>NC_092204.1:3682794-3731184 GCF_043381705.1 Parasteatoda tepidariorum
TGGGTAAGTTCTCTCCATGCACATTCGACAATGGCCTGTATATACTCGACTGCTGATGGCAACACAGGAGCGACCATAACCGTGAACTTTATACTGCTCTCACTAACAGCACTCAAAAGGTACGGTGATCTTAATTCAGCTCTCCCAGCTTCTCACAAAATAGCACTGAATCCACTAGTGGTGTCCATTCATCAAATTCTATCACAGATGTAATTCTGGTGGGGGAGTACTGTAGTGCGTCTACCACTATAAATATACAATTCCAATTCACTAGTATATGAGACATGTTAACTCGATTCTATGTCAAGGTACCTTTTCATAGATGAAGATTGACATTGTCTATATGGCAGGTTTAAAACAACTAATTTTCGAATTTGACTGCTACAAATCTTCACAAGTTCATCAATGGATGCAATGAAAATGACCCTACGACTACAGCCAAGCATTAACAATAATTGTGTGTTTAGAATCACTTATAACTAATATTTAAACTAGCCTTAAATACAAAACTAAGGCAAACAACATTAAAGAGCTCAAAAATATTTTTGTGCTCTTTAACGTTGTTTGCCTTAGTTTTGTATTTTAGCACAAAGGTTGCCCACTTGTGTATTTAGTCTTAAATAACCAAAAATAGATAACTAATCACTTTGGTCACATGCAAATGTACACTCACAAAACATTGATGCTATTTCAAAGGAAGGGAACGTATTTTCGATGTACTTTATTTCTAAGTAGAAATAAAAGAACATTAAAAAAATTTCAAGTATTTAATAATTTTGTATTTCTTAAATTAAATATTCACTGCCGAGGAAGGCATAAAAAGTTGAAGGTTAAATGAATAAATTCAAAAACAAAACAAAAAAATGGAATGACAAACTGGCTCATGTAAACATGAATAAATATTTCTTAACTATTCCCTTACATTTTACCTAATTTCGTCTCCTTAAAGTAGTGAAGTGGTTACTACAATTCCAAAGTAGTCTGTAGTCACTACATTTAAAAAAAAGTTGGTGTTGTTAATTACATTTGTAACAAAGTAGTTGTAGTAGTAGTGAAATTCAAAAATAATGTAGTTTTTCTGACCATTCTCTATGATTATTAAAATTAAATAAATAATTTTAAACTCACTTTCTTCTTCTTTTCTTATCTTTTAGTTTCTTTTTTCAATTCCTACTATTAATTCACAATCTCCCTATATCTTGTTCAAATTTTCAATCGTTAAATAAAATACTTTTTATTCCTCCATTCAATTTCAAATACATTTTTTTTGGAACTTGTAGGGGATGACAGTTGATGTTAATACAGTTTTATCAAATACTAATTCATTCATTAAATTTAATTCTTTAATTTTAGTTTTGTATGAGAGAAAATATTTTAATTATTTAATGAAAAGTAGCTAAAATAAAATTTTACTTTGTTGACCTAAGTAGGAATTGACTTCAAATTTTTTTGTTTTTATGTTACTTGTTCTTTTGTGAAAGATATGTTCAATTTTCCAGGAATTAGATCAATTGAGCTTCAGTGCTTTATCAATTTTACCCACCTATTGTTCAACTGATGTTATATTTCCCTTATAAAATGCTTTTAAATTTTTTTGGAGGGAGCATCATCTAGCTTTATTATAATTTTGTGAATAACAGATCTCTTAAAAATGGCATTTTAATTTTGAACCATTATTTTCTGTTTTATCTCTCAATTTCTTTTCCAGGTTTGATTCCTTAACGGGTGTTCCCAGTACACAGAAAACCATAGCATTTGAAAAGGCCAGTGTTTTATTTAACATTGCTTCACTTTATACACAAATCGCTGCTAAGCAGGTAATTCTAGGTTTCTTAAATTTTAAGGGATGTTTAATCAAATTTCAGGAAATAGTAAACCTTTTTCAGATCTAAATATATTTTTAATATGGTAGAAAAAAAATCTTTTTTACATTCGACAAGATGAGGTTACAAATAACTTTAAAATATTTGTTTTTATCTATTTAAATTTTTTTTTAAAATTTTTTTGATAAAGAAATTGATATTAAGTTGCTACTTGGAAGCACATTTAATTGAAATCCCCCCCCCCATTTTTTTAAAAAAAATTTAATGCAAGGAATATTTTATTATGCCTTAAATACTTCATAAGATAACTTAATTTTTTATAGTACGCGAGAAAAGGTTTAAAGAGATGCTAGTTCAAGCAATAATTATGTCATTAAAGCAAAAACAGGAATAAAGTACAAATAAAAGTGCAGAAATGGACAAAATTTATGTCCATTTCTGTATTTTTATTGGTATTTTATTCAAGTTGTTTTGTTTTATTATACATAGCATTATGTATATAGTTTGTCTAAAGTAAGAACTCCCCTAGCCATTCGTCTGGACCCGTGGCAGTGACTATAGTAACAAGGTATAACTATTTCAAGTATGGGTATGGGGTCACTGCTTAGGACAGGTTTTGTCTTGGGTAGGCGAAAGAAAGATAAACTTTTTCTTTGTGTTGGCCTAGAGTAAAGAGAAGCTACCCTCCCTTAAATGCGCTATTCTTGTTTCCATAGCATCAGATGACCTCAGACTTCTTGGAGGTGAATAGACAAACTATACTCTATCTACTTTTGAATATTTATGTTGTTAATTATTTTATGCTTATAGCACTTGGTTTTTTATTATTGTGACGCTTATCGTCACTTAATTCAGAATCACAATAAAACATTTAAAATAGATTTATCGTAAATTGCAAAATAATTGATTAGATTTAAAATACTGTGGAAACTTCCATTAGTACATAGAACTTAAGCAAATACAAATAAACTCTCTTGATTAAAGTTAAGAAATACGTGTCGGAAAGGGTTAATCAGAAGTCTATAGTCCAAGTTTGATCTCTTGTGTGACCTTTCCAGAATTTAGCAATAGTTTTATCTTGCAAAAAGTTTAGTATAAAAGATCAACAAAAACAGTAGCAGAATTAGTAGAGAGAGTAGAACCGAGTCATTTTGAGGTTCACCAACTTCCAATATGATCATCAGTATGGGTAAGTTCTCTCCATGCCAATTAGTTTATTTGTTGCTAATCAAAGCCTTTTAATTAGTTTAATTTGTTATATAAATTTGTATTTGATTAAAGCTTTGTTAATTTAAGTATTTTAAATAGTTGAGGTATGTAAATTAATTCGACAATATATGCATAAAATAAACGATCACTGGTTAAATTGATAAGTAGTAGTTTTGTGTCTGTAAACCACCGTAACATTATCTCTATTTACTGTCCTAAAACCAATTTTTTTTTTGTATTTAGGACAGAGTGAATAGTACAGGTGTAGATGCTGCAGTGGATAATTTTCTGAGAGCAGCTGGTATGTTTCGGTACATCCGAGACAATTTCAGCAATGCTCCCAGTATGGACCTCTCTCCTAACACATTGGACACTCTCATACAACTCATGCTGGTCTGTATAAACATTCTCATCAATTTAAATAGCATTGTCGTGAACAAGATTTTTCTACCTGAAATGTTTTGGCCTACGTTTTAATTTTCTTTTAATCTCTTTTGAATAAGAAGTATTTAAAAGTGATAAAAAAGACGTAGAAGATTTTTAGAAACCGAACATTACAACAAAATGCATACAAAGGCATCAAATCATTTCACATGTCAATAAGCTCAGTGCCTGACTAAGGCAAGGGCATATGGGGAAGTTGCCCCTGACCCCCACGTCAGAGGGGGCCCCAAATCGAATAGAAAGTTTATTTTACGTTCCCTTCTTTAATGAACTTTTTTTAAAACAAAATATCAGTACTGTGTAAAATCCGTCAGTTTTATGTGAGCTTCTTCATTCATCTATCCAATGAACACAATCTATATTTCGTAAATCCATGGCTTTCTAAGGTGGAATTCAGCTAAATTCTCGCATTTACGATGGATAAATTTGGTCAATCAAAAGCCTATATTTTTACGTATTGCGATATGTTTACAAAAATACGGGCTTCAGATTGGTTTACTTAAACCACCGTAATTGCATAAAATTAGCTGAATTCCTCCATAATGGCAGCAAGGATATGCATTTTTCGCAGCTAGATAACAAAGTTAACAATCAAAAACCTGCATTCGGCAATATGGACATAGAATTGTCAGAAAATTAATAAAATGGACAGAGCATCATTTCCTCTGACCATTGGATGGGGAGGGGGTTTATAGCTATTTTAGGTTCTAGTCAATTTTCTTGTTTCTTCATTATACATGTGTTATATATTTTTCAGTGTTTTCACTACAGCGCGAGAACGCGAGAATCTCGCATATTTTTTTCTTTTCTCGCATTAAAAAATGATTACCGCGAGAAATTCGCGCATTCTATAAATCAATTTCAAAATTCGCGAATTTCTCGCATTTTGGAAAAAGTTTCGAATTACGCCAATTAGAATAAAATCCATTTCACTTTTCTTTCTGGATCTTTCATTATTTTCAACATTTGCCCCGTNTTGGTCAATCAAAAGCCTGCGTATTGTGATATGTTTACAAAAATACAGGCTTCTGATTGGTTTACTTAAACCACCGTAATTGCATAAAATTAGCTGAATTCCTCCATAATGTCAGCAAGGATATGCATTTTTCGCAGCTAGATAACAAAGTTAACAATCAAAAACCTGCATTCGGCAATATGGACATAGAATTGTCAGAAAATTAATAAAATGGACAGAGCATCATTTCCTCTGACCATTGGATGGGGAGGGGGTTTATAGCTATTTTAGGTTCTAGTAAATTTTCTTGTTTCTTCATTATACATGTGTTATATGTATAATGAAGTGAAAAATATAAATACCTCTATAAAGTTCAATTCCTCATTACTGAAGTAGTGAGGTAGAGGGGGCCCTCAAAGAATTTAAAATTAGGCTAAATTGGGCCCTGATTAAGCTTACCTACTAAGCATGGCAATAGGCGATCGAAATGGTCTGCAAATGGTGTAGAGCAGAACTCTCTACCGATGGCAACATTTCTCACTCTTTCAACATGAAAGTGCCTTTTGTTTAAGAAATTTTGTGATAACAATGATGCATAACTAATTGAAATAATGGTTAATAACAGAGCTGATTTTGAAAATGCTCAAAGCATACAAAGTATAAACAAAGTGGAAGTATACAAATATATGATTATTAGATAAATATATTTTCAATCTATCATAAAACAATTTCAATTTATCAAATATTTGATTGTAAATATGTATCAAAATTTGGAAATATACAAATCTTATTATAACTTGGTTTAAAATGTTATAAATGCAGAGATGATTATGCTCCGAAAAAAATCCGGATATTTGGCTAACTGTGATCCGGAATTTTCAAGAAATCATCGATCACATTTATGTCTAAAAATTCTTGCATATTTTATTTAGAAATAGTAGAACTAGAATTTATACTTGGCATCTCTTTCATTTGTGAATATTTTTTCTGGTAGAATAATAAATGTGATTAGACTTATACATAACTATTGATTTAAATTATGCTGCATATAATTTATTTAGAATTTCATGTTGTGAAAATATCAATGATTTAAATTTATGCAGGTATTAATTTTTTGAAATGCGTCATTCATGATTTTATTCAAGAAATTTTCAGGGTTTTTGAGTTGGGCTCGCAATTACCCCTGTAAATGAACATTAAATGATTTTACTTTTTTTTCCCATAATTCTTTTTTTTAAAGAAAGTTTTACACTTTAATATCCAAAATACTATCGCATTTTAAAACCCATTCATCATTGCATTGTATGATATTGACTAACTGAAGCATGGTTTTGTGTAGGCACAAGCGAGGGAGTGTTTATTTGAGAAACTTGCACCAGTTACTGAAGAACATGGACTACAATCCTACTTAGAACTTGCTCAAGAAGCCGCACAGGTAAAAAAATTATTCATAGTTTATTTGAATTTAAATAATATTCGCTAAATAATATCCTCTTATAATTAATAAATAAAAAAAGAATTTTAGATTCTATTGTGGGTTTTACAGGGATATTTTCCGAGGAACCAATGATAATTGATTTTATGGTAGTTCAAGTTGAATTTTAGTGGTCTCGGACCATTGTTAATTTTGAGCCCTGGTTTTGGTTGATAGGATATATTTAGGATTGCCCAAATCAAAACTATGTTTGGTGTCTAAATGCAAAGGGCAGATGCAATTCTGAGAGTTTTATTTACTTATTTAATTTTGTTTTATTTAGGTTATTTATTTCTTTTCAAATATCAAATAAATGTTTAGTTTAAAAATATGCATTTATTTTCGTTGCTGTTCCAAATAGCTATTTTATATATTACTATTTTGGGTATATAAGTTATTGACGATGTCAACCTTCATCTATGAAAAGGTGCCCTAACATAGAATCAAGTTAATATGTCTTAGTGAATTGGAATTGTACTTTTGTAGTGGTAGATACACTACAGTACTCCCCCACCAGAATTAAATCCATGATAGAATTGGATATATGGACACCACGAGTTGATTCTTTGTTTTTTTTGTAAAAAGCCGGGAGATCTGTATTAAGGTCACCGTACTTTTTGAGTGCTGATTGTGAGAGCTGTATTAAGTTCATGATCATGGTCGCTCCTGTGTTGCCATTAGCAGTCAAGTGTATACAAGCCAACATTGTGTGTTATCATCAAGGGGAGGCAACAGCGTGGGGAGGTGGATAATGTTGCTGTCACAAATAGCAAGTCAACTGTTCAATGGGGTCCATCCATTGAAGTAGGCGTGTTCAAATCAAAGTGGGCGTTTCTGTCAAGGTAGGCGTGTTCACATCACGTCCGAAGGTCACCAATGTAGGGATACGGATTATTGACAATCTGAACCTTCATCTATGAAAAGGTGCCGCAGCATAGAATAGAGTTTATGTGTTTTATATATACTAGTGAACTTAAATTATACTTTTGTAGTGGTAGACATACTAAAACTTTTTTTTTTGTGATTACCGTATAATTTGTACAAAATTTTATATTAATTAAATATATAAGTGTTACATCTTTTTAGATGAAATTTAATAATCTCCCAGGCATCTTAACAGAATGTTATTCAATTTTATATTTTATTATGTTTTTCGTACAAACTCATAAGCAGAAACAAAATTATAACGGTTGGCTGGACAACAGTGGTTTGAGGCTTTTTTTTCTTTGATGTGAGATTGAGTGTGAAGAAAATTTAGGTATAGTTAATTAGTAAAGCATTGATACTTATGGTGGTGCATTGTAAGTTTGCAACTTTTTGGAATGGCTAAAATCTTCTAAATTTAAAAGAATTCTCTCCTGTTAATTACACTCTTATTCACACTGCTATGTGCATTTCATACACTGTTATGTGCATACTTATATAGAACGACAATAAACACTAATAATAGAGAATTATATTTAATTCCCTGTTATTTGTATTTCCTTCCAAATGTTCATTTCTCATAGCTTTTAGTCCTAAATATTAAAAGTTTACCAATTTATCAACTTTTTTTAAATTGTACATAAATATTTAGTAACTTTTATTAAATGCATTAATTAGTATGTTATTTGTAACTATATTTTACAATATTAACAAGGTTATTTGTATACAATATATGATTTGTTGGTTTGATTATGTTTGGTATGTGATTTGCTAATTTAGTTATATTTATAAAACTTGATTATCTTGGAGCAGTTTTTCATCTGATTATAAAATTTGGTTTTAATAGTATTTTTGTTGTGTAATGCAGTGAAAAGAACTACAGTTGTTTAATTTCTTAAGAAAGTGTCCTAAATTTATTTTCTTGTTGTTGCTGCTAATAAACTAGATTACGATTGTAAACTGTTTAGGAAAAATTATTTTGAAATTTGATATTTCGTTTTTAAAGTGTTTCTCCCATTTTTTTCTACTTTGGCTTGGAAGAAGCTTATTTTTTCCCAGGTTGGTTTATCCTTCCATTTTGGAAGATATTTAGCTTTCCTGATTATAATCAATCTTGCATCTTCCACGATGCGTAGTGTTCAGCGGTGTTTATTTTTGTTTTTTAAAAGCACTTGAAGGTGCTGTTTTCACTAACTTGTTTTTAAGAAGTGCTTAATTTTCCCTTTTCGAAAATGGGATTACAGTGTCGATTATCGCTACGTATTATGCAAAAGCGTGGTTTTCATATTTTTCTATTCAATGTTTTCACAATTCATTCAACCACATTCCATTTTGGCGTACCAGCAGTCCGTAATGTATGATACCGCCAATCATTTTACATGTTTGATGAAATACTTGCGAGTACGTATATGCGTCTACTGAGCTGGGTTTGGCGAGATTAATGCACTCTCATGTGCAACTTTTCTGCATTTTGCAAGATATTCTGAATTTCAGGCTTCATTTTTCACCCTCTGAAATCAAACCGAAAAATCTCTCGATCTCTTTATGGTGGCTAATATAATTAAGAAAGAGTTCTTTGTCAGAAACTACTTATTTTATCATGATCATGTAAAGTTTTTGAAAATTACTTTTTTTTTGTAATGTATATAGTGCTTAAAAATATTTTTTAGTGCTTAAAGGTGCTTATTTTTTGTTAAGACAAATCACTGTGCACCCTGTTCATCTGTTTGTCCGCTATTATGACTTTTCCCCTTGTTTTAGGTTGCCTTTGTGTATGGTAGTGTATATCAAATCATGAATAACAGTTCTGTTAAGGATTATGTTCCATTTTCATGGATTAGTCTACTTCAAGTGAAATCAGAACATTATAAAGCTCTTTCGCATCACTACGCAGCTGTTGGATTATTGGAACATACTGGTAATTTTTTTTCTTTTCTTTTTTTACATGATCAGTGACGTGGAGGTATCTCCAGGCATTTGAGTTGTAAAAATGTCTAATCAGCCAGATCTATGCTCACACTAACCTTTTTTCTTACTTCTCACGATATAAAGTTTCAAAATTCATGGCTGTGATATTTTTCTTTTGAAGTGACATAGCTCTTTGGTAACTGAAAAATTTTGAGCTGGACACGCCAGCAACCACCTTTTTTCCAGAGTTCTTTTTCAAGTACAATATTCATAGCTGCTAACTCTACTACATTTTCCAGTAGACTACTGGATATTGCTAGTTTCTCTTGGTTTAATTAAAATTCTCCTGGTTTTTGTACATTTTACAAAATTCCCTAAAATTGTGAGTAAGTTTCCAAAAAAAATTCCCTCTTGAAATATAATTTTTATACAGATTATTGGTTAAATATTTAAATAAGTATTACTGATACACAATGAAGCAAATCTCATTTCTGGAAATCAGTTTAAAACTTTTTTTGTTCTAAAATGTTCAGTTTATTTTTTAATTCAGAACTCTCTTTTTAAATTTAAAAAAAATCTTTTAACTATCTTTGATGAATTAAATGCCTATTAATATTTGAAATTATGAGTAAACTTAATGCATAACATTTCAAGTATGTTTAATGTCAATCATAACTGAAAAATATTGCTTTTTTTTTCTGTTTTGATAACTATATAAATTCCCTATGTGTAAAATATTTAGCATCCCTATACATTTATAATTAATGTAATGTAATATTTTTCCTATGCATGTTGGCAGCTATGTCTAGTTTTTTTTTAATACATTGATTGTAAAAAAAGATGTTTTAAAATAATGATTGTTTTTAAAATCACGAAACTTTTCATTGATATTATAATGAGACACAAAATTTTTATACAGCATTTCAGTATTTGTTTTATGTGGCGATTCTATTTTATTTCACACACTCCACATTTACACGAATCCTCATATGTTGCATTAAAAAGTGTTTAATGAATTACGAAATGAATGTTTGATTTCCAGGTGAGATAAACAAAGATGTTGAGGCTATGCTAGAGTATGTCCATTCAAAAGATACAAGCAACAACATAACATATATGGATGTCCAAGTGCCAAGATCTCAAGAAGAAAGAAGACAATTAGGTAATTACTTTTGCATTGAGATGTGTCAATTTAAAATGCTTGATTGAAATTAGAATATTATGTACACTTATTTTGTGAACCATTTAATTATGAAATAAAATATGCAGTGTTGTTGGATATGTGTATAGAAATAGATATTGGCTTTCTCCAGCGGCTTACTAATTAAATAAACTTTTAGAATTCCAAGTAACTTGCTGAAAATTGAATCATTTGTATGTGTCATTTCACCAATATATCTTATTTTTAATCAAGTCTTGAATCTTGCAGGATCTTACTTCAAATAAATTCGGTAAAAATTAGTTTAGTACGTTGATCCTTATTGGTTCATATATTTAATGTCTAATCATAAACATTTGCATAATGAGGGTGAAAGTAAACGAAATTAATTAGTAAATACTTAGGTAAATACTAAAAGTAATACATAAATACTTGCAATTAATATGTAAATTTATCATTCAAATATTTTTCGATGTTTGAAATAAACTTTATATAAAGATATAAAAAAGTTCACAAAAAAGGAGGGAAAAAAACATCCTTTATTCAGAGCTTGAAAACTTAAACTTCCCCTTTCTGAATCAATTAAGCCTTTCTCCCTCTTCCAGTGGTTTTTGTACTTGCGACTTCTTACTCGAACCTTGTTCCTTGAAATTCATAGTCTGACAGGGTATACTTTCTTCTTTGTCAGCACAACAGCCCCTTTCAGACCTTGGCTGCCTCAACAGCTGACAAACGCCAGTGCCTCTATCCATGGCAACTCCCTTCCAATTTCTAAGTTTTAGGCTTTTCAGGTCATTTCGTTGAGCTATCTAGTAGAGGGTCTGCCTCAGGGGTTTTTAAAGGTGACGATTCCCATGGCGCTATTTTTGGGGCTTCTCCATTGATGACCCAGCCATTGCTCAGCCTATTATTGCGACAAGGCCTATACCATTATATTTATTTCTTGCAGGTAAAGCACACCTGAGGGCCTCATTATTACTTCACGAAGAAGCATTGCGCCTCCATAGAATGTGTCGCCAGCTGAGACAGATAGATAATTTACAAGAGCGCCTGCGAATAGCTCATGACACATCCCTCGACAGGTACGCCAAATGTGAACAAGAAGACGATTTTCAGGAGATTTTAGACGCACCACCCATAGAAGGTATTTGCCGCATATTTACCCTAATTTATTTGATTTAAAAATGTAATTTATACTCATAGTCCTAGATGCAGTAATAAGAAACAGACTGTTAATTAATTTGATAATTAATATTGAATTTGATTTAAAAAAGTAATTTATATTTATAGTCCTGGATGCAGTGTTAAGAAAGAGACTGTTAATTTGAGATTTTTTATTCTTTGTATAGAAAGTACTTTTTTAATTTTAAAGAACCTGCATCAAGCATACACTTCATAAAACTAAAAGACATTTTTTTAATCTGGTGATCAATTTTCATGTAGCTCTCATGAATTTTCATGCATGATCAAATTTCACTCTTAAGCTCGCCCCCCCCCCTTTACTGTGACCCTTTCATTATAATAATAATTTTTTTTGTAATGATGCAAAAAATGAAATAATAAGTGCGTATTTCCTCCAACAAAATGCGAGAATGTTGTCCATAATACTAGAATAAAAAAAATAATAATACATGTTTAATTTAAAACATTATATACAATTTTGTTTGATTCAAATAGTTTTTTTTATAAACACAACTTTTCCGTTACTTAAATTTAGTTACATGCATAGCTGTTATTATTAAAAGTATTTTGCAAAAAGATGCTAGTGCTAGAGTGGTTTGTTGCAGGAAGTCTGAAAAAATTCTGCTACAGATGATGTTGCAATATTATTTTCAGTTAAATTATTTTATATTAAACAGTATCCAATGACTGAAAATATTCATGTGTGTATGCAGTTCATATGTATAAACAGGTTATCTGCACACCTGAAAAGTCCTGATATGTCATGATTTTTTTTTTTTTTTTAAATCATGGAAAGTCATGGATTTAGGTTGCAGAAAAATCTAATTTTTAAAATGGTATTTACCCCCCTCTCAATTTCAGTATCCCAATGTTCCAAATATCTGAATTTGTAACAAAATCCTCACTCATAGTCATATTTTATTAAAATATAAAATGTTTTTATTCTGATCTTTGAAAATTATGATGTCCTTTCAAGAAATGAAAGAAAGAACATCATTTCTCGAGTGAATTATCTTTTAAACTTCTGTGATTTCAGAATTTTTATTTATTTATTTATTATTTTTTATTTTATCAATTTAAAATTCTTGTTTCGGCTTTTTATATTACACTTTTAAGAAGAAATAAAACAGGTCTAAATAACTACATGGTAATGTAGTTTTTACAGCACTACAGGTTTAAATAACTAATGTATTTAGTGATTTGATTTTGTATTTTTTTTAACTATTTTGTTACTTCAACTCTTTACTTTGTTTTTTAAGTTTAAAATCTATAAATATGAAGATGCAGAGTATAGCAGTTTTGGTGATACTCATCACTTCAATTAATGTTATTATAACGCTTTTTTAAATTTATTGTTGTGTTTTTGTCGGAGAAAATAGTAAGTAATGAAAAATTCTTGGATTTATTCATTGAAAGTCATGAATTTGAAAATCTAAAATGTAGCAGATACCCTGCATATAGATGCTACGATATTTTGTGATGATATTACTTTCAGTCAAATTTTTTTTTATATTAAACAATATACAATGATAGAAAAAAGTTCATCTGTGTATGCAGTTCATTTTATAAAAGAGTTTTAAAGCTTTTCTTTATTTTGCTAGCTGCCACCAAATACCAGCTTACTTTAATGCCACCTGAATTCAATGAATATAGTGTAAAAGATCTTTTTCAAGACTTGGTAAGTCAAACAATTTTTTTTAAAAATTAATATTTTTTCTTTTATTCAAAGTATTCTCTATTATTAGACACTAAATTTTCCCATCTTTTGAGGATATTCACGAATCGACCCATTCCTTGATTTCTTCCAATGAAGTAAATTTCTGCTCAGTCAGACCATGTGCCATCAACCAGAATAGGTGATAATCTGAAGGGGCAAGGTCTGGCGAATACAGCGGGTGGTGTTTTACCTCCCGTTGAAATGTTTCAATATAGCAAAGTCAATTTTCAAGCGAAATCGACGTTCAATGTCCCTTGGCTTCAGTTCGTATGGAACCCAACTTCCCTTGTTTTTGAATCATTTCCAACAATTTTAAACTATGTGAAATTGCTTGCTGAGTCACTCGTAATGTAAGAGCAAGCTCTTTTTGCTTTTGGGACGAATCTTCTTCCAATTCCTTGTCTTCGTGCAATTTCGGCCTTCCACTGTGTTCTTTGTCTTTCACGTCAAGCTCGCTCGCCATTTTTTAAATTTCTGAAACTACTCACAACAACTTCTCTCACTTAAAGCAGACTCACCCTATGCTTCTCCAAGTAATCGACGCACCTCAGCTGTAGATTTCTTCAAATTAAGGAAGTAAAGCAAAAGTTCTCGCAAATGACGCTTATTTGGCGCAAAACTTGAAATTTTTGCACAAAAACTGTTACATAATGCTAATACTTTAAGTTTATGTGGTTACCAAATGAACAAACTCACANTATATATATATATTCAGCTACATGATTTTTACCAAAATTTATTCATAGTGTATTTACATATCATTGTAACCTACTTAGGCTTTGGACACTTATATTCTTCTAAAATAAATTGTATTCCAATTAGACTAAACTTAATTTAACTGTAAATTCAAGATATTAAATAATTTTACTATAGAATATTTTTGATTGATTGTAATGAATAAAAGAATAATGTGAAATAAAAATTTAAACTCTATTACTATTCTTCTTTTCTTCCAAATAAATTAAAAATGGATTTTAGGGATGGTTTAGTTCAAAACTTAAGAGATTAAGATGTTTTTCCGAAATTCTTTAACGCTTAATGATGTAACGTTTTTAAAATTCTTTTCTTTAATGAATGCAGAGTGAGTGTGCATGTGTTATAGTCAGTCTCAAAAAGTGTTGTCACATGTGGACTGTCTTCCCCCATACTTCATGAGTGTTGTATAAAATCCCATATGGACACAAACAAAACACTTGACCCTCAGGAATTTCTGGAAAAAAAAATGCCTCGAGAGGAAGTCGGGGGTAAAGTGCCAGTATAGTTTGTCTATTGTAAGAACTCCCCCACCATGAAGTCTGAGGCTGTCTGCTGTTATGGAAGCAAGAATAGCTCATTTCAGGAAGGGTAGATTCTCTTCACTTTAGGGCTAACACAAAAGACCGAAGGAAAAGATTCTGGAGCCAAATCCTGTCCTAAACAATGAACCCACATCCCTACTTGAAATATACTTTGTTACCGTAGGCACCGCCACAGATCCAGGCAAATGGCTAGGGAAGTTCTAATTTAGACAAACTCTATAGAAAACCCATAAAGAAACAAACATCACCTTTATGTTTTTAATAATTTTTTTCTTTTGCAGAAAAAAAGAGGAAAAAATCAAACTAGATTCCTTAAGGTTGTAATTATATTTCTTTTGAAGACGGTGTCTTTTTCATAAGGACTTTTAAACTCAACCGACGGGAGAACAAGCAATGCCTGAGAGTAATGGCTGTTTACTGGTGTTGCCTTTAACTTTCAAGCCATGAATTATTCATCTGTTTTCTAACAAATAAATAATTCATGGAATAAAATTCGTGGAGTAATTCATAGAAATAATTTTGTTGTTTTGTTTTAAGGGACCACTAAAAGTATTTTGTGCTCGCCGTCAATGGACAGCTGCCAGACAAATAAAATTGCAGAGGAATGAAGAGACGAATTTCGGCTTCAGTGTGCGTGGAGATGCACCAGTCATCATCACTGCTGTTGAACCAAAGAGTTTGTCACAAGTATGTACTTTATTGAATTTTGGCTTCGATTTTTAATTAAAATTTCTCAATATTTTTGCTTCATAATGCTATCATCCTTCATTAAAAGAGAATGTGGAACTGAGTGCAAACAATAACAATATTCCCTGTGGCAGACTTTTTTTGAGCTTTCTGTAACATATTTCTCTAATATTTTTCTGCAAGATACTTTTAAAAAATAACAAACATATATGTTACTCATTTAGAATAACAGAAGCCTTAATTTCAAAAAATAAATAAATCAGATCAAATAAAAAAAAAAATTTTAATTGAATATGTAATTATTTTTTTTAATTCTAATATTATGGGTGATATTCTCACATTTTGTAGGAAGATGATGATACACTAATTATTTCCTTTTTCACATTTTGTAATTCATCATCACATTTAAAAAATAAAACTAAATCGTGAAATCTGTAGCAGTAACTACCGAAAAAGAGATCGACGGCAAAATGACACAAATTGGACTCTTCAAAAAGAGTTTACTAAATGCGTGTTTTTATTTCGAGATTCAGTTGTTGTAATAAATAATATAGGTTTTTAAAAGCTATATGAAAATCAGTAGTAATAAAATTGCATGAAAAGATAGAAAATTTCTGCAGAAAAGAAAAGCAAACTTTTTTACTTCCCAAAGGAAAAAACTTTCTGCAGAACTGGGTAACGTTCTGCGGCATCGTCGCCACTATTCTGTCACGGGGACAATATAATAGAATATAATCAGAGCCTGACTAAGGCAGGGGCATAAGGGGCAGTTGCTCCGGGCCCCCACATCAGAGGGGCCCCCACATCAGAGGAGCCCCCAAATCAAACAGAAAGTTTATTTTACGTTTCCTTCTATATTGAACTTTTTTTTAACAAATATCAGTACAGTGTAAAATCCGTCAGTTTTATGTTAGCTTCTTCATTATCTATCGTATAGACACAAAAAATCTATATTTCGTAAATCCATGGCTTCTTAGGGCGGAATTTAGCTAAGTTTTCGCAATTACGATGGAAAAATTTGGCCCATAAAAAGCCTGTATTTCTGCATATCGCAAAATTTGATATATATTAGAAAAATACGGGCTTCTGATTAACTTAATTGAGCTATCGTAATTGCGAAAATATAGCTGAATTCCGCCTTAACGGTAGCCAAGGCTATGAATGTTTCTCAGCTGGATAACAAAGTTAACAATCAGAAAACAGCATTTCGGAAACTGCCTTCGCATGATGGACATAGAATTGTCAGAAGATCAATGAAATGGACAGAACGATATTTCGTCTGACGATCGGAGGTGGGAGGGGGACTTAATAGCTTTTTTAGATTCTAGTAAATTTTCTTGTTATATATTTATAATGAGGTGAAAAATTTAAATACCTCCATAAATTTTGGTTATTCAGTGCTAAAGTAGTGAAGCCGAGGGGGCCCCCAAAGAAGTTTTTGCCCCGGGCCCCAATTAGGCTAAGTCGGGCCCTGAATATAATAGTTAAGACCTCCAGTGTCTCGTTCTAATTATGCTAAGTTTACGAGAAAAAAATTGTGAACTGTTTTGATCTTCTAACAAGTTTTATTTTTGATATTTGTATTCAAATGTTCACCTTTTTCTTATGCTATTTCTACATTTTATAGATTCTTAAAGACTGTAAATGGTTTCATGTTTTGGTCTGTGTTTTTATAACTAAATAGCATATTTCATTATAATTATGAACAGATTAAATTACAATGCATACAGGTTTTGTACAAGTTCTTACTTTATTTCAAAAATAAATTCTAAGCATGTACCCGGACCGGTGAATATGTGTACGGACAAGTAATATCTTTCAGTTTTTGTTTCTTTTTACAAGTGACCAAATTTGACCCAAGTCTCCTGTTTTTTATCAAAGACTCCTGTATTTTACGACTATCTCCTGTTTACCCATATTTTCTCAAATTTCTCCGACTTCTAAACTTAATACAACTAAATACAACTAAAATACTTCTTTTATCCTCAACAGATGGTGCTATTGCCAGCACTGCAGTATGTTTAGTGTTAATTGTTTAAGTCGAGCCATGATGGCTCAGGGGATAGAGCGCTTGCTTTCCAATGAGGTAAACCCAGGTTCGAATCCTAGCAATGATTGGTCCATACGCGTTCCGCATCTGACTTGCACCGACCACAGTGCTGGCATAAAGTATCCTCAGTGGTAGACGGATCATGGGCTTGATTCCCATTGCCGTTAGGCTATCCGTGGGAGGTTCTCGTGGTTTCCCTCTCCATGTAATACAAATGTGGGTTAGTTCCATCAGAAGTCCTTAACGAAGGCAAATTTTTCCCAATACTTGATCCAGAAGCTCCCTTGTCTTCTGGATTAGGTTCAAAATGACAAGGCTCTGAAGTTGAAGGTTAGTAGTTGCAAACCCAATAATTAGGTCAGCTGTTTAGCGATGGTCATGAAATAGTTTAAGTAATAATAAATAATGGTTTTAAGAAACTATTTTTTAGATTAATATTGATATACATATTTTGTACTTCGTTAAATGTAAGTGCTTATAATATTTCCAATTTTGAATTTCTCTCTTTGACTTACATGATTATGCATGATGTATCAAAACTTTACTCGTAGCCTTAAAAAATGTCGCTAGTAAAATCTCCATTATTTTATTTCTCCAATGTTGGCAGCAGGTATGAATGCATAATATTTTTATTTACAGGAAGCTGGAATGAAAGAAGGTGATTTCATCGTCCAGATAGGGAACACCGATGCAAAGTGGCTGAATCACGAGGAAGTGGTCAGTCTCATAAGAGAAGCTGGAGACGAACTGACTCTGAAAGTGGTCACTCCCATTGACCATGATTATCTCCTTCCCGCCAAAAACTCTTCTTCTACTCTCAGCGCATGTGATGTCCAACTCAGAACAAGTACCAGTCCCTTCTCCAAGGACAAAAGAAGACGGGCCACATGGAACTTTTTTAGACGAAGTCAATCAAAAGAATTTCCAATAATTAGTGACGTTGCTTTCAGATGAAGAAAAAAATACTTCTTTTTTTAAAATAATGTTTTTCAAGAAGTAATACAAGTTACAGTCTGTTCCGATGCGAGTACTGCATTCTGTTTTTGTGAGCGAGGCGTAGGTTTTGTTGACCCCTTACTCCAAGTCCAAAGTCTTTATATTCACTGGTATAAGAAATTAAGAGACCTTGTAGACTAGATCGATTATCTGTAGAACTACTGGATCGATTTTAATGACATTTGATGTGTACGTACATTGATACAACACAAAAAATTCAACAAGTGTAATACACACGCATGATCGCGCGTAATGCTCGATGGAGTCGGAAGGTATGAAACAGCGGTTGCAGAATGAACAAAAAAATAGGTTAATACACAGGCCTTGCAGATTGATTTCATACTCGAAATAAGGCTATCATTTCCTGTGGCAATGGGCCTGAATTGTTCAGCGGCAATTTCATACATTCTGACTCCAATGAGTGTTACGCACCATCATGCGTGTGTATTACAATTGTTGAATGATTATTTGTTTTGTAGTGTATCAATATATGCATGTACACATCAAATTTCATTAAAATCGGTCCAGTAGTTTTAGAGATAATCGACCTAGTGTGCAAATTCTCTTAAATTCTTACACCAATGTAGTTGCTTTTTGCAATTTGGACCCTAATTTTTCCATGTATCAGCAAGCTTATGTTTTTAAATTATATTGAAAATAATGTTGCTTATACTTTTATAAAATCTTATAAGGCTTTATGCCAGGGGTCGGTCCAGGACAAATTTTCTACCGTTTTGTGGTACCTTCACTAATCTAATTCAACTTTAGGTAAAATGGTAGTTTCACAAAATACTTTTTTCTTTTAAATTTTGTTTTTGTATCCCGTAAGAAACGATAAATCCATATTTGTACCATATTTTTGTGTTAATTTTTTAATATGACTTATAATTTTCACAAATTATGTCTCAATTTTATTTTCACAAATTATGTCTCAATTTTCACAAAATAGGTACCGCTCAGAAAAACCTAGACAGACCCCTGCACGCAATATAGAAGTTGACATTAAAAATGATTTAAGTGACAAAAAACAACATTTTACAGTATGAAAGAAAAACAATTGTTGAAAAAGTTGTGAGTTTCTGCTAGCGCCATCTTTGAGGAAAGTATGAAACTAAATGACACACTTCCTTGACAAAACTATCAGTCTTAAATTAAAGATCTATTTCAAAGCAAAAACAATTTTTTGTCACTTCTGTTTAAAAGTCAACTCTTCTAAATTTATGAAACTTATTTTATTCTCAAAAAAAGAAAAAATATGTATATACCATATGGAATATCGAATGTTTAATGTTGATTTTACTAAAGAAAATTTGTCTTAAAGAAATATAGCTTCACAACTACAGTAAAAGCTATAATTAAAAATAAAAGGTTGGTATCCTAGTCAAATGAACAAACCAAAATACATATGTAAGTTATGAATACAATATATTATTTGTTAGATTGTTGAAAATTTTAAAATGATGATTTTTACTGCAAATTTTATTTGACTTCTTTTCAAGCTTTTATGCTTACTACTATATTGTAGTGATTTGACATGTGACTATTTTTTATTTCTTGATCCTAGTCATTCTGAAAATTCATTAATATATAATATAGATTTTTTTTTCTTAATGGATCTGATATTTATTTTATGTTTGTTTGACCAAATTTTTTAACTTTTAAAAACTCAATTAAAAAAGAAAACAAAAAATGGATTTTTATAAGTAGGAATAATTAGTAAATTAAATATTATGGCAAAAAAATTTTTATCTTATTCTCGTTAGAAAATTTTAAAGCTGAACCTCTAAGTTTTCCAATAGACTTAATTAAATTGTCTCTCTTTTTAATAAAAGCACAAGTTTTTTTTAAAAGGCTAGATGGACTTTTTAAGCGAAAAATTTAGCACTAAAAATCTCAAACTTTTTCCCATTGCCATATTATTAGAAAAAAGTTACAATGAAAGGATAACGTTCATTAGAAACGCTTTTTTAAAAAAATATTGAGTCCTACGCTGATAAAAATAAAAATTGATAAAAAAAATTCAGAAATTGTGCTTAGTTCTTAAAATAAAAATCAAATTTATCTATGTTACCGTTTATCTCTATTACCTTTCTTGGAAAAAGTGACAGTAAAAGAATTAAGTCTCTCAGAAACGCTGCGTTAAAATGCGGCTCTATAATTAAAACTAAATTAGCAGCAAATACAAAGAAAAAAAAACTTCGCATTTTAATTCTTAAAATGCAAAGGGTTGAAAAAAAGACGAAATTGACTTGCCTGAATTTAATTTTTTGAAGAAAAGAAATCAGCAATGCAAACCTTGTGGTTTGTATTACTGATTTTAATAAATATGAAGAAATCTAGTTTTAATTCTCTAGATTTGTCTTGAAGAACATAAATTTGCAAGCCCTGTGCAAGTTTTAGAACTTACAAATATGTTTAGTCTTGACACGGTTCATGGCTGGTAATCGAAGTCAAGCATCACTGACTGAGTTCAGTGTCCAGGTGTGAGACCACTTTGATCGCAATTGCGATAAAACCGAGGGTATGTGGTATTAGTCCTCGTTATACTGTTCTACCGTAAAGTGCGCGACTTCGCGCATAAGTCATTGTAGTTATCGAAGCGGGTATGCCAACTCTGCAGAGGATCAAAATTGTGATGGCATGTCTTCTACAGGAATGTTTCCCAAAACGTTGCCGATTGTCCATTGTGCAACATAAATAAATTTATAGATATTAGTGAGAACGAATAATGTATAGTAAAGAATACAAATTTGCATTATTCCTCATGAAATCTATTCAAATTTTTTTTAAAAAAATTGTCCAAAATTACTTTATCAAAAGAATATTTTGCCAAATATTTACCCGAACATTCAACAAAAGGACCGAATATTCATTGCATCTCTACCACCCTTAAAGAATATTTTTGAATTATTTTCAAAAATGTACACATTGTTATTGTTACAAAAGGATCCTTTCAATTAAGTATTAATAATTGTGCTCATAAAGAAGTATTATGTTGAAAAAAGAAACTCTTTGTACTTACTTAATGTATCTTTGTAAATAAGAATGTATAATACAATTATAAATCTGGCTGTGCTATGTATGTTGTATGAAAATGTTGTCTTACATGCTCAGTGAATATGTACAATACACAAAATAATTAAAATAAAAAATATGTCATTCTAAATGGCTTGTTTTAGGTGGATCCATTTCTTTTTTTACGCACTATACATTTATTTGAAGTGTATATCAATATTGGCCGGGAGAGCCTAGTTGGCAGGATGCTGGACTCGCGTTGATGAAAACCGGAGCTCAAATCCAGCCGGCTGAAGACTTCCTTGTGTAGTAAATGGTGACTGGTGCACATTAAACCTGTCAGGTCACAAAGCCCTTCATGTTCCTATAGCAAATGATACCTCTGAGGGTACTGAATTGGAGATTTAATTTTATATCTGTTGTTGAACAGCTGGCCCAATTTCGAGTTTACGACTACCAATGTTCAAATCCGTAGCCTTGTAATTTTGAACCCAATCCAGAAGACAATTTATTCATTTTTTTAAATTTTGCATGATATTATTTATTTATTATGTAGATTAAATATGTTTCGGCTTTTTTTTAAAAATCAAAACAGAGCTGCCCCGCGGTGGACTGATCGTTAAGAGACGGTTCCCAGTAGATCACCGAAGTCAAGCATCGCTGGCTGCGGTCAGTGTGCAGGTGGATGACCATTTGGAACAGTCTGCGTAGGGACAGAGGGTATACGGTGTTGATCCTCGTTAAACTGTTCTACTGTAATTTGCTCGCAGGTCGTTGGGCTACCGAAGCAGGGGTGCCATCCCCTCTGTAGAGAATGAAAATTGCGATGGCATGTCTTTGGATCATCCTCAGGGATGTTTCCCAGACCGTCGCTAATAGCCCCCTGTGCAGCTCCAGTGCGTAAAATACCAACCAACCTCAACAGAGAATTCAACTGCTTGAGTAGAAGAATATTGTTAGGCAAAATTATTTGTAGAAGGTATTCTTTTTTACTTTTTAATTCGAAGGTCTTTGTTTAAATGTCTTGTTGATTAAATCAAAAACTAACGCATTTAAATTTCTCTAATTATTTGAGGAAAATCTCCAACTGAATGGTAGTTGTGTTGGTGAGCCCTCTTCATTCTAAACAAAGCTCAAAATAGGAGTTTAAAATAATAGACTCTTTATCAAAGTATGCATTTAATGTGTGATAATAGAGAAATTGATTTTTTAGAGGGCAAAACAAATCATTATGCTAACTTAATTCACTTTAGTGGGTACCTAGTATGCAGATTATCTGGGTAGTTTTCAAATAGTTGGAGAAATGAAAAAAAATTTGACACTTCAGCACCTGTAGAACAGCCGATTATTTCTACCCTTTAGCGGTAAGTAAGAACTCCACTAGCCATTCGTCTGAAGCAGTGTCGGCGACTATGGTAACGAGGTATAACTATTTCAAATAGGGGTGTCGGGTTTAGGACAGGTTTTAGCTCCAGTCGACGGGAGAAAGGGAATCTTTTTCTTAGGTCTACTGAGTTAGCCCTAGAGTGAAGAAAAGCTACCCTCCGCGAAATGCTCTATTCTTGTTTCCATAGCAGCAAGACGGCCTCAGACTTTTTATTTTTATATCCGTCGTTGAACAGCCGACCCAATTTAATGTTCAACGCCGTAGCTATGTAATTTTGAATCCAATCCAGAAGACAAGGAAACTCCTGGATCATTACCCCCAGAGATATTGATTTGTTATAGGAGCATGGAGGACTTTGCGATTCGACAGATTTAACGTGCATCAGTCACCACTTACCGCACGGGGAGTTTTCGGCCAGTGTGGATCGAACCCACAAACACTTGGACATGGGCACAGCGCCTAACCGACCAGGCTATTCCTGCCTGGCCCCAGACTTTGTGGCGAGGAGAGTTCTTACCGTAGAAAAACTATACTTCCTTATCCCAGATTAAGAAAGATTCCTTCCCGACTATTTCCCTCTGCCGCGTATGTTTTGACTGTGCATTTCAAAATTTAAAAAGAACCCTTTACCTTAATTGTTAGTATTAGTTGTTCTGTGAAAACTTCAAGGACTGAATAACCAAAGATTGGATAAGGTCGGACTCATGCGAAATCTCGTCTCAGACTAAATCCAAACTTGCGAATAACCCAAAAATTGCAAGATTGTCGGCTGTGTCCAGATTTTGGTGTAGAATGGTGATTTCATCCAAAACTAGTTCTTGGTGTGCGAAGTGTGTTTTTCGATTCATGTTCTAAGAACTACACAACATTGATAGTTAGAGAGGAATGATGAGCGACCCAATTATCAACAGGCTGAGAGAGTGTCCGATACTTTGTGTGTTGAGATTTTAATTCAGCATTTCAAATAAATATTACTCCACAAATTTTGCGATGCGCATTTTCCATGTTAAAATGATCGTGCAAATGACTGACCAACTCAAATCCCGACAAATTGTTTGAAAACAAAAATCAAAAATAATTTTGAATACATTTCATGCTAATTATATTTCAGTATGAAATATTAGCTTGTAATCTATTTAATTCTTAATATGTAAAGCTGAGAAATGCATCTTAAACGAGTTTCAATCAATTTTTCTAGCTTTTTATATTAACTCTTTTAATAATTTTTTAACAAATTTTAAGTAACTATCACATTGATTTAAGAAAGCTACAGTTATTTGAGAATTTTAGGGACATTTATCTTACAGGACAAACATTTCTTAAAAATTTTACTTTTTGGTCTGACAAGGCGCATAGGAACAAAACTTTTTTTCCATTTAGTTTAATTTTTATATGTTTAAAGAATAAAAAGTTGCACCCTGCTAGTCGAAAAATATCTATATTTTACAGGTACGCGATATGTTAACATTAAACATTACATATTTATGAATAAAGTAACAAGATTCGAATTCGTAACAAAACTCAAAAATCTTTCATTAGGTTTTATATTAACTTAAAGTTGCTATACGAGTGGAAAAGTTAAGATAAAAATAAACAAGCTTTGCTTGAAACCCTGGTTTTACATGCTAGCAAGAATATAATTTACAACTTCTTATAACAAAAATTTAAACATAAAACATGGATAAGACTGCTTATCTATGTTCTGACGGAAATTATCCTAAATGTATGAAATGTACTTGCGTGTTTTATGGGCTCGGTATTCCTGCCAACTGTAAAATTTTGGATGGAAAATTTCATTCCACCTTTTCATATAGAAAACACCCCCAGTATAAAATTTTGATATCTGATGCACCAAGGAAAGCTAAGTATTGGGGGAAAAAAATTGAATAAAATGATCGAACGAGTTCTACCTGTGAAACAAAAGACACTACCTTGTCGATGTTTCGACATCCCTATCCGCTTTAACCCTGTTTTTACATAAAGCTGCTTTAGTTTAGAACCTAACTCTTTCAAAAGTATGCATCCCAGTTTTAAGGCTTGACACGTTGATACTCATTATTTGTAGTTTAACTCAAATCTTACCCACCATTGATTTTTGTATTTCATCTTTTAGATGACATGACATGCATTTGTTCTATGTTCCCAAAGTGAATTTAATCTTAAGAATCAGGAAAATATTTCTGAATAAACAAAGCTTAAAAAAAAGATTAGAAATTAAGAGATTTATTAAGAAATCAATATCAAATTTAAATTGAAATTTTTTAAGTTTGATATTCTGAATAGGGATATATTTATAAAATTCAACCAGTTTAAAATTATGCTTTGAAAGAAATATCTAAATGGCAGATAATGATGGATAACAATTATATTTAATAAAAAAATAACAGACGGATGGATAATTAAGAAATTTATTAGTCAAAGTTTACAGTTCTAGCTTTTAATTTTCACCGACTGTCGAATGCTTCGTTTTTTGGAACAAAACCAAGTCTTCCAACAAGGCTGCCGTCTTTGAATTAGATTCTTCCAGTGAACTAAAGAGCTTCTGAACTTGTTCCATCATGGCGGTTTGCTGACTGACCATCGTTCGAATCAACCTCTGAATATTCATTTTCGGAAAGCGACCACGTCTAGTTTTGCTTAGAGCCTGTTTCAAAAAAGAAAAAAAAAAAAATGCAAATTAACATAAAGAAAAATTTAATATTTATACATTTTATTTATTCACCAGGTGGCGAGTGCAGAGAAGAGTACCAAAGTCAACATGATACCATCAAAAACTTTTGGTGGTTTAAGTTTGTTCCAGTGCGATTCATGATTGCCCAACCTCATCCTACATTTTCTATTATGCTTTCACGATTTTTAATATGCCAACAAATTTCCATCATTCCATGATGGAAAACGCTACTTTAATACCATGATATGTTAACCATCAAGAAAAGCTTGATTTTCACGGACCAACAATGATGGTTCACGACTGTTCCAACAAGTACGATGGTTTAATGGGAATTCTTTTTGATTCAGCAGGAATATACCATCAAAACAAGTTGGGTTCTTTAATGGTGACCCATCATAAATCAGTCCGAATTCTTATATTAGTGTGATGGTAGTTCATGAGTGTTCCAACATTTGATTTTTAAGGAACTATGATGGAAATTTCTGATGGTTTAGCATCAACAAATAATCAAAACAAGTTGCTATTCTTATGTTGTACCATCATACACTAGTCCGAATTCTTAGATTGGGATGATAGTTTATGTTGGTTACCATTAAAAATATAATGGTTCATGATGGAATTATTGATAGTTACAGTCAAGACTATGTTGATCCAACAATGGAACCGTCAAAAACTTTTGACTTGGATGGTAAAGAGGATCTAAACTAATTCTGTTATTACAAAATAAAAATGCAGGAACACCTGCCTGAAATTATTTTATGACTATTTTAACATTTAAGTTTTGGAGCATTATACTTTATGAATAGAATGGGAATCTAGGTTACGAGATTTTTCCACTCTTAACACTTTCCCCCTCTCACTTACCATAGTTTCGGATCTCTTTTCCGCACTCAAATATATTGAAATTTTACTGAAACGTGCAGAAAGAATTAAAGATATGCCTGGTCCCTGGTAACTGAGCCAGGAAGGGAAAATCGCGTAACCTCGAGTATATACTTAATTTCATAAGAGATAAACTTACAAAATTGAGGCATCTTCATAAAATTAAATAACTGCCTGACGGCAAAGAGACTAATCCATGATCCGTCTACCACTGAGGATATTTCACATCAGCACTCTAGTCTGTACAAACTGGATGCGGATTCGTATCGACTAGACATCGCCGATATTCGAACCCGGTTCGCCTCACTGGAAGGCGAATGCTCTATCCCCTGAGCCATCGCGGCTCACCCTGCTCTTTGGAGCTGCACGGGTCCAGACGAATGGCTATGGGGAGTTCTTGCTCTAGACTAACTACAGCTGAAGGTTTATTTTACTTACATCATCGGCTTTAGTAGGGTCTGCCTTTGGTTCCTTCTCTCCGTAGGTGACTGACTGGCTCCTCGAGTGATCTGAATCTTCGGATATTTCAGATTGCTTTGTAGGTTCCGTGTTACGCCTTGGTCTCGATCCAGTTTGACGAAGAGGCTTTACTTTTGCTTTGCTGAATATCCTATCCAATTGATCGACACAGGCAGGTCTGGCCATCTCGACACCCATCATCTGAAAGCCTAAGTAAGAACTGAGAGAAGAAAAAAAAACCTGTAGTGTATATATATCTACCACTGCAAAAATGAAATTCCGAATCTCTAATATATAACCCAGAAAACATGTAACCTTACAGCGACCTTGTGTCTGAGTTTTCCTTAGTGTCACGAAAATGTTCGTGCTAAAAACAGTTTTTCAATAAAGCAAAAATATTGCAGTTTCAAACCTTTCTTCCTAAAATGATTAAAAATACTTTTTCTAAAGCTTCTTTAAAAAGTATTGTCCTTAATATGTCGTAATTCAGGGGCTCTAGATGAAATGGCATTGTCCATTCAAATTTCATAACAAGGTTGATTTTAGCTAAGCATGCAAGACTTTGCGAAAAGAAACCTTATAATTACAATAGATGAAACATTATTTTCATTGAGACTAGCTTTATTCGAGAATTTTTTTAAGCATGAAAACCCTAAGACAACCTTGATTTTCAGGTTTTCATATAGAAGGTTGTTTTCCAAGGTTTCCAATGCGTAGAATAGAACAGGTTGTCACAGATCTCGTTTTAAGGTTAGATAGTTTACACGTAAACCGCATAAAAAAATCTTTTTAGGTTCACATTAAAAAGATTTTTTCAGAGTGAAAACAAACCTTATTTTGCTATCTGGGAAGACATGTTCACTCTATGTTGGGGGTACCTATTCATAGATGAAGGTTGACATGGTCGATATCTACTTTCCTCACATGGGTGACCTTCGGACGTGAAGTGAACATGTCCAACTTCACAGAAACTCTCACTTCGAAATGAACAGCCCTACTTCGATGGATGGTCCACATTGAACAGTTGACTTGTGACAGCGACATTGTCCTCTTTACGTTGTACCACACAGCGTACAACGTATGCACTCGACAGCTAAAGGCAACACAGGAGGACAGTGAACTTAGTACAGCTCTCCCAGCTTTTCACACAAACAGCAATGAATGAACTAGGTATCCCATTCACCGAATTCTATCACAGATAAAATTCTGGTGAGGAGTACTGTAGTGTATCTACCACTACAAATATACAATTCTAAAGTATACAAGACATGACATGTTAACTAGATTCTATGTTGGGTACCTTTTCAGAGATGAAGGTTGACATGGTCGATAACTACTGTCCCCACAAACCCATTTGATTGTTAGACTGAGGCAAAAAAATTTTGGACATTTAAGCCAAGGAATTACACTAAAAAATGTAATCATTAGTTCATATTTATACTAATTTCTCTAATTGAGCTTTCAGTTTCTATTTTACAGTTAAAAACTATTCTTATAAATTTGCTGTCATTCCTTTCAAAATATGCTTTAAATTGTTTTAAGAAATAAATTGTTAATTTACGCTATTATTACACTAAAAAAAATTAAGTTACCTTAGCATATTTATGTAAATCGATCAGTTTTAAAAGAATACTCCACAATAAATCTTACGGCTAAAAAAAACACGATTTTTGTAATTTTTAATACATTGTATATAGTTTATGGTAGAAGCGTAATAAGCTTATTTTATGTAATTTATTAAAAATTTAGTTTTAATTTTAAAACAATTTGCATGTATAGCATATTTGACTGCAACACGAAATTCAAAAAGCTTACCAAATGTTTGTAACTCAACTTTTTAACTAAAGTTGAACTGTTTACATTAATTATACTTCATTAATAAGCAAAGCTATTCTTTAGTAACATTTCAATTTTCAGAACTTAATTTGTGAATTGGTACCGTTATAAATCTTTCATATCCTTGAATAAACTTTATTGTTGTGAACGAAAAATAGTAAATTTTAATTATTTATAAAACCTTTGCGCCAAAAAATATTTAGAGAAAATTTTTCATGCGTCCAACCCAGTCACTTAAAAATTAGCATATAAATATTTAAGTCAACCCTTTGATCTATTGAGATTTTATTTTATAACCGTCGTTGAACAGCCGACCCAATTTTATGGTTTTACGACTAATGTTCAACTCCGTAGCCTTGTCATTTTGAACCCAAGACAAGGAAACTCCTGGATCAAGTATTTGTTGGAATTTGCTTTCGAAGAGGGCTTTTGGATGGAACTCTTATTTGCGTTACATGAGGAGAAAACCACGAAAACATTCCACGGTTTTTGTTGAGAATTTAATGTGTGAGTTACGTATGAAAGGATAGGAGAATGAAGGACAACTATTCCTTTATTTATGACCGTAGTTGAACAGTAAACCACGACTACCAACGTTTAACTCTGCAGGCTTGTAATTTTGAGTCAATCCAGAAAACAAGTAAACTCCTGGAACAGTATCTCCAGGTATGATTTGTTATGGGTACATGGAAGATTTAGCGTATGTCAGTCACCATCTACTACACGGGGAGTAATTAGATCGAACCCACGACCTCTTGGATGTGGGTCAAATGCCCTACTAACCAGGCTATCCCAGCCCAAGACTAATGTATTGCAAAAATACAAAAGGCTATGTCTATAGAGAGTCCATTTAAAAGGAATACGCGAGTTCATGAATGGATGATGCAACAGCCGTAGGACCCAGATATTGTCATACAAATGCAAGTTGTGCGTAACCTCAGCAAACAAGTTTAATGTTCGCAATTATTGAAAAATACTCACTAATATTCTTTACTCAAAAGACTCATCTGACGAAACACATCATCTTTGTTGAACTCTTTAAACTCTTCCTTGCCGAGAAGACGCTTGCATATTCTCTTGGAGACACTGTAGCGACGAGACCGTGGTCTCGACAACACATCTTCCCAGAGATCTAAAAGAGTTTGGACCTTCTCCTCGGACCAGGCTCCTGTAGAAATAGAACGTTTATTACTGCCTACGAGATTCTATCTAGTTTGTCTAAAATAAGAACTCCCCTAGTCATTCCTCAGGACCCGTGTTGGTGACTATGGTAACTATTTCATGTAGGGGTGCGCGGTCACTGTTTAGGACAGGTTTTAGCTAGGGTCGACGAGAGAAAGGGAATCTTTCTTCAGTCTACCGTGTTAGCCCTAGAGAGAAGAGAAGCTACCCATCCTGAAATGTGCTATTCTTGTTTCCATGGCAGCAGACTGCATCAGACTTTATGAACGGGGGAAGTTCTTACCACAGAAAAACTATACTCAATATCTTTGAAGAATGTAGCTCTAAAAGATGAACCCCATCGTTAGGTGCTTCAGGAAGAAAAATTTCAGAATTCAAGCACTCCAACATTGGCTCCTAATGGTGATTTTATAGTGTTACATTTTTAACGGAAGAAATTTTTTTTTATAACCAACGTTAAACAGCCGACCCAATTTTTGGGTTTACGACTACCAATATTTAACGACGTATCCTTGCAATTTTGAACCCAATCCAAAAGACAATTCCTGGATCAAGTATCGAGAGATTAACCTTCGTAGAGTGCTTTGAGGGAGCTAACCCGCATTTGCGTTACATAAAGAGGAAGGTCACGAGAACCTCCCACGGTTAGCCGGACGTCAAAGGGACTGTAACCCCTAATCCGTCTACCACTGAGGATATTTCATGTCAGCACAGTGGTCGGTGCAAGCCGGATGCAGAATTCGTATCGACCAGCCATCGTTGTGATTCGAACCCGGTACACCTCATTGAAAGGCGAACGGTTTATCCCTGAGCCATCGCCACTCCTTCAATATTTTTGAAGAATGTAGTTCTGAAAGATAACCCCATTGTTTGGTGATTTAGGGGGAAACTTTCATAACGCTAAATTAGCATTTCTAAGGTAATCTGAAACCACTCGTTTACTGGGTTTACAGTCATTTTTAAACTAGTTTCTTCAAAAGTAAATTTAAAATCGATGGTAATTAAACACTGAACACCCCATAACTTAACTTTAGCTTTAAAACTCTTGCTTTGAAAATGCGCTTGTCATATAGTTTTTGCACATTTGACTTCACGTAGTTTTCTAACAATTATCTAGTTAATATTCTACTTTTTTGTACTTTGTTTCGAATGATATTTGTCTTATACCGATTTCTACCACAATCGGTCATTTGACAGGGAGAATAATTTATTGCTTTAATAGGTTATCCGATTAGAAATTTCAATGTAATGCTTGTTCAGCGTATTGCATTCGATGAGTTGCCCATTTCTGCAAATACTTTAGCGTAGTGAGTTCAATCAGAATAACTGAATTAAAATTTAAAGAAAGTGGCTAAAATATTAGATTGGCATTTTTGTGTAAGAAAAAGTGACAAACTGTTTTGGTCAATAGCTTATATTTTATTTTGATACCCTTACTTCATTTCTAACTTATTTTCACCCAGAAAAGACTTGCGAAGTCAGGGGTCTGTCCAGAGATTTTGTGAAAGGTCCAGTTTCTGTTAAATTGTGAAAAACTACTCATAATTTGGGAATATAAAATAAACGTTAAGTCACATTCTTTCAACCAGGGTCCTGTCCATTGTGAATTTGTGCAAATAGGGTCCTGTTATCGCAAAAATTGCTAAAAACCTTTTCAAGAAGTTTTTAAATTGTAAATAGATAAAATATTCTGCTCAACAATTGCTGCTATTAAATTAGAGATGAAACATACAAATATTTGGCATTTAGCATATACTGCTCAAAGCAGAATATTCATTTCGGACGAATAATGGAAACAAAAATCACTCACATTTTTAATTTCAATTGACACATTTAAAATAACAAAACTTAGTAATGGATCACTTTTAATGTGCTACGCATTAAATAAATTTAAACAATTGTTATATTTATAATATTTTATTTAAAAAATTGCCAGAAATAAATTTTTATTTACATTTTTATTTATTCTATTAATTATATGAATATAAATTGATCAACTAGTTATTTACAAAAAAAATCATTTAATATCAATAAAAATGTGCACACGATGTTTTGTAAAAGTAGAAATATTTTCTTAGAATACTAGATTTGGAATTTAAACTTTGGGAAACTTGGAAAACTTAGTTTCGAACAGTCTTTCTCCCCCCCCCCCGCCCCCAGGGAAGGGTTTATTTGAATAACAAGTTAACGAAGATAAACAAATTTGTGAAGGGTCCGTTTGCATGAAAAGATATTTTGTGAAGGGTCCGTTAATGAACCTTAATTCCCTTTCTTTAAACAGACCCCAGGTAGCTCAATCAGAATAACCGAAAAAATTTCAAGAAAGTAACCAAAATTTTGAGGCAGCCAAGGCCTGCAAAGGGCTGTTGCGCTCCTGAAGAAGAACCAAAATTTTAGATTGGCATTTTTGTGCACGAAAGACTAGCAAAAACTAGATGTTTTGGTAAGTAGCTTATATTTTACTTTGGTAGCCTTACTTCATGTCTAACTGTTAGTTTTTTCCCAGAAAAATTTCGAAACAATCAAGACAGCACAAGTATTTAGAATAAATATTGATTATAAGAGTTTTAGTAGTAATAATAATTAGAAATATGTTAACGGAAAATGTACAATGAAAGTATGTAAAAAATGCGTTGAGCAATGAGTTAAAAATTCTTATTCTTCGTGTTTGTAAAATATAGAAATTGGTAATATACAGTTTTGTTTAATTGCAATAAAGTTACTTTAATTTATTTATTTCCTAACATCCATATTTCTTACATTCAATCAAGAAACAAAGTCCGGCCATTTGATCGGCTATGGTAGAAATAGATATAGATTAAGTGTTGGTATGTTTAGTGTTAAAATTTAAAATAGATGGTAATTTAAATGAAAAATAGTACTTCTGAAATTCAAAATTAATGGATACGAGACTCAAAAATTTTAGAACTCTGGACAAAATTTATCTAAATGTAAGAATCTTAATAATGTTCGTGAAATATTTGAGGGTATATAAATTTTTACGCATTAAAGTATGTAGATTTAGTGACAAAATCTAAGTATTAAAAGTAACCGGTCGAGTAGTTTGAGAAATGACAATTTAAAAATTAGTTTTTCTGAAATTATATACTCAAACCTATTACACCGATTTAAAGTAAATATTGGATTTTGGCACTTAAAACCATACGAAATTTTTTTGAGCATTAAATAACTGAGTACTTTGGATAATTTTTATAAGCAACAATAAAAAGTTAAAATATTTACCATTAAAAAGGCCCCGACCCCTAAACTTTCCCGGCAAAACTATTGGAGACACATTGTCAAATTGAGACTACATAAACTATGCGGATCAATATACAAAATTTAGATTTTTTAACCGTCGTTGAACAGCCGACCCAATTGTTTGGGTTCACGGCTACTAATGTTCAACTCTGTAGCCTTGCAATTTTAAATCCAATCCAGAAGACAAGGAAACTCCTGAATCAAATAATGGCAGAAATTCGCCTTCGTGGAGGACTTTTTGATGGAACTAAAGCGCAGTTGTGTTACGTGGAGAGGAAAACTACGAAAACCATCCACGGTTAGCTTGACGGCAAGGAATCTCTAACCCATGACCCGGCAACCACTGAGGATACTCTTACGTCAGCACGGTGGTCGGTGCGAGACGGGTGCGGGATTCGTGTCAACCAGCCATCACTGAGATTCGAACCCAGTTCACCTCATTGGAAGGCGAGCGCTCTATCCCCTGAGCCATCATTGTCCAGAGTGAGACTACTCTTAAACTTTGCGGATCAAAAAGAAAAATCGTAGAAAAAATTTTATTCGGAGAATAAATGTTTATGCACCCAACCCCGCAACTTAAAAATTAGCATTAATTACATTTGAGTCGAATCCTTGATCTATTGAAACTAGCATTCACGCGAAAATCCGATGATTAGAAAATAAAGTTATCCCGAGTACTCTACTCATTAAACACATTAAATTTTGCACGACTACCTCCGCAAAACAATCTTCCTACTTAGTTACTCTATTGTGAAAATTTCAGCCAAGCAGTAAAATTTGCGAAATTTGCAAATTTCCAAATAAAGAAATAGTCTGCAAATATTTCATTTAAATCGATTACTTATTTTAAAATTCTAAGAAAAATAAAAAATTGCAGATGGAAAACGTAGATGTTATCAGTACTAGATTCAATTCAGTATATGGAAGATTGAGCAGTTTTAAATCCGAATTTTAAATCCCAAATAAAACTCTAATCTTCGTAGCCAACTAAATTAAATTTTAAATTGCAGAAGACTTCTAAAATTTCTAGAAACGGAACAAAAATGTAAAAACTAGAAGCTTTAATCTTAAAACATTCAGTTATGTTTCTTCAAATTATGTTAATAATCGCCGGGAACTTCAGAATTAAAATTAATCTCAAAAACTACTGTGTGTACTTGAAATATTTTAGAAAGAACTAAACGAAATTTAAAATAATTCAAATCAACTCAGTTTTAGAAATTTCAAAATTTAAAATTTAGCAAAAAAAAAAAAGTGAATTAAAATATTGTACATATATCAGATTGGATCTTTAAACTTGGTGCGATTAAAAGTAATTCTCGCAACAATGCAATTCTCAATTTTAAAGAATTTAGAACAATATAGACATGGCTGAACGCTTGTTGGAAAGTTTCTTCAAGTTCAACATAAGAGCGTTTAATCCTTTAATGGGCCATTTATTTCAAGCAAAGGTAAATTGAAGTATTCTTGGAATTGATATAAGAATAGTAATTGATACCAGAAAAAACTCATTAGCTTATTAAAAATTAATCTAAATTTTAATGTCATTTTTTTGTGGTAAATATATTTACCACGACCTATTAAGAATTTATTGGCTTTTACTTTTGTTATTTATAAAGTAAATTTTATAAATGACACAAACTTCAAAAGCAATTATGTATTTTATAACTTTTATAAATTTTCTTAAACTAACAAATGGTTATCAATTTTATTCAAACGCACTTCAAGAAAACTGAAGTTATTAACAAATTGAAACCAAAATTAAAAGTACGAAAAAAGCTCACCATGGACTTTAAGTAGTGGTAAGTATATTTACCACGGCCTTAGAAAGTGTTAAAACGCAATAATCTCAAGTCAAAATAAAGTAATTCGTCAAACTAATTTGGTTTTAAAAATTCAAATCTTAAGTAACAGTATACTAAAGTGAAAACAATCATTAAGAACATTAGAAAACTTAATTAAATAAGTTATGAATTAGTTGCTGTTCAATAAATTATTATCCAGATAATTTAAACTAAACGTAAGCTAATTTGAAATAAATTTTGAAGTTTATAGAAAAAGTGAAATTAAAGCATTAAAGACAAATTTAATTTTAACAATTCTTGCTCAGACTAAGAATCTGTTTAAAATTGGAACTTCAAACTTTCAATTTAAAAAAAATTAACTCCGATACATAAAATTAAAGTAAAATTTCAACTTCCGATTCTTAACTATGAAAGTTAAATATTTAAGGCAACAAAAAGAAACTATGAAAATTTCAAACAGCAGATTAATAATTTTGAGATGAAAAATTTGAATTCTAACCTGGAAATCCAACTTTCGAATGAATGAACACATCCAAAGCTTCGTGATGTGTTTTTGGAATAGTTTGTTCTTCGGACATTTGTCGGACTTCAAAACACCTACGACTACTTCGAAACAATCTCTAATAACAATTTCGTACTAAGCTTGACTAATAACGCGAGCAGCCAACGTAAAGGGTTATTTATACTATACTTAATCAACCAATCACGCAGCAGGAAAATTAGCATAAATAAGAGTGCAGTGAGTTGGTGATGTGGATCTGTGCTACTCGCTTTTATCGTCTGAAATGAGTTGAATTTCGGGACTTGTTTATAGGAATGACATACAATTTCTGACTTGTGAGCTCAATTTAGGCTCACAAACCTTTGTCAAATAGAGGAACAGATAGCACAATACAGAGAAGGACAGCACAAAGATACATCCAGAGTAACAACAGGATTCGAACCCGCTACCTCTCCGCTTTGCACAATGTTTGGCGAGGCAGGGAGGCCTCTCTGGCCTAGCGGTATTGCCCGTCAAACTCAGTGTGAAGCGGGGAGGTGGCTTAGTTCAAATCCCGTCGTAACCCTGGATGTATTCGTTCTGATGTCCTTCTCTAAAATTGTTCCACCTGTCTCTCTACTTGACAAAGGTTTCTTAAGCCTAAATTGAGCAAACAAACCTGCAAATGCATGTAATTCCAATAAAGCAAGAAAAGCGGGTTTATTGGAATTACATACATATACAGGTTTGTGCTCTCAATTTAGGGTTATAAGCCTTTGTCAAATAAATTTTTCGAAGTCAAACATCCCTGGCTGCTGTCAGTGTACGGGTGGGTGACCACTTGAATTAGTCTGCGTAGGGCGCGAAGGTGTGCGGTATAGGTCCTCGTTAAACTGTTCTTCTATCGTAAAGTGCTCGTCTTCGCGTGCAGGTCGTCGGGCTTCCGAAGGGGGGGGGGTGCCATCCCCTCAGCAGAGGATCAAAATTTTCATGGCATGTCTTCGGATCATCCTCAGCGATGTTTCCCAGAACATCGCCAATAGCCTATTGTGCAGCTCTAGTGCGACGTAAATAAACTACAACGACAACTCAAGTAGAAGAATAGATAGCACAATACAGAGAAGGACGGCATGAACATACATCCAGGTTAACAGTGGGATTCGAACCCGTTATCTCTCCGCTTTGCACAGTGTTTAGCAGGCGATACAACTCAGCCAGGGAGTTTCCTAATAAAGGCGGAGCAATGTTGATTTGGATGAAGAAGAGGATCTTTGCTCTTCGCTTTTATCCTCTGTGCTGTAAGAGAGAGTTCTGTTGATGGTGGTGAGTTGAGTTGTTAATGATGGAGAAGTAACGGTGCAAGATGAACACTGTGGAGAAAACTTTAAACTAGTTCGATGCAAAATTTGCAGTTTTCCGAGAAATCGACGCTCGTAATTTTGCAGTTTCAATGCACTTTTGAAGAGGTTGAGTTGATGATAATGAAGAAGTGAGGATAGAAAATGATCGTGAGGGACTAAATCGATGCGAAGTTTGCAGTTTTCTGAGAATGAGAAATCAAAATTTAATGGCTCCAAAACTTTTGGAGAGCGAACATTCATCAGTGTAAACTCTTAACAGAAACACTCTTTCCCCCAGGCTGTCTGGGTGACTAACGCCAATAAAATAAAAATTATGTAGTTCTATTAATTTGAGATTTCTAGGTTGGGGACTAGAATCTTCTGGTTAAACTCAAAAAGGACAATAAGATTTTAAAAAGATTTTCGCATGGTCATAGCTCAGTCGATGGTGAGAGGAAAGGGGGAACACCATGATTGAGGAACTCAGGAATTGAGGTCCGATGAAAAATCGAATTTTTTGCACTCAAAGAGGAAGTGGCTTACAGATTCTGGGGACTGACAATGATCACACTAAGGAAATCCATGAGTCCGAAATTATTCCAAATTACATTTAATTGAATTGTGATACTTCGGAGACTAGAGATTAAAATGTCGTATTTTTGGTTTGGGAGTTGATTGAGAGACGTTTTATTAACTGGGAGACCAAAGAGGAAGCTTTTGTGGTATTTCGAGTTGATCCAGAGCAGTACTGGTTCCCAAAGTGGTCCCTACGGACCCCTAGTGGTCCCCAGTATCATTCAGGGGGTCCATGAAAAATTAAAATTGAATTTGGGGTCTCTGAACGATGTCAGGTGGTCCGCGCAGGGTTTAATATAAAATATTAAAATTATGGGCTTAGATATTACTGTTCAAGTGATATCGAAAAGAAGACAAGAGGGAAAAAAAGCAAATAATCAACAGCCCTAATGTACCTACAATACATATGAAAGGTTATTTATGGGAAATCGAATCATGAGATTCGTAATTAAAATATTTTCACTTCGTTAAACGCAACCAGACACCGTACATCCGTTTCTCACAACCAGCGCAAAATTCATCTGCCGCCAGGCGGTCAAAACTTGGCGTGAAAATAGCCTTCCCTTGATTTCAGATGGTACCACGGAATTATAGGGTTAACGTAGTAGATTGGAGGCTGCTAAGACAGTTCGATTTACAAATCACAACCGCCTCGTTTCAATTAAATTTTTGTACCACATTACGAAACTAAAATTCCGTGTTGGATTCGAACTTTGACAACGTCACACATAAAATATCAACACTTTTCCTTTCAGGTATTATTATTCTACTTTAATTTTATTTCTATTTTAATAATGTGTGTTTCCAAAATATTTTTTAAACACATGCGAATCTATAAAAATTCGCGCGTTTGTCACAAAAATTCCTTTCACCTGTTGATTATTCTCCGAAGCCTTGGAATTTTTGTTTTGTTTTCTTTTGACAAAGAATATGTAGTATAGATATTATTTAGTTATTTCATTACTATCTTTTTAATAAGCTGTCTGTAAAAAAAGAAAGTAGGACAAACGCTGGCTTTAATTGTATTATAGCGATTAATTTCAACTGCCGCTTTTTCTCAAAAAATATTAACCAGAATTAAATTACCGAAAATGTACATTTGAGTAAAAATATTTTTTCTTCTTCGCCTTGCCAAAAGTTTTTTGAAAGAATTCTATAAACGAGTGAAATAAAAGTGTACTGTAAAATAAATCGAGCTGTACCGTGCCTAAAAATTTTGTTGCATTTGTATGTAACTTAACCAGTTCTGTTTTCATGTTCTTTTTTATTTAATGGGTTGTTTGAAATAGATGCGATTGGTTTTTAGAAATTTTTAAATTAAAGGAAATTTTAAAACATATTCATCATTTATTGTTTACCTTGTTAAAAATACTTAATGTGAAAAAATTTATATCATTTATATATTTGGTAATAAAAAAAAAAAAATAAAAAAAAGACTTATTTTTTGGGGGGAAGTTATTTACATTAATTTTTTAATTATTGTTAGGTTTTTTTTCTCTTGTAGAAATATCTTCAAATAAGATCCCCCCCTTCAAATTAAATAACTCAGTTGTATAGTTTAATAACTAAAATAATCATAATTAAAAATATTAAGCATAATTTATTTATTTTGATGTTTGTTTTATCTCCAGATACCTTTAAACAAGCAGAAATTTCATTATCATATCTTAATGCTTAAAACTTGGAGTCTAAATTAAGAACCTGGATGATATTTCTAGACAAGTTTAGCTTTAAAACACAATATATGAATGAACATTCTTTTTGCACAAATTAAGACCAAACTTTTGATGTATAAGGTGTAGAAACAATTGTGGTGCAGCATGCAAATTTTTAAGATGATAGTGTTCAACAATTAAATAAAGCAATTTGTGATCTTTAGATAAAAAAAATTCGAAACTTAGTATCATATTCTAAATCAGCATTTGTAATTCTCCACCAACTCTTAAAATGCCATTTTTATCTAAAAGGAATAATAAATTTTTTACCTTACTGTCACTATTAACTGCACCTTAAACCTTGAGGGACTTGATTTCTTTATCAAATTCCTGCTCTTGAGCAAGTTTAAGCTGGTTAACTTCAGGGTTTTGTTTTTACTAGGATATGGAGGATTGGTTTGTTCCAGTAAAAACCATGGAAAAAACCTGGTAAATGCTATGAATCAATGTTTATTTAGTTAGGTTAGAGATAAAATTGTTTATTATTTATAACTGATTGGAATATGTATTATTTCTATATTGTAGCACATATTGGAAAACAGAAAAGACACTTTCAGTTTTTGACATTTTTTTAAATTTCTTAAATACTTAAAAGATTAATTTATAACTTTAAAGATGCTTAGTTCATGCAATTTTTCATACATAGTAATAAGATTTAATGCTTTCAGAGGTTTGGGAGATCAATGATAAATTATGAAAGAAAAAGCAAGTATTTTTGAACGCCCTAGAAATCAATTTTATGCTAGAAAATCAAGCAATAAGTTTGTATAACTTGTATAGGTTACTTTAATTGTAAATTGAAGTAGCTGCATAAAATTTCATAAACCTAGGGATATGGATTTATAGAAATAAGGACATTCTTATTGAAAACTAATTTTTTTGCCTTACTTTTTTTTGCTATAACTTTATAAATATTCAATGAAATCAAACAATATTTTTAAAGCAATTTAAAATTAATCCAAAACTATTTATCTAAAATTTAAAAAAAAAATCGTTAAGATATATGTATAGTAGTTCTTTTATACTAATATATAATTTTTATGTATTACAAACACAAAGAATAAGAATTTTTAATCTTATTCTTTGCTTAACGCATTTTTTACAGATACAGTGTGTTTCCATTGTACATTTTCCGCAAACATACTCCTTTTAATTAGTACTATTTCTATAATTCTTGTAATTATTCTTATTAAAAGAATTATAATTAATAATATTTCTTCTAAGAACTTGTGCTGTCTTGATTGTTTTGACATTTTTCTGGGTAAAAACTAACAGTTAGTTAGAACTGAAGTAAAGATACCAAATTAAAATATAAGCTACTTACCCAAACATTTAGAATTTGTCACTTTTTCTTACACAAAAATGCCAATCTAAAATTTTAGGTACTTTCTTGAAATTTGAATTCACTGTTATTATGAATGAACTAACTACGCAACAGTCTGCATAAATGTGTAACTCATCACTTGCGATACGCATTACATTGTAATTTCTAATCTGATGACCTAATAAAGCGATAAATTGTTCTCCCGGTCAAATGACCGGTTATGGTAGAAATAGGTATACGACAAGTATTATTTGTAACAGACAAAATACAAAAAAAATATATATATGAAAAATAATAATGGAATATTAAATGTCTCTAATTGTTAGAAAAAGACATGTAGTGCAAAAACGATAAGATGATAAGCACATTTTCAATGCAAAAGTTCTTAAACGGTCAGTTGACCGGTTATGGCATGTTTAGTGTTAAGTTGTTGCTTGCATAAACATTACATTACTTTATTGCTTCTTCTTATGTAGTAACACAATTTTTTGAAATAACATTGGAGATTATTAATATCTACTATGAGTAAACATTAATTATGTCTTTCTTAAATATAGTTGAACAATGGCTGATGGTCAGTTGATTCACTGGTTCCGCAATGACTTGCGTCTCCATGATATGCCGTCCTTAAGCTTGGCCATGACAGTTAGTATAATAAAATTGTCATCTTTAATGTCTCTTTCTTTTCAGAATAAAATATGTATTTTAACTATTAGATGAAAATTTTGATATGCATGTTTATCATGCTGCGTAGCATTTTTAAAAAGTGCTTATTTTCGATAATTGTTTTTTAAAAGCCCTTAAAGATGCTTTTTTCATAGGGTGTTTTTAATAAGTGCTTAATTTTCCCTTTTTGAAAATGAGATTTTTTTCTTTACCATGTTGATTTTCGCCAAGTATTATGTAAAAGCGTGCTTTTTACATTGTTCTTTTCAATGTTTTCACAGTTAATTCAACAGTCTATTTCGGAGTACCCTCGGTCCATAGCATATGAAAGCACCAATAATTTTACATGCTTGATGAAATATTTCCGCATGTGCGTCTACTGAGCAAGGTATGGTGAGATTATTATACTTTCATGTGCAACTTTGTTGCATTTTGCAAGATATTCTCAATTTCAGGCTTCCTTTTCCACCCTTCGATATTGAACTGTAAAATCTTTTGATCACTTTGTTATGGCTAATATAATTAAGAAAAGATTTATTTGTCAGAAACTAGTTGTTTTATCATGATCATGTAAAGTTTTTGAAAATTATTTTGCATTTTGTTAATCTATATAGTGCTTAAAAAGTACTTAAAAGGTGCTTATTTTCTGTTGAGAGATTTGGCTACCCACCCTGTTTTAGTATGCATGTTTAGATAAATTTGAAACATAAACTTAACATTGCAGCTTAACATTTTATAATTTAATTATAAATTTAGTAGGTGTTAGTTTTATTTTTAATTTTGCACAAAATTCTTCTCACTATAATTATGAGTTGATAATAACTTACTGATCCTCTTTGTGCCGAACTGGAACCTAAGGTCTAGAGTCTTTTTCTCCATGCAATCCTGCCTTTGGATAGGCAATGCGCTTCTTTCCATCCAGTTGATCCTGTTCTACTAAGATCTTCCATAATGCATATTTGCCACTGTTAATCTCGGTCTCCCTCTTTTTCTCTTTCCGTCAGGCGCTCATGAGCTTGCAATATTTGCAGGATTGTTTCTATCTGTTCGTAGTATATGGCTGAGCCATCTCCATCTTCGTTTTAAAATTTCTCCATTAACAGATGGTATATTAGCTTTTGTTAAAAGGTCTTTATTTGTTTAACTATTGGGCCAGAAGATTTTTAGTATTATTTTCAAGCATCTATTTTGAAAAGTTTCAAGTTTTTCTGATTTCCGGGGTAATTGCTGATCTAGGTACTTTTTCCCTTTTGTGCATTATCGTTTTATTTTCATTATGAAATATTCTTTTTGTATTTTTTCTGCACAAATTTTTAAGATATTTATTTTTTCTTGGAAAATATTGTACGAGTGTCGACATTTGAGTGAATAATAAAGCTGCTCTTTGCTCGCAGATTTTAAGGTTTCTAATTTCTGTTTTTATAGAAATGTTCAAAGCTGTATCCTGTCTACATTTTTGATAAAACTGGGATACTTGAGAAACGAATTGGCTACAACAGATTGCGATACATCATAGAATCTCTGGAAGACATTGATAGGACATTTAAAGCTTCCGGTGGTAGGTATGTAAATTTCATTTGTATCACTTAATATAAGCATTGAAACTTAATATTTAATATTAAAATTCCCAGAACTGAATGAAACCTGGTGGTTTTAAAAAAGGTGCTTAAATGGGATGTTTTTAAAAAGTGCTTAATTTTCCCATTTTAAAAATGATTTTTTTTTTACAACGTGGATTTTTGTCACATATCATGCAAAAGCATGTTTTTGACATTGTTCTATTCACAATTCATTTAACCACAATCCATTTCGGCGTACCGTCAATCTGTAGCGTACGAAAGTTCCAATCGTTTTGCATGTTTGTGATACTAGCGAGTCTGTGGGTGCTTAAGTGTGCTTTTATTCAATTTTTTTAAAAGCCCTTAACGGTGCTTTTTTTCATGTGTTGTTTTTAAATAGTTCTGAATTTTCCCTTTTCAAAAATGAAATTTTTTTTACCATGTCGATTTTCATCACATATTATGCGAAAGCAAGGTTTTCACATTGTTCTATTTAATGTTTTCACAATCCATTTCAGTGTACCGTCTGTCCGTAGGGTATGAAAGTGCCAATCTTTTTACAGGTTGGATGAAATACTTGCGTGTCCGCATGTGCGTCTACTGAGCTGAGTCCGGTGAGATAATTGCACTCTCAAATGCAACTCTGCTGCATTTTGCAAGATATTTTCCAGCTTCTGAAATCGAATCAAAGTATCTCTCGATCTTTTTATGGTGGCTAATGTAATCTGGAAAAAGCGTTCTTTGTCAGAAACTAGTTATTTTATCATGATCATGTAAAATCGTAATATTATTTTTCATTTTGTTAATGTATGTAGTGCTTAAAAATATTTTTTGAGTGCTTAAAAAGTACTTAAAAGGTGCTAATTTGACTGTGAAATTAAAATATTGTGATTTGAATAAATATGATAGCCTATTTATAATTTTGTCAGACTGTATGTTTTCTGTGGTGAGCCGACTAAGATTATGAAAGATTTGATGACCGACTGGAACATTACGCACTTATCCTACGAAGATGATATCCAACCCGTTTGGACTGATGTGGAATCTTCTATTCAAGACTTTTGCAGAGAAAGGAATGTTGAAATAATCAATAAAGTTTCTCACACTTTGTATGATCCTAAAGATATACTTAAAGCCAACAGAGGAAACCCACCTGTCACATATAATGTTTTTTGTCAGGTAATTATATTCAGCGTTTCTTTTTCTTTCTTTTTTTTTAAATCTTAAATGCACAAAAGGAGCCATAAATATTTACAAATATAGAACTGTTTGAAAATATTCATTTTGATTGCATTACACTTCATTGTTATTTATTTAGTTACTCCTGTGGAAGAATTTTTTTGGCCTTTCTGCGACATACCTCTCTAATACTAATATCTTTCTGCAAGATACTTAAAAATAACAAATGTCAGAGATGATTTTTCTCCGGAAAAAATCCGGATTTTCGGATTTTTTGTCCGGAAGTTTCCCGTAATCCAGGGTCCAGAAGTTTCCAAGAAATCATCGATCACATTTATGTACAAGAAATCTTGTATATTTTATTAAAAAATATTATAATATGTTTATTAGGCATCTCTCTCATTTGTAAATGTTTGTTTCTGGTAGGATAATAAATGTTATTAGAAATAAAAGTAAACTTATACAAAATTATTAATTTAAATTATGCTGCATATAATTTATTTAAAGTTTCATGTTTTGAATATATCAATGGTTTAAATTTATTAAGACATTAATTTTTTGAAAGGCGTAATTAATGATTTTTGAGTTGGGCTCACAATTGCCCTTGAAATGTACATGTTACTAATTTAATGTTACAAAAGCATAAACGTCAAAAAAATAAATAAATAAAATAATAAATAAAAAAAATTGGATCAAGTAAAATAATTTTTTTGACTGAATATGTAATATTTTTTTTAATTCTAATATATTGGGCAATACTTTCACATTTTGTAAGAAGATGATACACTAATTATTTCTTATTACACATTTTGTAATTCATCATCACATTAAAAAAATCATGAAATCTGATGCAGTAACTGTTGAATAAAGGCAAATTAATGTTAGAATGTTGAATGTTTGAATGATAAAATAAAAGCAGAAATCCATAAAAATATAAAGTTGAAATTTTTAATGAGGAAAAGCTAATAAAATATGTCATTTAGATTACTTATTTCATGATAGGGAATATTTATTAATTTATTTTACACTTCTGGATTTTTCCAGCTAATGAGCTTGTTATCATAATCATGTAAAGTCTTCAAAAATTACCTTGCATTTTTTTAATGTATATAGTGCTTAAGAATATTTTTTTAGTGCTTAAAATGTGCTTATTTTTGTGTTGAAAGATTTGGCGATGCACCCTGTGCATTTATAATAAAATTCGGTGTTTGAAATAAAATTTTATCTATTCCAAAATAAAATATATTTAGAAGGAGAACGCACATTAAAAAAAAAATTTATAATAAACTTTTTTTATTCCTTGTAGGTTGCACAGTCACTAGGACCACCTCCAAAGCCTGAACCTCCATTGAAATTTGAAAATATAATGTTATCGAATGAAGAAGTTTTGGATTCTAAAATTCCATCATCTCCTGAAGATTTAGGAGCAACAATGGAATGCCCTGAACAAACAAATAGGGTTGCTTTTTACTTTAAATCTCTTTACTTTTTAATGTGAAATTTTAAAGATATTTGTGTTAGCAAAAACTGCACTTCATCGCGGGTCACACTCAAGGTGCTAAATGTTTTTTAAAAGTGCTTGAAGGTGCTTTTTTATACGGGGTTTGTAAAAAGTGCTCAATTTTCTATCGTTTAAAAGGAGATTGTTTCTTTGCCGTATTGATGGTCGTTCTAAATTACAAAAAAAATGCTTGATTTTCGCAATTTTCCCAGCAATATTTATCAGAAACTGGGTATTTTATCATGATTATGTAAATTTCTAGAAAATTATTGATTTTATGTTTATAAATTAAGAACTTTAAACTATAGAAAATAATTTTTATTACTGCACAATAACCTAAGTATGATTTTCTTTTTGGAAAGTGGTTCAAAATATTTTTCGAGTGCTTAAAAGGTGCTTAATTTTTTGTTGAAAAATGTGGCTACGCACCCTGACATTGTCTGCTAACACATTGGAGCCTTTCTACTGTCAGTGGTTAAACCAAGAACTGATTACCAAAAGTTTAATAGCTAAATTTTAAAAAAATGTTTTATCTAGAGCTTATCTTAAAGGTTTAAAATAATTTTTTTTGTTGTAAAAGTTACATAATTTTGTTTCTTTTTAATGTATTTATAATCAGCTATATGAATGTTAATATGTTTTGTACGAATGTTAAAGATTTGGAGGGGAGGAGAAAGGAAGGCACTGGAGCTTCTGAACAACCGACTGCAAATCGAGAAAGATGCAGCTGAGTCAGGAATTTTGATGCCAAATCAAGCCCAACCAGACCTTTTAAGTCCTTCCATGTCTCTGAGTGCTCCACTTTCTATGGGATGTTTATCTGTTAGAAAGTAAGTTGTTTATCCAATATTACAGTAAAAGTTCTAAGTGTATGACTTATTACAAGAAACTTGCTACCACGACAAGTTTTCAAGTCAATATAAAAATGATAATTTTAAAGATACAAAAGCATACCGGCAAAGTCTCCTGTTTTATAATGAGGACTCCTGTATTTTATGACTATATCCTGTGTATTCTCAAATTTCTCCGTATTTGAAGAAATTTTTTAAACGAAATTTTTTGGCAATAAAATATAAGCTGAGGGCAAAAATACTTCTCTTATTTCTCAACAGATAGGACTATTGCCAGTACTGCAGTTGGTTGAGTGTTAATAGTTTAAGTACCCCTTGCAGTCAGGCTAACAGTGGGACATTTTTGTGGTTTTCCTCTCTATGTAACTCAAATGCGGTTTAGTTTCATCAAGAAATCTTCCACAGAGGAAAATTTTTCCCTGTACTTGATTGATCCAGGATATTCCTTGTCTTCTGGATTGGGTTCAAAATTACAGGGCTCTGTAGTTGAACATTGCTAGTGGTAAACCCAGAAATTGGGTCGGTGTTCAACGACGGTTATAAAATAAAATAGTTTAAGTAATTATAAACAATGATTTAAAAATATCTTATTAATATTTATATGCATATTTTGCACTTCACAGTAAATGTAAGTTCTTATAATATTTCCAATTTTGAATTTCTCTTTTTGACTTACATGATGTAGGAAAACTTAACTCAGAACCCAAAAAATGTTGCTAGTAAAATCTCTCTCATTTTATTTCTCCAATCATGGCAGGTATGGACATGCCTTCACCATTTCAATCCTCTGCAGAAAGGATGGATCCCTTTCTTTGGTAGTTTGACGACCTGTGTGAGAAGTCGAGCACTTTTCGGTAGAACATTTTAACGAGGACCGATATTGCTCTCCCTTGGTCCCTACGCAGGCTGATCAAAGTGGTCACTCACTGATCGTAGCCAGAGTTGCTCGACTTCGGTGTTCTACTGAGAACCGTGTCTTTACAATCAATCCACTGTATATCAAAAATAATACATTTTTAGAACTATAAACCTGGTCGAAAGGGAAATAAGCGAGAATTTACTGGGCAAAATCTTTAAAGTTATTCTCACAAAACTCTTCATTGGGATACAAAACTTTTTTTAAAATCCTAAATTGAAATGTCTGCAGATTCCCAAAAATTCTTTAAGGAATTCATCATCATAGTTGGACAGACAGCCCATTGTGGGACAATGCTTTCCTCTGAAGATTTCTCCATAATGACTTCTGATTTATCATTTATCTCCAATTCTCTTCACTAATTGCAAGAAAATCAGATTTCACCGAGTCAGCCCATCTCAACCGTGGCATTCCAGTCTTTCTTGTTCCAGTGGGTCTAAAAAGCAGTATCTTTTTTATTGTATTGTCATCACTCATTTGAATCACGTGGGCGATCCAATTCATTCTATTTATTTTTATGTATTTAATAATATCGGGTTGTTTATAAAACTTGTACAGTTCAAAGTTAAATCTCTTTCTACAGTTATTGTTTTCATTTACACCACCAAGTATACTCCCACTCCGCAAAATCTGTCTCTCAAATATTGCGATACAGATTTAGATATTAAATACATAAATTAGAATGCAAACTATTATGAGAACATTTAGAATGAAAACCTTATATTCACAAAATTGAAAATGCATTTTTCGCAATTTCACAAATCATAATTTCACAAATGATTAATAATAAATTTGAACCAACCACTTTTTTGTAGTTTTTTTTTTTTAAAAAAATCAGTTCCTTCAAATAGGTTTAAAGATGAATTAAATGATAACAGGAAATTCCACTAAGTGCAAAGCTCAGTTTGCAAAATTTGAATTATAAGGATCTTCTACCATACTTTAAATGTGAGTTATAAAAAGACAAGAAACTATCTAAAATTGTGTGAAAGTCAAGAAAATTTTTTTGTATATTTTACACAGAAAAACTATTTTTGATTAATTTGAAAATGCTGCTTTATCAACTGAAAGTTTTGTACGTAATGATTTTGAAACTTATTAATTTACAATTCTATAGAAATTAGTAACTACCAAAAAGTCAATACAATTTATAACAAAAAAGTAATTTTTGTGATTTTATGATAATATCTTAAAGGCATTATACTATTTATTTGTAATAACTATTAAAATAATCATTTATTTTGTGTTGTAAATATTTCATTCTTGTTAAAGAATCATTTTCTAGTAAGGGTTTTTTCCTCGCTTTACTAAAAGATGTGTGATTGTCATTACTATGTATACTAAATAGCTAATTTATATCAGTTAAATTATTTGTTCATGAAACATTGTGTTATGGTTTTCAGAGCTACCAACCTGGAATTTCTACCTCTCCATGATATTTTAATGAATTAATAATATACAATTAGAATAGAGAAGGAGAAACATTGTTAAAATAAAATATTTTGATTTTTCATTTTTTTAATAATATTTTATTTTATTTAAATAATCTTTCTTCTCTTTTCATTAACCTTTATTATTTTCCATGTTTTCTCTATATTTTTAACTCATTTTATGAGTACTTACAGCTTATTGTGCAGTAAATAAAACTTATTAATTTTCTTTGTTTTTCTCTTTATCCATTTTGTCTTTATTATGCTATACACTACCGGTCAAAAGTTTGCGAAAATTTTGAAATCTACAAAAAAAAGTTATAAATTCAAATGTTCATAGAACTGCGAAAAATCATTCAAATTGCATGAAAATTTGATATGTTCTAAGGTGAACCCTCTACAGTTAGCTACATATGATCAAATTGCAATACTTTGTTTTTTGCGAACTGAATCCAGCTTTTCATCATGAGTTGTTTCTATGGTGAAAAAAGTTGTTAAGTTTGAACACTTGCCAAACTTGCAAAAAAA
>NC_092204.1:3731655-3752086 GCF_043381705.1 Parasteatoda tepidariorum
TTCATAAAATACTTTTTATTCATCCACTCAAGTTCAAATACATTTTAGACTTTATTCAATTCCTACTATTAGTTCACACTCTCCCTATATCTTGTTCAAATGTTCAATCGTTCATAAAATACTTTTTATTCATCCACTCAAGTTCAAAAAAATTTTTTTTTGAACTTGTAGTTTTTGTCAAATAATAATTCATTCATTAAATGTAATCAATCAATTTTAGTTTTATATTAATGAAAAAATTTTAATTATTTAACACAATGTAACTGAAATAAAAAAATTTCTTTGTTGATCTAAGTAGGAATTAACTTTAAATTATTTTTATATTACTTGTTTTAATCATGAGAGTACATTTAAAAAATTTATCGTGAAAAAGTATATATTTTTATTCAATGAAAGATAGATTTTATTTCAATCGTTTTGAACCTTTATTTTTTTTAAGAATTTTTTAAAATGTAATATTTACCTGCATTTGTGTCTAATAACAATAAATCTTTCGATATGTTAAAAAATTTTTTTGTAAGATTTTTAAGAAAAACATAAATAGGTTCATTATATATTTTATCATGATGTATATGTTACATAACGGTAAAATAGTTAATTAAAATTAAATTATTATGAAATAACTAATTTATAACCAGTTTTATAAAAGCATATATGATATGTATTAGTAGTAAATTTTTTTTTCTAATTATCCAATATCAGTTATTCAAATTATTTGGTTTGGTTTATTTGTAAATTCTAATTTCATTTGATATCTTCATATTAGTGTTAAAGATGTACAAACAAATTTTAATTAGTTTTAAAATTCAATTCATATACTTATAGAGTCCATATTTAACAGTAAAGACATAGTACAAACAAATTTTAATTAGTTTTATATTTTTTAAAAAAGGAATTGAGAGCATCCAGATTTTAATTAGTAAAATATTTATTTAGAAAAAACTTTGAATGTTTTTTGAAAAAAATCTCACCTGCTTGCAATTTTTAGTTAATGTGCTGTTACAATCTTTAAAAATGTTTTTTGAAATTGTTTGAGTAGTGTTATTATTTTATTTATTCATTAAAACATTTTTTTTGCATAATTTTTACTAAAGATTGCAGTTGCTATTTTGAATATAATATAATTATAAGAATAATTACACGAATATAAATAATATATTTTTTTTATATCTTTAGCCAATTAAGAAATGCTTTTTCTCAACTATTTTGAATTTTTTTATGCATAATTTTCATTCTTTTCTATTTCTAATTTTTATGTTTGAAATATATGTATGTTTTGTATGTATTTTTATGTTTGAATCCTGTAAGGTACTCTCTTATTGCTCTTATTTTCAAAGGCCAAATTTTTAACTTCATGTATTTTTTTCTTCCAAACAAATACATTGAATATACACAGTCCAGTCACATTAATGTGACCACCACCTACTTTCGACGTCAACGTGAAATAACCAATCACGGAGTGTAGGTGGCAGCACATTACAATGTAGTGTATATATTGGATGTCCTAGGGCATCGAAAAGCATTTCAGTCGTTGGCGCAATGCAGAAATGTAGCGATTTATCCGACGTCCAAAAGGGCATGATTATTGGCTTTCGGGCCAAGGGTGGAAGCATTTNATTTTATCATGATGTATATGTTACATGACGGTAAAATAGTTAATTAAAATTAAATTATTATGAAATAACTAATTTATAACCAGTTTTATAAAAGCATATATGGTATGTATTAGTAGTAAAAAAATTTTTCTAATAATCCAATATCAGTTATTCAGATTATTTGGTTGTCGAATTATTTGTAAACTCTAATTTCATTTGATATCTTCATATTAGTGTTAAAGATGTACAAACAAATTTTAATTAGTTTTAAAATTCAATTCATATACTTATAGAGTCCATATTTAACAGTAAAGACATAGTACAAACAAATTTTAATTAGTTTTATATTTTTTAAAAAAAAGAATTGAGAGCATCCAGATTTTAATTAGTAAAATATTTATTTAGAAAAAACTTTGAATGTTTTTTGAAAAAAATCTCACCTGCTTGCAATTTTTAGTTAATGTGCTGTTACAATCTTTAAAAATGTTTTTTGAAATTGTTTGAGTAGTGTTATTATTTTAGTTATTCATTAAAACATTTTTTTTGCATAATTTTTACTAAAGATTGCCGTTGCTATTTTGAATATAATATAATTATAAAAATAATTACATGAATATAAATAATATATTTTTTTTATATCTTTAGCCGGTTAAGAAATGCTTTTCCTCAACTGTTTTGAATTTTTTTATACATAATTTTCATTCTTATCTATTTCTGATTTTTATGTTTGAAATACATTTCCTGTAAAGTATTCCCTTATTGCTCTTATTTTCAAAGGCCAAATTTTTAACTTCATGTATTTTTTTCTTCCAAACAAATACATTGAATATATATAAAAAAAATAATGTCTTTTATTGGATCTGCGCAATATATACTATTTTATTTCCTTTGATTGACGTCAATCTAGCCGTGGGAGGTTTTCGTGGTTCACTCTCCATGTAACGCAAATGCGGTTTAGCTCCATCAAAAAGTCCTCCACAAAGGCAAATTTCTCCCAATATCTGATCCAGGAGTCTCTTTGGGTTCTGAATTACAAGGCTACCGAGTTGAACATTGGTAGTTGTAAACCCAAAACTTGGGGCAGCTGTTCAAGGATGGTTATAAAATAAAAAATATATAAATATTTAATCTTACAATATTGAAAATTTCGATATAGATTTATTAGTTAAAAAAAACTGACCTCTAATAAAATAATTTTTTTTTTTTGCCCTCAAGACTAGTCAATAGTTAGTATGAAAAAATGAATTTTCTGACAATAAATCAATAGATATTTTTGTATATCTAATTGTGGAAAAGAAGTTCTAGTTTATTTAAAATTCCCTGATATCTATAAATTTTATTCTTTTCATGAGAAATTTATCCTTTTATAACTAGCAGTAAATTATTTAAATTCAATTTTAAAAAAAAATTTTAGAAAAAAAAAATAGTTTAATAACATGATAAAAAGATTTGTTAGTTAGTTTTTGATTCAAAAAGTCTCGAAAGAGTGTTTATTTGATATCTTATATTATTTGAAGGTTCACTTTTTAGAAATAAAAAATGAGATCATTGCAAAGTGGAAAAAAACAACAACATTGGAGTGTGATTAACTGAGTTTTTCTAAAATGAAACGACAAGCCTCTATAAACTTAACAGGAAGTCGAAATTCGAACATTAAATGCTATTGTAAATTTATTCTAAAAGTCCTTTATTTTTTTATGAACCATTTTTTTCTCTGTGAAGTGAACTGTTGAAAATGTTCTCATAATTAAAATGACTTTAAGTACTAGTATTGAAAATGAATGATTTTATTAAATTCAAGATGAAATTTAACTACAAACAATGATTTTTATGAATTTTTAATTTAGATACAATTATTAGCCCGAAATTTTACAATAGCAAATTTTTTTGGAATATATGGGTGGAAAATATATAGAAATTTACCAGTCAAAAAAGATTTTTTTTTTGTAGTGGAAATTTTTAAAAAATTTTTCCTTATTTTTCCATTTTTGTGTTGATTTTTTTAGACATAATTTGTGTCATTAATATTTAATTTTCACAAATTATGTCTCAATTTTCATAGAAAAAATATCTCTAAAAAAAAAACCTAGATTACCTAGAAACCTCTATTATTTTTTTATTGTGTTTTACTCCATATGACTTTAGTTTTAAAAAATTTTCATGAACTAATGTATCATTTGTTTAGATTTTTTTTAAAAATATTGTAATTTCTGTTGAAGGGAGGAGAATGATTCTATGTTAGAGTGTTGGAACGAAGGTAAAACTGGTTTCCCTTTAATTGATGCTGCAGTGAGACAAATGCGCCAAGAAGGGTGGATTCACCATGTCGCACGTAACGCCATCGCGTGTTTTCTTACGAGAGGAGATTTATGGATATCGTGGGAAGAAGGATTTAAAGTATGCGCTTGTTTTATTTTCTGTTCAAAACAAATTTTTTTTTTTGAAAAGATAATGAACTTGAATCTTTGACTTCAAAAATTGCATAATATTATTGAATAAAATTATTGTGATTTTTATAACTGGAAATTAAAAGCAATAAAAAACTACATTTATTTTGATTTGGCTTGTCAAAACTTAAATGTGCAATGTCAGGTTTTTCTTTTTTTATTATCCAAAAATTTTTTATAGTTTTTTTAATATCATGTTTGAATGCTGACACAGGCTGCTGTTTGCGCATATAACATATTATTTCTGGATCATGCGCCCTCAAGCCTCGTGTGCCTCCTGCACCATTAGACATATTGCAAAGTGTTATTAAGCAGTGCTTAATGGTGCTTTTATTCAATATTTTTTTTAAAAGCCCTTAAAGGTCCTTTTTTTCATTTGGTATTTTCAAAAAGTGCTGAATTTTCCCTTTTCGAAAATGAGATTTTTTTTCGTTACCATGTCAATTTTCGTCTCATATTATGCAAAAGCATGGTTTTCACATTGTTCTATTCAATGTTTTCACAAATCATTCAAACATAATGCATTTCGGCGCTCCGTAGCTTATGAAAGCGCCAATCATTTTACATGTTGATGAAATGCTTGCCATGGGTGAAAGTCTTCCGTCCCCAGGACGGATTTCCGTCTTTCGAAAATGTTCGCGGACGGAAGTAAGTCGCAAACAAGACGGACTCGAAGACGAAAATCGGAATTTTTTTTCTGTCCTTAAAGATATTTTTAGGTCTACGTTATTGGTCGTCCTGTTGTTATTTTATCAAAAGACAGATAAATAAATATTTTTTTGTACAGTATTTAAACTTGATGTATTATGGTAAAGCTTTCTTAGATAGTTTGCATATGTCGAGGGGGTTTTGTGTATGTTAGGTATTTCAGTCAAAACATTTTCAGTCTTGGCCTTTTTTCCAACTTGCACTCATGATGCTTGCTGGTATGTGCACAGTATGTGCATATACTGTGGAAATATCACTGGGAATTCAAGCTTCCTTTTCAACCCTCTGAAATCGAACCGAAAAATCTCTCGATCTTTTTATGGTGACTAATATAATCAAGAAAATCGTTCATTGTCAGAAACTAGTTATTTTATCATTATTGTGTTGCATTATATCCATTAACAAAATGCAAATTATTTTGCATTTTGTTAATGTATATAGTACTTAAAAATATTTTTCAGTGGTTAAAAAATACTTAAAAGGTGCTTATTTTTTGTTGAAAGATTTGGCTATGCACCCTGATGAGTTTTATTTACACCACTGAGTATTTCTTTATTAAAACTGTTTTTAACAATGTTAAAATATTTTTTGTTTGTTTGATTAACAGACTTTCATGAAATATATGATTGATGCTGATTTTGCTGTTTGTGCTGGGAACTGGATGTGGGTTTCAAGTTCTGCTTTTGAAAACATCCTGCAGTGCCCATCCTGTGTGTCTCCCGTCACCTATCTGCGGCGATTCGATCGTTCTGGAAACTATATCAAGTATACAAGCTTTTTATTTGCTTCAAAAAGTTACAGTTTATGTATATATATATATATATATTTANAAAAGTCATGGATTTAGGTCACAAAAAATTCTTAATTTTTCAAATAGAATTTACCCCCCTCCCAATTTCACGGTATACCGATTATGTGAATTTGTTACAAAATCCCTACTCACAGTCATATTTTATTAAAATATAAAATGTTTTTATCATCTTCTTTAAAAATTATGGTGTTCTTTCAAAAAATGAAAGAAAATACATCATTTCTAGAGTGAAGTATCTTTTAAACTTCTGTGATTTCAGAATTTTTGTTATTTATTTTTTTTTATTGTCAATTTAAAATTCTAGCTGAAGCAAGCCAGTCACTGGCAAATTTTTTTATTCTGAAATAAGAGCATGAAAATCAGGAGTATTTCTTTCCTCACCAATACACAAGAAAAGTATCTTTAGACTATAATTCTGCAGAAAAAAAGAAAGAAAATTATTTGCTTTTGTATTTTTTCAGCTATTTTATTGCTTCAACTCTTTCTTTACTGTATTTTTATTTTATTTTTAAATTTACAATAAATATGAAGATGTTGAGTAACAGTTTTGGTTATACCTATCATTTCAATTAATATTATTAACTCTTTCTCTACTGTATTTTCTCTTCTCTACTCTATTCTACGACGCCCAGTGACTGAGTGGTAGAGCTTCGTGCTGTCGTGCCACAGGTCCCTGGTTCGATCCTCGTGCCGGGCAAGGTTGACTCAGCCTTTCACCCCATCAGTGGGTCGATAAATGAGTGCATGCTTGGGAACTAAACACTGGGGGTTCTGCATTCGGCTGACCACCTGACCGGAACATCTGCTCCTGCACCCCAGAGCCCAAGGTCAAGAAAACTGAGATGGGCACAGTAGGCCTTGGCCCTCTTGGGCTGTCGCGCCACTGAGTTTAGTTTAGTTACTCTATTCTACAGTAATGTATCAACTCTTTCTTTACTGTATTTTTATTTTATTTTTAAATTCACAATAAATATAAAGATGCTGAGTAACAGTTTTGGTTATACCTATCATTTCAATTAATATTATTAAATGTATTGTTGTGTTTGTGTCAGAGAAAATAGTAACTTTGTTGAGTCATAAAAAATTCCTGGAATTGAAAATCTAAATAATTTGAAAATCTAAAATGCAGCAGATACCCTCTACAGAGATGCCAACTGTTCCGGACACGCCAAAATAATTTAAAAAAATGGTAAATTACTACAAAGTTTATTTTGCAAATATTTGACTATTTTTGCTTGCTTTTTAAAAGGTATAGTAGGTCATAACTAGTACAAAGTGATGAATTATATAAGCCTACAAATTATTTAGAAATAGTGGTGGATAAAAATCTACTGTGTTGAATTTATTAAACCAAGAATCACAATTGATAAACAACCTCTTCAAAATATATATTTGCTGTCCGGAGCAAGTTGGCATCCCTGCCTCCATATGTTATTCTCAAGAACCAGAGACCTAGACCCCTATCTTGAAATAGATTTTTATAGATTTGAAATATTAAGGAGTTTTACTTACTTAGGATTAATTATTATTGTTGATAACATAATGTCTCCTGAAATAAAAAACTGACTATCTGGCAAATAGGGCTGTCTATGGGCTGAGAAGGTTTTTTAAATCTAGGACTTCTTTCTAGAAAAACAAAGCTCTTCAGTTACAAAACTTTAGTCATTCCAGTCTTGACATACGCTTCTGAGACTTGGACCATGACAAAACTGGAAGAAAATTGTATCACAATATTTGAGCGAAAGATTTTGCAGAGTATACTTGGTGGTGTAAATGAAAATAATAACTGGAGAAGGAGATTTAACTTTGAACTGTATAAGATTTATAAACGACCCAATATTAAATACATGAAAATGAATTGCATGGCCCACGTGATTCGAATGAGTGATGACAATACAATAAAAAAGATATTGCCTTTTAGACCCACTGGAACAAGAAGGTGGGGAAGGCCGTGGTTGAGAAGGGCTGACTCACTGGAGTCGGATTTTCTTGCAATTAATGAAGAAAATTTGGAGATGAAAGATAAGTTGGAAGTTGTTATGGAGAAATCTTCAGCAGAAGGCATTGGCCCACATTGGGCTGTCTAGCCAACTATGANTAGTCAGTCCAGTCTTGACATACGCTTCTGAGGCTTGGACCATGACAAAACTGGAAGAAAATTGTATCGCAATATTTTAGAGAAAGATTTTGCAGAGTATACTTGGTGGTGTAAATAAAAATAATAACTGGAGAAGGAGATTTAACTTTGAACTGTATAAGATTTATAAACGACCCAATATTAAATACATGAAAATGAATTGCATGGCCCACGTGATTCGAATGAGTGATAACAATACAATATAAAAGATATTGCCTTTTAGACCCTCTGGAACAAGAAGGCCGGGAAGGCCGCGGTTGAGATGGGCTGACTCACTGGAATCTGATTTTCTTGCAATTAATGAAGAAAATTTGGAGATGAAAGATAAGTTGGAAGTTGTTATGGAGAAATCTTCAGCAGAAGGCATTGGCCCACATTGGGCTGTCTAGCCAACTATGACGATGATTCCTTTCTTTAAGTTTTCATTGATTTCTAAACTGACAAAGAGCTAATTTTAGATTCGTTGATGATATGATTCAGCTGATGTTGATAGATTCGGAAATTGTCCCAAAAGTCGAAGATATTTAAGAAATGTAAATACTGAACCGCTGTAAATACTATGTAAGAAATGTAAATACTGTTTAAGCCTTAAATTTAAAAGTAAATTTTAAAGGAAATATAGCAATGCAAAAGAGAAATAAGATTTTGAAAGGAGAAACATCTTTTTTTCCTCAAATTCTATGCCCAATAATAGTTTAAATCAGCAAAAAAAAAAAAGACCAGCTTTTTTTTAAAAAAAATATAAAATCTAGTCTTATTGACTTTTTTAATATTTATATTTTATTATTGAAAATTAACATGCAAGTAATTAAGTTCATTTTATTGATTCAGTAAAATGATAAGTAAAAAATGTAATGATTATAAGCTCTCACTTAAGGGTATTTATTCTCTAAATTGACAAAATGTTATTAATTTTAATGATGTTATTGCTACTTCATATTTCCTGCAAAACTAGTCATTTTCTTCCAAAATTATTATTTTTAATATATTATTTTTTTATTAATTTTCTTTTATATACAAAAGCCATGCTTAGGATTACTAATAGTCTAAGGAATTTAGATTAAATGTATAAACTATCAACTAGATACTTAGAAAAGTTTATAGTTCACCAAATGTTTACAATTTGAAATTTAAAATTATGTGTACTCAACTAGCTCCATTTTACAGAAATTGCCTCATAAGGACAGCAGTGATTTAATGGTTTTTGTGGATAAAAAAACCCCCCACAGCAATGCTTTTTTTTTTCAATATCTGTAGCTGCCAACTCTACTGGATTTTGCCAAATTCTGCCGATCTATTGGTTTAATAAAAATTATTAGAAAATTCCTTTAAATTGTGAGTAAGTTTCAAAAAAAAAGAAAAAAAAATCACTATTGAAATAGAATTTTGGGACTGATTATTATTGCTTGCTTGAATACTTATTTAATAAGTATTACTAATGCATAATGAAGTGAGTCCCATTTTTAAAAATTGTTTGAGAACCTTTTATTTTGTTTTAAAATGTTCAGTTTATTTTTATTCAGAACTTTTTAAATTGATTAAGAGATCTTTTAACTATCTTTGAAAAATTATATGCCTATTACTACTTAAAATTACGAGTAAACATAGTACATAACATTTCAAGCTCATTTATTGTCAATCATGACAGGAAAATTTTGCAGTCTTTCTATTTTAATGACTATAAAAATCCCTAAAAGTCCCCTATGTGTAGAATATTTAGTACATTATGAGACAATCATCATGAAATTTTTATTATTTTGTAAAATCTCCTGGTTTTTTTTTTCACATGTTGGCAGCCATCCGAAGAATATAGAAACTACAATTATATTTATCAGAATCGTAGAAACAATTATATTTATCAGAATTAGTAAAAAAGGACTAGAACTATAGTTATTAATTTAAGTATCATTCATCATTTTTATTTTGCAAGAAAATATATCTTTTCAAATTGGTATTTTGCAGTCATATGTCTACTCAGTCACGGCAATAGAGAATCATACTAATTCTATTGTACTTGAACAATACTGTTCACTTAAGTTGATAGAATAGCAAAATACATGTAATCCAAAGTTTTGATTTTCAAATTAAAATTTAATGTATTTTTACATAAGTTTAATTTTCAAATGATAAAATTATTTTTTCTGCAATACCCTAACCAATATCATAGCTGCCAAGTCTCCTGTTTTTTAACTAAGACTCCTGTATTTTAAGACTATCTCTTCTTTACCCTTATATTTTCAAACTTCCCCGTATTTGTTGAAGAAATTTAAAAAAAGAAAATTGGCGATAAAATATCTGCTGATGGCAACAATACTTCTCTTCTTCCTCAACAGGTAGTGTATTGCCAGTACTGCAATATGTTGAGTGTTAATAGTTTAAGTTTTTCTCCCAATATTTGATCCAGGAGTTCCCTTGTCTTCTGAATTGAGTTCAAAATTGCAAGGCTACGCAGTTGAACATTAGTAGTCGGATACCCAAAAAATTGGGTCAGCTGTTCAACAATGGTTATTAAATAAAATAGTTTAAGTACCTTTTGTGGTCTAGCTAACCGTGGGATATTTTCGTGGTCTTCCTCTCCCTGTAACTCAAGTGCGGGTTAGTTCCATCAAAAAGTCCTCCACAAAGACAAAATTTCTTCCAATACTTGATCTAGAAGCTCCCTTGTCTTCTGGATTGGGTTCAAAATTACAAGGCTACGGAGTTGAACATTAATAGTCGCAAACCCAAAATTTGGTCGTTTGTTCAACAACCTTTATAAAATTTAAAGTTCTTATAAATAATGGTTTAAAAAAATCTTTTTTAGATTACGATTTATATACATATTTTTTTATCACTAAATGTACTTATTTCCAATTTTGAATTTCTTTGACTTACATGATAATGCATGATGTATCAAAACTAAACTCTCAGTCTAAAACATGTTGCTAATTAATTCTCCGTCAATTTATTTCTCCAATGTTGGCAGGTATGCAATATGACATCTGTGTATAAATTTAATTTGACGACTAAGGATCAATATAAAGTTTTTTTTTTCTTTTCAGAAAATATATTCCCGAGTTGAAAAATATGCCGACTCAGTTTGTTTTTGAGCCATGGTTGGCCCCATTATCCATTCAAGAATCGGCAGGATGCATTCTCGGAAAAGATTATCCTCTTCCTATAGTAAATCATGACATGGCTGCCACCAAGAGCACTGAGAAGATGAATGCCATCAAGGAGAAATTCTTGACAAAATCTGTTCCTCTTCATTGCACGCCAAGCAGCCCTGCAGAAACACGAATCTTCATGTGGTTGCCTGAAAATTGCTTAGATAATTTAATTCCTCAAAACTGATAAAATTATTTTGAAATGCATAAAGAACAAACTCCAGATTTTGATCTAATTATTGTGAAAGGAGTGAGCATACTTTCACATATCTAAAATGTGTAAGCATAGCTGCCATTTCTACTGGATTTTCCAGTAGATTACTGGATTTTGCAATTATTAAAAATTCTCCTGGTTTCTGTACATTCTAGGAAATTCCATACAATAGGGGAGTTTCTGGAGAAAAAAAAAAGAAAAACAGTTTCCTAAAGAAAAAATTTTTCAGATTGTTTGCTTGATTATTTAAATAATATAAATTTCATGATAATACATAATGAAGCGAACCTTATTTACGGAAATCAGTTTAAAACTGTTTTTGTTCTAAAATGTTCAGTTTATTTTAATTCAAAACCCTCTTTTGATGACTATAAAAGTGCTGAAATTTCCCTTTGTGTAAAATATTTAGTACATTAATGCAGCAATTATCATGAAATTTATATTATTTCATAAAATCTACTGGGTTTTTTCCTATCCAATAAATTTGGCAGCTATGCATAAGGAACAAAATTTAAGATTTGAATCAATGAAGCTTTCATGGTTATCTAAACAATTTTGGAGAAATTTTGAAATGGCAGCACCTACTTTTTCCCATCCAAATGTGATCTTTGCAGTTTTTATTTATTTTTTAATAGATTTAATACTAAGTTTTATATCTTTATTCGCTGCAAACAAAGTTTTTGTTTTGTTTATTTTATTACATCCAAATTTTCATTTAGTCAGTTAGCTTTGTATTTGTTATGAATTGCATTTATTATTTTAGCGTTTTAAAAGTTTTGCTACATTATTGTTAAGTTTCTCATGTTTATTTACATTGTTATGTCTTACGCTGTACAGAAAGGTATTTTTGTGAAGTTACATATCAAATCATTTTAGTTCTTATTTGTTTTTAGAAAATGTCTATCTTGTTTACGTAGTTTAAGCATCTTACAACAATTCTAATTGAATGCAGGTGTGATTTGTATTTTGATCATATGTTATCCAACTATTATAGACACAGAAATAATTAATTCACTTAGTTCTTTAAATGATGAATTGATTTAATATCTTATTTTTTATAGAATTAAGTTTTAAGTGAATGAATCAAGTTTTAATTGTATGAATTAAGTTTAAATGATAAATTAATTTAATATCCTATTTTTTAAATTAAGTCTTAATTGAATGAATTAAGTTTTAATTAAATGCATGTGTGTGTGTGTGTTTTGATCATATGTTATCCAACTATTATAGACAAAAAAATATTTAATTCACTTAGTTTTTTAAATGATGAATTAATTTAATATCTTATTTTTTATGGACAAGTCAGCATTTTTTATGTCCTTTGATATTGGCTGGTACGCATTCGAAGGTTTTTAAGCTGATAAATAAATAAAACTAAATTAACATTATGTTTATTTTTATTGAGTGTAGTGCGCCTACCACTACAAATATACAATTCCAATTCCCTAGTATATAAGACACGTTAACTCGATTCTAATGTGGGGTACTTTTTCATAGATGATGGTTGAATTTTTCGATAACTACTATCCCCACATTGAGTATTTATTTTAATGATTATAAATTGATGTCATTAAAGTTTTAGAGCTTTAAATTTTTTCTTAAGATATTTTGTATTTTTGTACTGAAATTTTTAGTTTCAAAGAAGTTAAACAAATTGAGTTAATTTCTTTAATTTATTTCTTTATACTTTTTTTTTAACATTCAAAATGTTGAGCTTCTGGGTAAAATTGCACAAAAAATTAATTGTTTTGCGCAATTATCTCATTGAATGCCATAGGGAAAACTGTTTTTTATTGCATTGAAGCTTGCAGTTAAAATTTCAGGGAAAGCTGGGATTATTTTTGTTTTGTTTGCTGTTAAAAAAAAAATTATTTTTTTAGAAAAATAATCTAGTCATTAATATAATATGTGGACCATTCTTGTGCAAATTGAGCTATAAATTTCTGAAAAATTTTACTAAATAACGCTAGACTGTGTCAATTGGTTAAAAAAAAAAAAGGTTCAGTTTCAGTTGTGACAATTTTTTACGATGGCACTCATGTAAATGGATTTAGCCTCACTTTCATGTTCATACAAGCAATTTCTATCTTATTCCTATTATTAGTTCACCCTCTCGCTAAATCTTGTTCAAATTTTCAATCTTTAATAAAATACTTTTTATTCATCCACTCAGGTACAAATAAAAAATTTTTAAACTTCTTGTTGTTGAAACTTGATGTTAATACTGTTTTTTCAAATATTAATTAAATTTAATAAATTTCAGTTTGATATGGGAGAAAAAAATTTTAATTATTTAATAAAAAGCAACTAAAATAAAAAATTTCTTTCTTGACCTAAGTAGAAATTGACTTTAATTTTTTTTTATTGCTTGTTTTTGAAATAGTACACCTCCAACATTTTTCTGCTTCCAAACAAAACATGTGACAGAGAAAAACAACTATTCCCTGAATCTTGTCGACCATCTTTTTATTTTGTACAATTCTTAAGATCTTTATATATAATATCTATACAATTTTTTTTATTTCATGCATCCTTCTTTTGTCTTAGATTCTATATATCATATGCCTCTCAGATAATTATTCTATGTTCACTAATTTTTGTGATACTATATGTGCACCATATAACAATGTTATAGATATATTTATATGTGTGTGTATTCTTCAATGCACTCTAATGTACTATTATAGATTCCATAACTTAAAGGTGTACTCCACTTTGTTGTTTCTTTAAACACATTTAGAATTTTCCTCCTACTTTTGCATCAGGCATAGTTTGGTGCACTGTTACATGCTATGTCGCATTATCCTTAAACCGCTTAACCATTTTGTTACATGCTACATGATATTTCAATGAATATATGCATATTATATGTGTACCATATAACAATGTTATATATATATATATTATTACATTTATATATATAAATGTGTGTGCTTTTCAATGCTTTCTCCTTTACTGTTATTTATTTCAATACTCAGAAGTGTTCTGCACTTTTTTTAAACGTTTATTTCCCCCCCCCTCTTTTTTTGCATGAGACATAGTTTGTTACACTGTTTGGCTTTGTTACTTTTATTATGCAAAATACACTACGTCATATTGTCCTTAAAACCACTTAACCATTTTGATACTATATGCTGCATGCATTGTGTGCTTTTGTACTGTATAATAATACTTCAATGAATAGATGTCATTTCCAATTTCTTTGTTTAATTCACATTAATTTTCTCCTTAATGTGAGCTAAAAACATTGGACTATACAGGGTAAAATATAATGTTAAATATAGTTTTATAGTAGTAAGATATAGTTATTCACTACTATAAAAGTTTTAGTAAAATACTCTATAAATTTAGTGAAATATATTATTTTAATAAAATATTTTTTTCCCATTTTTCTTACTTCACTTCTCTTAAAAAAAGTAAAATTAATTTTAGGGTAAAAACACCTAGTTGGAATGAAATAAAATTTAATGTGCAAAATACAAGAAATTTAAAAATCATATGCATTCAACATGTACGTTATGCAGTAGTTCCACAGGGTTACCACTCCGCAGGGGAAAACCTGGAAAATACAGGAAATTTAAAAATCACCTAAAATGCAGGACATTTTGAGTTTTTTTTTTACAAGCAGGGAAAATGCAGGAAATTTTATTTCTTATTTTTGTCTTTTAAAAGTGGTGACCACTCAAAGCTCAATAAGCTATAAGATATTTAAAGATATATAAAGTATATATATAAAGATATTAAAGGATATATAGCATTATTTGTTTTAAAAATGTATTTAAAAATTATTTTACGACTATCTCCTGTTTAACTGCATATTCTCAAATTGCTCCGTATTTGTTGAAGAAATTTTTAATAAAAAATTGGTGATAAAATATCCAATAATTGCAAAATTATTTCTCTTATTATTCAACAGATGGTGCTCATCCAAATACCAGTACTGAAGTATGTTAAGTGTTAATTGTTTAAGTCTAACTGTGATGGCTCAGTGTTTGCCTTCCAATGAGGTAAACCCGGGTTTGAATCCATCTTTCACAGTGCTGACGTGAAATATCCTCAGTGGTAGACGGATCACGGCTTAGAGTCCCTTGTTGTCATGGGAGGTTTTTGTGATTTTCCTCTCCATGTAACTCAAATGAGAGTTTGATCCATCCAGAAAGTCCGCCATGAAGGCAAATTTCTCCCAATACTTGATCCAGGAGTTCCCTTGTCTTCTAGATCGGGTTCAAAACGACAAGGCTACGATGTTGAACATCAGTAGTCGTAAACCCAAAATTAGTAAAATCTCTGTTATTTTATTTCTCCAATGTTAGTGGCAACCCTGTCTGAATATGACAAATGTCCTTACATATAAAAAAGTATAAAAACTTAGTGATGATAGTTAAAACTCAACAGTGACTTAAAAAATTACTAGTACATTAGAATAGATGAGCTTTGATGCTACACACTGTAGCATTAACTTCAGAGCAAAGTACATAATGAAAAAAGGTGAATTAAAGCATTTACTACTCATTTGTTACGCTCTTTTTTTTTTGTATTCTACTTTGCACTGAATATGATGCTACACACAGTATAGTATCGAAACTTGTATTCTATTTTAATGTATTTGTGGTTTTTAACTTTCATTATATCGCAACATGTCTAAGGAGATGTTTGAAATAAAGTGATTTTACTGACTGCATAAAATATTGTTGTATGTACAACAGGGTGCGTAGCGTTTGTTAAAAGTTTTTTTTAAAGCCCTTAAAGGTGCATTTCTAATTCAGGATTTATAAAAAGTGCTTCATCTTCTAAAAAGAGATTTTTTCTTTGCCATGTTGATTGTCGTTCTAAATTACAAAATATGCATGATTTTTGCAATTTTCTCTGCAGTATTTATCGGAAACTAGTTGTTCTATCATGATTACGTAAAGTTTTTGAATTTTATGTTTATAAATTAAGAACTTTAAACGATAGAAAAAAAATTTTTAGTACTGCACAGATCCTAATTTAGATTTTTTTTTATTTGGAAAGTGCTTAAAAGGTGCTTATTTTTTATTGAAAAATCTGGCTACTCACCCTGTTTAAATTCTACATCTGTTTTTTTTTTTAAAAAAACTTTCACAAGAGTCCGTCTAAAAACTTTTAATTCAACAATTCTTCAATCATTGAAAAATCCATGCACAAACTTTATGTATTAAAAAAGAAAAAGAGCATGTCACATTCATTTTATTACTTTTTTTCATGAAAAAAAACAATGGAAGAATATATTTTTATTTAAAAAAAACAAACTTTTATTGATCACATTTTAAATACAAAATTTGAGTGAAAATAATACAGCAAGAGAAAACAATACTGTGACATATGAGTGAGTAAGTTCTATAGTTGAACCGACAAAATGGTTTTAAATGTAGCAAAATCTTGATAACCAATAAATACTTTATATTTTGCAGTACTGAATTTAAACTTATTAATTTTGTGAAACTGTTAAATTTATTTAANCCTATGGATTTTCTTCATTGTTTGGAAGCCAGTGTAATAATGAAAATTGATAAAAAATAATAAAAATTGGAATAAAATTAACAAAAAACTGTAAAAAATGCATTAAAATGCAAAATATGCCCCAAAAATCTAAAAAAATGCTCTAAAAGGCAAAAAATGCAAATGTCATCAAAATCCGGGCCTTATTGATAACCAATAAATACTTTATATTTTGCAGTACTGAATTTAAACTTATTAATTTTGTGAAACTGTTAAATTTATTTAAATAAAATAAAAATCCCCCCCCTCCCTAAAAAAACTGGTGAAGCTGGCTATGATGAAGGGAAGAAAAATAAAACGTTACACTAAACTGTGTCTGCCAAACAAAATGGTTGAGAGGGTCGTCGTAGAAGCCATTTTTTTTTAATCTAATAAACACAAAACACTAACTATTGAAAATAAAAACATAATTATGGTAAATACTGTATTAAAATGATTTTCCTTTATTATTCTAGAGAATTGTTACTCTGTATGGATTATGCCAGTGTTTCTCAAAGTGCGGTACGGGAACAGTTTATTGGAGGTACGCATTCTTATGCGAAATATCTTACAACAAACGAACATTTCACAAAATTTTATTTATAAACCATAGATACCCTGTTAAAAACAAAGCTAGCCATATAGAAATTTACGATTACGTATTTTTTGCAGAGTTGCCAGTTCAGATTTTTAACTTCTGTGCAATTTTTTTGTAGTAAAAAACACATTCATTGAACCGGTATTCCAGTTAGTAGTAGATGCTTGACTTCCTACCTCTTTTACAATAATCATAGAATTAAAAAAAAAATTCAGGAAAAAAACTTGTAGTGCGCTTAACTAGTCTTTTTGCACTTATTAAACCAGACAAAAAACACTTGTTACGAAAAATCACACACATTTTGAAAGAATATAAATGGCACTAAATAATCCATCACAGTTTGCTCATAATAACTACATCATCGTTCAGAAAGTTTCTCCTTATTTTCAGAAGATGTTTGCTCATCCCATTTATCTGTTAGCAGCTCTAATATTTTAAAAACGAAAAATCACATGGCTTTAGTTGCTGATCTTTATGAGGGTATTCCATAATCACAGCCCTGTGCATATTTATTTAGTTAACACACTAGAGGTCGCAAACTAATATTTATGTAAGGGAAAAAACATTTCAAGAAAAGCAGGATTAAAAACCAGTGTGGTTGCCGGAAGTGAGTTCTAATAATATTTTACCTCCACCACTTTAAACCTTTGTGGTTGGTATATTTACCACTTACTCCATTAGTTTTTAAATGCCATTGGGAACGTATTTTCCCACCCATGATTTGTGTGGCAATCTGCTGATACTTTCAGAAAATTGTACCCAGATTTTGAAATTTTACAAGTTTAGGTGTATGGCCTATTTTTTAATAGAGGTAACATCTTAAATAGGATCATAAAAATAAAATTAATTTTAGACAATAAGCTACACGAATTTCTTTTAATAAATCTACCTTAATCCCAAAATATATTTTAAGATAACATTAATTAAATAGAAATGCTAAAAAAAACTTTAAAAAATATATATATAAGATTAAACAGGTTTAATCTTCCCTTTCTTGTTAATGATTTGTCAGGTTTTGATAAATAATTTGTTTTTCATTGATTTTTTAAATTCCAATTATTAGTTCACATTTTCAATAGTTCATAAAATACTTTTTAGTCATCCACTCGAGTTCAAATACAGTGGAGCATCGTTTATACGACGCCGAAGGGACCACCGAAAAACGTCGTATAATCGATTTTTACTTCTAAAATTGAAACTCACTCTGTTTTCAGTTAATTTTAATGTTTAACGTGTTGATTTACATAAATTTCTAAATTAGACAAAGCAAAACAAACAAATAACCAAAGAAGAAAAATTGCAGTGAGTAATTTGAATGTATGTTACCTTTAATTACATTTTCTTGCTATTAGTCTCTACAATGCTTTGAATAGCGAGTTGAACTTATTGCTTTCTATGATGCAATTTTAGATTTCTAATCACCGCCAAATCTAATGGCTGAAGCGCATTTGTGCAATTTGCAGGAAAAAAGGGAGCTTTTACATTTTCCAAAATAATTAATATCGATGGGTGCGCTGGACATTGGTCGATGAATAGCAAAATTTTTCGTTTTTCCCTCTTCATAACATTGTCAAGTTTCTTCAGTCATCTAGTAAAAATTATGGTCGTCATCCAAGCATGTTGGCAAATTCCGCCCTTTTTTAAACAATAAAAAATAAAATAAACGTGAGCAAAATCTAAAAACCGACGTATAACCGATTCTTTGCGTCGTATAAACCAGCGGTTCTTAACCTATGGGTCACGACCCAAAATTGGGTCGCGAAGTATATTTCTTGGGTCGCGCTGAGTCGAACCAGAAAAGTTAGTAATACACCAAGTAATAAGTAATACCAACACCTCCTAGAAGAAGTCATTGTGGCTTACTCGGCCTAATTTTGACTTTTTTTGGGTCGCGACATGAACATATTTCTCAAATTTGGGTCGCGGCTTAAAAAGGTTAAGAACCACTGGTATAAACGATATATTTTTACATTAAAATGAATAGGAATGATTTGGGACCACACTAAAACGTCGTATAAATGCAAACGTTGTATAAGTGATCGTCGTATAAACGATGCTCCACTGTACATTTTTTTTTTAAGTTTGTAGTGGATGACACTTGATGTTGATACAGTTTTTTTCAAATATTAATTAATTCATTAAATTTAATTAATTTTATCTGGGAGAAAACAATTGTAATTATTTAATAAAATAAACATTTTCTTTGTTGACCTAAGTAGGAATTGACTTAATTTTTTTTAACTTAATTTTTCGCTCTATAAGTAAAAATTATCTATGAGTTTTGAAGCTATAAACAAACATAAAACTTTTGTTCATAGCACCGAAACTGCTGTACGTTCTTTTCATTCTTACAGATCTCATGCATACTCATACTTCTGAGATCGAACAGTTGTTTAGATAAAGAAACTAGTATTGGATTTAATTAATAACTTATTATAACCAGTATGGGTGATACTGGAGTAAAATTTTAAATATGATTCCCAGAAAGCATGTAACCTTACCGCAACCTTTTGTTGGAATTTTCTTTTTTATTGTCACGAAAATGTTTGTACTAAAAACCCTTTTTTCAAAATGAAGCAAAAATATTGCAGTTTCAAACCTTTCATCCTAAAAGAATTAAAAATTAATTTGTAAAGCTTTTTTAAAAAGTATTGTCACTTAGGTAAAGTGGTCACTTAGGTCCATAATGACGTTTTATCTGACGTCACACTAGCGATGGGATCAAATTGCATTGTCCATTAAAATATCATGACAAGGTGGATATTTGCTGAGCATACAAGACTTTGCGAAAAGAAACATTATAATGACCTAGATTTAAGATTATTTTCACCTTCAGACAAGCTTTAGTCAACCTCGATTTAAGGTTTTTATATACAGTGAATTCGCGATGACTCGAATCTGATTAGGACTGACGAAAAACTTCGACATATCGGAAGTTCGACTTATCGTTAGTTTCGGTATTTAACTTTCAAAATATTGTCGGATTATTTAATTAATGCTTATTAATTACAAATCTTCTAAATGCTTACAATATTTAAGATCATTTTTCTGACAAGCCTTTTACGATAAGACTGTTTGAAACACTTTATGATACCCTGGTCCATCGGCTGCAACTTTGCTGTTGTGTTTGGCGGGACAAGTTTACTGCTTACAAATTAGGTAGATAACTATGCGTTGTGCATTTATCCATAAAAAGTATCACTTTTCTTTTTTTAGCGAAGAATTTCCGATCCAATTTTCTTACATAGTCTTCAAATAAAACTGATGTCATCCAAA
>NC_092204.1:3753217-3810111 GCF_043381705.1 Parasteatoda tepidariorum
TTATATTAATAAGTATGGAATAATTATTTTGTTATTTTCGATTTACTATTACGTAAAAGTTTAGAGGATGAAGGATAAAATTGACATTTTTTAAAAAATTGAAATTTGTTGAGGAATTTTTTTTTTTGCTTATCTATACAGTTATTATCTATTATGCCAAAATGGAAGGCATTTGGCCAACAAGCATTCGAGAAATCAACATAGAAAATGTGTCTTTCGGCGGCAAATTAGAACTCCAAGAATGAGTATGTTATGGCTCAAACAGCTTAAATGAGTGTTACAAATTTTGCCTATTGGAAACTTTCGATAAAGAAATGCAGCCGGGCCTCTATTTAACGATGCCACTAAATCCCGATACGTTCGTTATATGGAAAATTCGTTAAATAGAAAATCACCTTTTGAAATACTTAAACAACACAAAACAGGTTTTAAATTCATAAACACTGGACATAATTAAAATAGCAATGGATACACCGTTATCTTGTAAACTAGTATTTATTTTATGAATCTTAACCATAAAAGAAATCTGGATGGAAACTAAGAATAGAGCAAAACATTATCCAGTGTTGCACTATCATACTACATACATTTTCACCTAAAAAAAAAGGCTAAATTATAGTGACAGTGTAAATTCTAAAAATAAAGAAAAAAAAATACTCTTATTAGTCCAAACTGCATTTCAATTTCAAGATGTTTAGATTTATTAAACTTTAATACTAAAATTTTTGTGGCTAAATATTGATAGCAATTGTTCTTTTTTAGATAGCTTCCGATATAGCTCCGTATAGCTTGAGATATAACGAAATGAGCAAAGAGTAAAATTAACGTTAATGGGTTCAAACTTTAGACTGCTGTCCTGACCAAACTATTGGAACCATATTTCCCTGATAACTGGATATCACCCCCCCCCCCATATTTTGAGGGGCAGAAATCCAAACTCGTCAAAAAAAAAAAAAAAAAATATTAATTTTTTTTTTTTAACGGCAGGCATTGAACTTTCGTTTTTCACCTCAAAAGTGTTGCTCCTTTAATGTTCCCCAGTGGGTCAGAGGCGAGTAACATTACCTACGCCACACTGCCCGCAGATACCCATTTATAGGGTGGGCCACTTTCACACAACAGAGCCGGCCAAGGTGGCCGAGCTTGGTAGCGTGCCTGACTGCAAAGCCAATGGCTGCGGGTTCGACTCCCGCTCTGGGCATGGACGTTTCCCTCTGTGTTGTCCACAGATACCCACGCTATGAAAGGGTATCTGTGGGCAGAGTGGCGTAGGTAATGTTACTCACCTCCGTGACTTAGGTTTACAGGTGCCCAGTGGGTAACATACAATGAGCAACTTTTCCGGCATCTTCCGGGGTGAAGGACGTAGTAAAAGATCAGTACCTGCCATTAGAGAAAGAAAAATAACACACAGAGAGGGAAACATCCATGCCGTGAGCCGGATTCGAACCAACAGCCACTGCCTGCACAGTCGGGCACGCTGACTACTCGGCCAACTACCTGGCCAACTAATTAAAGAAGTACGCTTTTGTAACTTAAAATATCATTTACACTTCTAAATAATTAGCATGTTTGTGGTAATTTCCTTGAACCATTAAGATTGAGCGTGAAGTTCATTAGATCAAAAGTTATATCCGTGGTAAAAAGATTGTCCATTTTTTTTGTACTACAAAAAATAGCGGAGCAGTGAAAATTATGAGGCCAATGAAAAAGCGATAGTGCGAAAATCCACTCTCACTTGAGCATTATGATTTTGCAATCTATTCAAATGGCAATCTCTTGAAAGATATCTCACTTGTTATGAGTTGATGTCCTCTTCTAGGAGTGGCATGTCAGGTGTTGGCTCTGGAACACTGACCCTCCCAGCAGGTGTGGAGTTACTCCTTTGGAGGATGAGGGAAGGGTTTTTGGCCACTTCGCTTAGCATCTTTTGGTATTCCACGAAATCACGGGCACTGCATAGTGGAGTTTGAACTTCGTTGGTCGCATTGAATTTGCTGTAATCCACCAGGTATTCGCCAGTTTCCTTTCGAAAGCTTACAACCTTTTGGAGAAAAAAATAAATTAAAGTTCAACAACCCTTTTTGATTCAAGTTCACAACTGATGCAAAAAATGAGTATTACTGAGTAAATTAATTTAAGCAATTAAGGAAGAAACATTTTTTTAAGCTTTTTGAAAAATGCGTGCACGTCAAATCTGTCGGGTCGCAAAGTCCTCCATGTTCCTATAACAAATTATACCTCTGGGGGTACTGATTTGGAGATGGATCATTTTCTGGTTCAGGTCAAAATTACTTTATGTGTGGAATGGATGTACGAATGGTTCCGCTCTATAAACGGGTGTGACGTGTGTGTGTGTGGCAGAAGTCGAATTTTTGGCCACAGATGGCACCACTGGAAAAAACAAGAAAAATCGCATGGCCTACAACAACAACAGTGTTGAGGAAGACAACAAAATAGCAAAAGAATTAAAATAAATTTTATACAAATATACTACTGTTATGCATAATTATTATTAATTATGCAGCTGTTATATATAAGGAAACGTTGAAATCAGCAAGAAACCAATTACCTGCATCTTTACTCGTCATTAACACTTCATGATTTATAAAATAAACAACACTGTTTGGATTATCTATCAAGTCTGAATGTTAAAATACCTTATCGATTAAAATCAAATTAAATTACTAATCGATTTTAAATATGTGCCCAACAAATGACAAATTTTTTAGATCAACGCGAGAAATAGTAGATGTGTTACAACCTATTCTGAAAACGGCTAAAAAATTCTCTTACATCTCATTTTACGGTTTATAAATAATATTTTTTCTGTTACAGCTTTAGAAATTTGCAAAATAATGTGAATTCACTTCTACTAAAATAATCCGAATGAAACTTCGAATGTTTGTTTTTTCAGATCAAACTATTTCCATCTTATGGCGTCTTAGACTAACGACTAACGTGCTCTTTTTGCGTAAAGCGTCGTTTAACAATACGCATTGCATTTAGTTACATCATTAGCATGTGGTGTTAGCAATAAAATGCCATCTACTGGCAAAGTACAAAACTATTTTTTTGCCGAACAAAACCTATCTAAATAACATACATTTGAAACGTTATTCGGATCCGTTCTATGGAACAAGAGCTAGAAGCCTTTGACCATAATTTGAATTTTAACCATCCTATAAAAATACTTATAAATAAAATATTTTCTCAGAAAGCTTGTAAGCTTTCTGCAACTGTGTCGGAATTCTCTTTTTATTGTCACTAACCTTAAACCTGTCACTAACCTTATTGCTTGAAAACCTTAAGTCAATTTCGATTTAAGGTTTTTATAAAGAAGGTTGTTTTTCAAGGTTTAGGATGAGGGTAATGTGCGTAGATTAGATCAGATAGTCACAGATCTCGTTTTAAGGTTAAAATATTTACACGTAAACCGCATTACAAACCTATTTAGGTTTACAATGAAAGGTTTTTGCTGAGTGAAAATAAACCTTATTTTGCTATCTGGGCTTCGACTTCAAGACAAATATCTTTGATCAAGACAAATACATAAGCTCTATAGACATTAGCTTTATTTTAATCAAGTGTGCACACTTATTTTACCTGGTCAAAGCGATGTCCCCATAGAATTTCTGTTGCAATATAAGAGGACCTCGCTTGGATTGATTGTCCAGTAGATTCAATCGTACCTTCGAGGATGACCACTACCTCATATCTCTCTCTTAACATGTCTTCTGCAGACTTAAGGAAAAATGGACTTTCTTCGTTGATCTCGTGGACAATGGTTGCCGGCCAAATCAAGAAGACGGAGTCACCTCCATTGTCAAAACGGACGTCCAAAATTGTGTGATAATAAGGAATTACCTGTAGATCAAAACAGTGTGAATGAAAATCGTATTTTATAACTGTCGTTGAACAGCCGACCCAATTTTGGGTTTGTGATTAATAATGTTTAACTCCGTAGCCTTGTAATTTTGAACCCATTTGAGAAGACGAAAAAACTTTTTGATATTTGCCTTCGTGGAGGACTTTTTGATGGAGGAACTAACTCGCATTTGCGTGACACGGAGAGGAAAATATAGTAAATCCTCCACGATTAGCCTGCGGGTATTTTTCGCCAGCACTGTGATCGGTACGGAATTCGTGTCGACCAATCATCGCTGGGACTCGAACTCGGTTCACCTCATTCGAAGGCGAATGCTCTATCCCCTGAGCCACCACAGCTCCAAAAAGTATCATTAACGGGAATGCAATGAACTATTTGCAGAGGAGAAAAGTGTATTGCAAAAATGCCGTGATGGCTCTGGGGATAGAGCATTTGCATTCCAATGAGATGACCCAAGTTCGAATCCCAGCAATTACTAGTTGATACGAATTGCGCTTCCGGCTTGCACCGACCACAGTGCTGTCGTAAAATATCCTCAGTGGTAGACGGATCATGGATTTGGATAAACGTTGGAGTTCTTCGTGGTTTTCCTCTCCATGTAATGCAAATGCTGGTTAGTTTCATCGAAAAGACATCCACGGAGACGAATTTTTCCCAATACTTGATCCAGAAATTCCCTTGTCTTTTGGAAATTACAAGATTACGGAGTTAAACATTAGTAGCTGTTTCGACTTTTTTTCGTAACAGATGGTGCCACAGGATGTTGCTACTCAAGAAAGATTTTGTTATCATTCCTGTTTTTCCTTTTCAGTTAGTTCGCATTCGCCATGGTTCGTAGATGAGTAATGTTATATTTGGCAATATGGCCTATGAAAGGTCAATAACTCATTTACTATTCAATGGAAAATAGAATCTTATTGCTATGTATATAAATCATGCTCTTATAATCAATTAAAAAAAAGAAAAATAAACTTCGGTAAGATTTTGAAATTTACTTCGTTGTTCTAAGTTGTTATTGATTCGTTTTCCCACATTNTTTTCGCCAGCACTGTGATCGGTACGGAATTCGTGTCGACCAATCATCGCTGGGACTCGAACTCGGTTCACCTCATTCGAAGGCGAATGCTCTATCCCCTGAGCCACCACAGCTCCAAAAAGTATCATTAACGGGAATGCAATGAACAATTTGCAGAGGAGAAAAGTGTATTGCAAAAATGCCGTGATGGCTCTGGGAATAGAGCATTTGCTCTCCAATGAGATGACCCAAGTTTGAATCCCAGCGATTACTAGTTGATACGAATTGCGCTTCCGGCTTGCACCGACCACAGTGCTGACGTAAAATATCCTCAGTGGTAGACGGATCATGGATTTGGATAAACGTTGGAGTTCTTCGTGGTTTTCCTCTCCATGTAATGCAAATGCTGGTTAGTTTCATCGAAAAGACATCCACGGAGACGATTTTTTCCCAATGCTTGATCCAGAAATTCCCTTGTCTTCTGGATTGAGTTGAAATTACAAGATTACGGAGTTAAACATTAGTAGCTGTTTCTACTTTTGTTTCATAACAGATGGTGCCACAGGATGTTGCTAATCAAGAAAGATTTTGTTATCATTCCTGTTTTTCCTTTTCAGTTAGTTCGCATTCGCTATGGTTCGTAGATGAGTAATGTTATATTTGGCAATATGGCCTATGAAAGGTCAATAACTCATTTACTATTCAATGGAAAATAGAATCTTATTATTATGTATATAAATCATGCTCTTTTAATCAATTAAAAAAAAAAGAAAAATAAACTTCGGTAAGATTTTGAAATTGACTTCGTTGTGCTAAGTTGTTATTGTTTCGTTTTTCCCACATTGTATTTGTTTCTTTAATTCTTATGATTTTCAGCTTAATTTTTCTATTATTTAATTTTTATGATTTATTTAAAGTTCATCTCAGCTGCCGTAAAACCCAAAAATTAAAAATTGGGTCGGCTGTTCAACGACGGTTATAAAATCAAATCTATCATTGTATCCAATAACAAATGCGCCGATCGGCCTGTGTAGGGGGCAGGGAACTGTCCTTGCATCAGAAAGGTCCTGGGCTCGAATCCCGGGCAAGGCATGGATGTTTGTTTCTCTCTGAGTGTGTTCTATGTCCTTTCTCCTTTGTGTGTGAATGTAACCCGCCCTATAAACGGGTTGTGGTTGTGTGAATGGCGTGGCAGAAGTCAAAGTCCTGGCCATAGATGGCGCCACTGAAAAACAGGAACAATAGCACCCCCACTGCCTAAACAGGCATACGACAAAAGAAAAATTACAAATGTGAAGATTCTTTTTCGCACGAAAGACATTCCAAACTATAAAAATGAATTGACTTACTTCTCCTTCAGCTGTTGTTTTCCTTCGAATGACCAAAGCACTGATGGTGGCTCCTATGATGTGAGACTTGCGCATGTCTCCTACTCGGAACATGAAACACAGTTTTCCGTCTCGAAGACAGACGCAAGCGTAACGGCTGAACATGAGTGTCTGGGATCTATTCTTGGGACGCGATAGTTTGGCGAAGACGATCCCAGCCATGAAGCACTGGATCATGACTCCCGTAATGGACTGTACACACATGATGAAGATAGCTTCGGGGCACTCCTCGCTGGTACATCGAGATCCATAACCTGTCAACCCCCCCAAAAAACACAAAATGCATACTTAATAAAAATTATTAAAAGTATATTTTGTTAAAAAAAAAGGTTATTTGTGGTACATACCAATGGTGTGCTGAGTTTCCACTGAAAACAGAAATGCTGTAGCGAAATCGTGAACTTCCGACACGCAGGGTGTCCAGTCCTCTTCGCCGAAATGGTCAAAATCACCATGTGAAAGACAGATTAGCCACCAGATAAGAGCGAATCCCAGCCAACTGAGTAGAAAGCCCATAGCAAATACCTGAAATATTTATTTGAATTTCTACTATTATTTCTCACTTTTCCTATATCTATTAATAAAATACTTTTTATTCATCTCCACTCAAGTACAAATACATTTTTATTAAAACTTGTAGTGGATCACACTTGATGTGAATGCAGTTTTTTTTTCTGCAAATATGAATTCATTCATTAAATAGGGAATGAGCGAAAAACAAAATGGAATTTTCTGATGGGTGAAGCGTTAGTCTTTGTTTTAAATTTTACTATAAGAGATTCAGTTTTTCACATATTTTAAAGACCTATAGCTCTATTTGAACAAAAATTTGATTATTGCGCAAATTTAAGTATTTAATTATTTTATATTCGCAGTGTCAGAAAAATTTAATAAAGAACGTTACGTGGTATCACGTGTAGTCCACGTCACCCAATTTATACATTTACGTCCCGCAGTGGACTGATCGTTAAGACACGGTTCCCAGCCAGATCACCGAAGTCAAGCATCACTGGTTGCGGTCAGTGTGCGGGTGGGTGACCACTTGGAACAGTCTGCGTTGGGACCGAGGGTGTGCGGCATGGGGCCTCGTTAAACTGTGCTACCGTAAAGTGCTCGATTTCGTGCGCAGGTCGTCGGGTTCCCGAAGCGGGGGTGCCATCCCCTCCGCAGAGGATCAAAATTGTGATGGCATGTCTTCGGATCATCCTCCGGGATGCTTCCCAGACCGTCGCCAATAGCCCATTGTGCAGCTCTAGTGCGACGTAAATTAACAACAACAACAATAACAACAATGCTTTTATAGTTGTCTGACTCCCCGCGCCTCTTTTTCCCATTCCTACTATTAGTTTATTAGTTAGTAGTACTATTCGTTTGTAAAATTATTTGGAAGATTTCCGTATCGTGATCTGTAGCAGAATAATCGTCAAGTTTTGGCAACATCCGGGCAACGGCCAGCGAGAAACTAAAACTAAAAAAAGGAAAAGAAAAAAGAACATCACAGAAAGGGACCAACTCGAAACTTTTTAAAACTTTACAAGTTTAAAATCTATTTGGCATCTTGGCGATTGCAATTGGCGTGACAGATCACGATACGGAAATATCCCCAAGTCATTTTGCCGGATCCGGCAAAATAATTTGGGTAGTAACCGGGTAGTGAAAACTGACCGGCTACCATAACTATTACGAGAATTCCAGGCGTTTGTAATTTTTTGACCGTTTGTTTCTGTTCAACTATAAGAGGCGTCAAACAATGAACTCAAAAAATATTCATTATTTGCTGACCAATCACAAGATAAACACGAAAATCATTACCATCTGATAAGAAGCAAGGATTTAAAGTTATCTAATGCAAAAAAAAAACTGCCATATTCAGAGAAAATGTTCCTTAGAATAGTTGCTCTTTAAAATTAGTTGAGGCCACAGGCTATGAAGCAAAAACAAAACAAAAAACTAAGTATATTTTATTCACCATTAAGTTGTATCTCCACTGTATATCCACCATAGTTGTGAATATGTCCTGAAGAAATCTCTGCCTCCTCTTGCTGACATGCTCTTTAGAAAGATTGACTGTCCCATTTTTGAGAACCACCCTCTTCCTCTGCCGGGTAGACAGTCCCCTCGTCAGACGGACAATACCCGATCCTGTCCCGCCATCTGTCCCAACACTCTTCAGAGAGTGGCGACTGCGATGTAAACCTCGGTGGTTGCTGAAAAGACAACAGCTTGTTTGAAGAAAAGCAAAAATGTACCGAATGCGCGATATATTTCTTTTTATTTTATTTTATAACCGTCGTTGAACAGCTGACCCGATTTTGGGTTTACTATAACTAATGTTCCACTGTCTCGTAATTTTGAATCCAATCCAGAAGACAAGGAAACTCCTGGATCAAATATTGGGAGAAATTTCGCCTTCGTGGAGGATTTTTTTAAAGAACTAAGCCGCAATTGCGTTACATATAGAGGAAAACCACGGAAAACTCTCGCGGTTAGCCTGATGGAAAGGGTACTCTAAACCATGATCTGCCTGCTACTGAGGATATTTTACGTCAGCACTGTGGTCGGTGCAAGCCGGATGCGGAATTCGTATCGATTAGCTGGAATTCGAACCCGGTTCACCTCATTGGAAAGCGAACGCTCTACCCCTGAACCACCATGGAGTGAATGCGTATTATAGCGAAGATTTAATTGTCGATTAAGGTAAAATTGAAGTTAAGAGTAAACAATACTGCTAACTCTTAGCGACATCATGATTGCAGTTCAGAATTAAGAGCATGCGTTTTGTAACAGGACAAGTAGTTATATTTATAGAGGTTATATTTTTATAGTGGTTATAATTTTGTCGTGATCAGTCGTTCTCAAAAGATGCTCAGCGGCGGAAGTTGCGTTGAAGGATTAAAGAGTTAGGAACTTACTGATTTCTTTAATATTACAGTTATTTTTATGAATTTTTTTAACAGAATGCCAGTGAAAGAAAGCGAAAAATTTAATAATATAGAAATGTATGCGTTTTTCTAGTAACAATGTCATAAATGTATATGTTACTGTGAATGACCAAAATCGTTGGTTGTTGACTTCCACCGGAGAATGCTTACAATGACATAATCACTTCGGCAAATGCCCCAAATATATGCTAGATCTAGTTAAGTGTCACTGCCCAGTATGCCCTATATCTATATTTTTTCAAGGTTCAGTGCGACTGCCCGGTAATTATTTGCCCGGTATACCCTACATGGGCTAGAGTCCCTTTGTGGTCAGACTAACTGTGGGAGGTTTACGTAGTTTTTGGTTTTTCTCTCCATGTAACGCAAATGGGGGTTAGTTCCATCAAAAAGTCCTCCACGATAGCAGATTTCTCCCAATATTTGATCTAGGTATTCCCTTGTCTTCAAAATTTTAAGGTTACACATTTGAACATTAATAGTATACATAAAACCAAAAAAATGGGTCGTTGACGGTTATAATCACAGAGTCTTTTTGGTGAATGTCCGAAATACGTACTAATTAAAGTTATGCGACACTGCCCGGTATACCCTACACTGATGCTTTGGGGTTCAGTGCCACTGCCTGGTATAGATTAGCCCGTTTTTAAGCTCAAGTGTCCCGTTATATCCTACATCAGTGTTTTTTAAGCTCCATGTATGTATCTAATTGGTACTCCGAACACTAATGTTTCTCCTAATCCTCAACAGATATTAAATTATCGAATAAATTTAATAATATCGGATGTAACAAATATTTCAGACATTCACCAAAGCGACTATGTGATTATTGACATTCACCGGTGAAAGTCGACATTCTTTTGATTTCGATCATTCGCGGTAACATACATACTGACATCCTCCGAACTTCTGTTTTGATTACCAAAGCATATGAATCCCATGTATGTAAGATTTTATTCAAAATGTGTCACGAACTGAAATCTATGTGTCGCGAATTGAAATCTATGTTTAAATGAAATCTATGTGTCACGAACTGAAATCTATATTTAACTGAAATCTATGTGTCACGAACTGAAATCTATGTGTCACGAACTGAAATCTATGTTTAAATGAAATCTATGTGTCACGAACTGAAATCTATGAGTCACGAAATGAAATCCATGTTTAAATGAAATCTATGTGTCACGAACTGAAACCTATGTGTCGCGAACTGAAATCTATGTTTAACTGAAATCTATGTTTAACTGAAATCCTTGTTTAACTGAAATCTATGTGTCACGAACTGAAATCTATGTCTAAATGAAATCTATGTGTGACGAACTGAAATCTATGTTTAAATGAAATCTATGAGTCGCGAACTGAAATCCATGTTTAATTGAAATCTATGTGTCACGAACTGAAATCCATGTTTAAATGAAATCTATGTGTCACGAACTGAAATCTATGTGTCACGAACTGAAATCTATGTGTCACGAACTGAAATCCATGTTTAACTGAAATCTATGTGTCACGAACTGAAATCTAGGTTTCAAAATAAAAATATTACTTTTGATCTCCAGCCATGGAAGTGGAGGACATAGATATCTCGTCCACCTCTCGATGGTTGTCTTCTGGGACCACTTCTTTCCAAGCTCCATTTTCAGCATCGAAATATTTCATAGTTGGAACACTTTCAAAAAAAACAAAACTCTTTATGATAAATGAAAATATGTTATTCATAAAAACAAACTTCGGCGAAAGAAAAGTTCTTCGAAATAAATTAATCCCGTAAGGACACGGTTCCCAGTAGAGCACTGAAGTCAAGCATCACTGGCTGCTGTCAGTGAGCGGGTGGGTGACCACTTTGATCAGTCTGCCTAGGGACTGATTGTGAGCGGTATCAGTCATCAACTGTTCTACAGTTGCGCGCAAGGTAGTCGGGCTACCAAAGCAGCGGAGCAATCCCCTCTGCCAGGGATCAAAATTGCGATTTCATGTCTTCGGATCATCCTAAGGGATGTTTCCCCGACCGTCGCTAATAACCCATAGTGCGACGTAAATAAAGCACATACCAACATATCAAAATAAATTGATTGCGTATAGTAAATGTTGTGGTTTATTTATCTCGCACTAAGGTTGCACAATGGGCTATTGGCGACGGTCTGGGAAACATCCCTGAGCGATGATCCGAAGACATGCCATCACAATTTTGATCCTCTGCAGAGGGGATGGCGACCCCGCTTCGATAGCCCGTCAACCAGCAAGCGAAGTCGAGCACTTTACGGTAGAACAGTTTAAGGAGAACCCATACCTCGCATCTTCAGTTCCTAGGCAGGGTGATCCAAGTGGGCACCCTCCCGCTTACTGACCGCAGCCAGTGATGCTTGACATCGGTGCTCTACTGAGAACCGTCATTTAACGATCAGTCCACTGCGGGACTTATTATAAGATGCATTTGGAATTATTATAAGAATAAAATACTTACAAGAAAGGAAAGTAAAAAGTGGTGTCTCACAGTTCCTGAAGTGTTATCTTATAGGTAAGATATCAGGAAACAGCGCATTTTCCGGCATCATAGGTTTCACCTAAAATACAAATCTACTGTCTTTACAAAGAACATTAGAAAAAATAAATGTTTTACAAGGTATATATAAGCTTACAAAGAATCTAAGCTTTTTATTAAAAAAAAGTTAATATCACACGATTCTGAAAACAAAAAGGTAGAGTTACGCAAAAAATGTTTTTAAAAAGGGAAATTCTTACTACAAGGTGATAATTCCCATAAGCCGTTTCATTATAATTAATTTAAAAAAATTATGGCCGGACTCCCCATGTAGTAAATGGTGACTAGTGCAAGTCAAATCTGTCGGGTCATAAAGTCCTCCATGTTCCCGAAACAAATTATACCTCTGGGAGTACTTAATTGGAGATCGATCGTTTACTGGTTCAGGTCAAAATTACGATCTTAGGATGATTAAATGGATGTATGAACAGGTGTGACGTATGGGTGTGGCAGAAGTCGAACTCTTGGACATAGATGCCACCACTGGAAAACAAGAACAATCGCATCCATTGACTTAATGACCTGCAACAACAACATCTGATAATATTTGCGACAATGATAGCAGATTTGACTCTGATTTCAAGTATATTGAAGATAGTTGAAATTGATGAAATTAATGAAAATCTCTCGGAAGATGGCGATGAATATTTTTTTTTAACAAAAACTTGAGCATATTTTCATTTGCATATACGTTTTACTTTTAAATTTCACGGAATAAGTCATAATTAAACTAGGATTAATTTTCAAAGTTTTATTTTTATATGATTATTCTTAGATTTGAATTTTCCAATAACCTCTTTTTAATGATTGAATTCTGTCAGGGTGCGTAGCCAAATCTTTCAAAACAAAATAAGCACCTTTTAAGTACTTTTTAATTATTGGAAAATATACATAAGCGCCAAATACATTTTCAAAATGCAAAATAATTTAACAGAAACTTTACATGGTCATAATAAAAAAAACTAGTTTCTGACAGAGAACTCTTTTCTTAATTATATTAACCACCACAAAAATATCGATAAATTTTTCGGTTCAATTTCAGAGGGTGGAAAATGTCGCCAGAAATTGAGAATATCTCGCAAAATGCAGCACAGTTGCACATGAGAGTGCAAGAATCTCACTGAACCCAGCTCAGTAGAGGCACATGCGTACCAGCGGGTAATTCATCAAACCTGTGAAACGATGGGCGCTTTAATACGCTATGGAGCGACGGTATGCCGAAATGGATTGTGAAAAAGTTGAATAGAACAATGTGAAAACCACGCCTTTGCATAATAAGTCATGAAAATCGACATGGTTAAGAAAAAATCTCAGTTTCGAAAAAGTAAAACTAACCCCACTAATGAACCACACTTTTTAAAAATACCCACTAGAAAAAGCACCTTTAAGGGCTTTTAAAAAACGAAAATAGAACATAAGCACCATTCACTTTTTAAAATGCTAAGCATTAGGAAGGAAAAAAAACTCTTTGCAAAAAAATTTTACATTTAAACTCTAAAATATGTAAAGAATTAAAATCTGCAATAAAAAAAAATTACGCAATTTTCGAACCTATTTTGCTGAAAAAATTAAAAAATTACGCAGTGAGAGAGATTAATCTAATTTATTAAGACACGTTTTTAAATCGCAAGCAATTATTTCACTTTGTTTCAACTCTTAATTTTTGTTTATCTTCGTCTGGGCTTTTCATCATGTTTAATTGGTAAGTTTCAATTCTTCATCTCCAGTTCTCACGCTTCCAGATTTCAAATCAATAATCACGTGACAGATCATTGTTTCAATCAACCATTCATATATTTAGGAAGAGCTCAGTAAAAAACTAACTGTGGAATACAATCACGACAAAACGAAAACTGTCATCAAAGCTTTTAATCAATATTTAATTCTTCCCCAAAACACAATACAGTGTTGTTGTTGCGAATAAAACGTAGATATTTCCAACGTATATTTTTGTTATTTACAATCATAATCTTTCATTTGAAATGCTGAAGAAGAAGAAGAGTGAACATTTTGAATTGAGATCAGGATTTGGTGACGTGATTTACAACCGTTCCGAGCTTTAAAAAATCAGTCGTAACTTAACTCGTGACATTTAAATAGTTCGGTATAAACTGAAGAGACAGAGGTTGAGCGATGTTTACGAACGAAAGCTGGGATAAATCTGGAATATTATAAAACCCAAGTCGATTACGCACGCATTATCTCTTCTTGTCGCAGCATCGTAAACTGCCACTCTTTTGAGTTACGCATTCGGTTCCTTTTCCTCTCGGTCGCAATAAAATTAATATTCCGCTTATAAAATCAGAATAAAGTGAATTTATCGCTCAGATGATAAAGGATTATGCAAATTATTATAGAAGAGTTCTTTTCTTTGAAGGCTATTTGTTCAAAATCTCAGAAATCTCACTTTTTTATAAAAAGAATTATATGAAATTCCTAATTTTCAAATTCTGCACGCTTACTAGAATTATTCAATTTTAAACCTAGAATAGGAGTTCTGACATACCCTGAGAAGAAAAAGCTATATTTTGCATTATAACCAACCTGAGACCAGGGTTTTAAAGACGTAAATAAAATAAACGAAAATTCAATTTGAAGAAATTTTTAAAATTATTCAAACTCCTTTTCTTGAACTTTTTGTTGCCAAATATCAATAATAATTATTATTCTTAATATCTTTTTTGAGCACAAACATTCGATTCTAAATATACATATTATTATTCTTCAAATGAAAACATCGTAAAATTTATTAAAAGTAATCCAAATTTTTAATGGTTAGTCACCAACAGCAGCTAAAAGCATTAAATGTAAAAATTCTATGGCTATATATCAACATTTGATCAGTTAAGTTTTAAATTCAGGGTCTAAATACTCAGGAAAGAAAAATTTTTATAAAAAAAAAATAGCTTGGCTAAAAAAGTTAAATAAAACTGATTGGTATAATCACCATTGTCTGATTTTCGAATAAAAGATCAATTTGGAAAAAAAATAATTTTTGAATATTAGTTCGAGAATTATTAACTGTTAAACTTGTAGTAAAAAATACTACTCGAGACGATCTACAACCCACCAAAATACAACAGCAGAGTTAAAATTTAACTTGCACAAAGGGGCACATTCATAAAGAAATAAACATTTTTTTGTGAAGTTCATATTTATTCGAAAGTATTACAGTTTTAAATGCTTCTTTCACGTTTTTTTCTTTCTTGCTTTAATTAATGATTATTTATCGACTGTTGTAATTTATCTTCTGCAAATTCATTCTAAAAGATTGTGCTGAATAAAAAGTAATAAGAAGCAACCAAATAGGTTGATGAGTTTAGTTTATTTAAATTAGATGAAAAAATTGAAATTTTAAAGATTTGTACACTCCTAGCCTCTTTGTGACGTTTATTATCTTTCAAAATATGTAAGTATGAATACTTACACAAAAAGCTTCTCGTATCTTAATTTTTATCTTATCTACCTTATCCAAGTTTTGTGGAGGTTTTTCTTTTTAAACATTCCAAGTAAAAAAATGCTCTCTCTCTCTTTTTTTCTTCTCTTTTTTTTGAATTCTCAGACAAGTGTGTCAAAATCTTACCTTTGAACGTCTTTGAGCAATTAAAAGGTTGCAATCTTTTATACATCTATGCAATAAAATATCTATATATGTAGGCAAAACAAAATATTAGCCATTAATTACTTAAAAACTTATCATTCAACCAGGGAATAATTAACATATTTTTTTAAAAAAGTGAAATAAAGTTGTAAATTTTTATGTTATTTTTTCCAAACTAATCTCAATTAAATCAACTCATTTTTTTCTTTTTCTAAACCCAACTTCAGCACAGTGTTGCCAGAATTTAAGATCAAAAGGTAGCGACAAATGAGAGCTCCAAAATCAGCGGATTCGAACATTTTGTGTATTATAGCCCAAAAAAAAAAATAAGTTTATGTATATGTGTAATAAATTTTTAAAAAAAAGTTAAATTTCAATGCATTGTATTAAAAATTTCGTCAAATTCAATATTTCGTTTTTACTCAGATTAAAGGTCACGTGATTTATTTTCCCAGAAGATAAACGATTAATAATGGAGATTTTTTCCCATCATACTCATCTTGCATTTTTCAATATATATCTTTGCTATTTCACGAGCCTATTTGAAACATAGCACAGTGGGCCAGAATCCAAGGTTTCGTGGCCAAAATTAGTATTTCGATAAAATTTGTTTCAAAATTTGAAGAGTTTTATTTAGGGGTTTCTATGTGCAGGTAAATTGAATTCAAAGTTGAAATTTTGAAATAGACTAAAAATACCCAAAATAACAAAATAGCGGCTGAAATATGGCGAGCAAAAATAAAAAAATAATATAGTATGTTTAAATAATAAAATATATCAATGAAAATATAATAATTTTCGTAATTTTATATTAAAAATGAAAGGCAAATTATATTTCCGAAGTAATATTACAAAATAACGCGAAAACATGAATAAAAAAAACCTAATTTTTGTTTTTCGGTATATTGAGTCCACCTTTGCAATATGGGCAACATGAGGCAGGTTTTTTCGAAAGAAGAAACATCTAAGAAGACAAAAAAATTTTTTTTAACTAATTACCTCATGGAACTGTTTGGGAATAAGTTTCGAAAGTCATTCAAACATTGTAAAATGTCAAATGATAAGATATAAACTATAAATCTGTCAAGAGTATTAACTAATCCAACACATTGAAAAATTGTACTATAATTTCAGACTAATTACTCTGATAAAAATGTAACAGAAAGGTCAAATTCCTATATATATTTCTGAAATAAAAATCTGAAAGTTACATTAAAAAAATTATTTTAAACTTATTTTTCATTACATTGTACTCTCGTCGGTCCAAAAAGTAAATTATAGTGTTTGGAATGATTATGAATACTAAATTTGGGATATATTAAAACTGGCAACACATACTTTAGTGGAAAAATTAATTTTTTTACTTTCGGCCAAAGATCATAGTTTTCTGGCCCACAGTGTATAGACATGGAAAGATTCTAGACTCCACGCAACAAAACAAATCAAAAATCCAAAACTAAAGCGAATGCGTTTTCAACAACACGAAGAAAAAAAAAATGTCCTTTTTAAAAAAGATGAAGAAACTACAGACTTTTCAGAATCATTTTATAATGGGAAGGGAAAAAAATTATTTCTTTATTAATTTTAGAAAATTTAAAAAAAAAAAAATAGAGCATTTTTAAGATTTGTAGCGTTCGAAAATAACGAGTAGCTCAAAAAGAAGCGGGTAGCGGGGACTTATAAAAGTAGCCCTATCCGCTACTTGCAGCCCAAGCTGGCAACACTGCTTCAGCAAATCCTTATGAAAGAAAGAAAAAAAAAAACTGGACTTGACCGGGATATTCATTTCACTTTATTTATACAATTTTTTTTATTCAATTTTCATTTATTTTATTTTAATTATTTGCCTTTCTATACTTAACATCTATTCATTTTTTTCCACTTTCATAATATCAGCTTTCTTTGCCGTGAATGATCGGAATCAAGAGAATGTCGACTTTCACCGATGAATGTCAAGAATTACATAGTCGCTTAGGTGAATGTCCGAATTATTTGTTATATCCGATTTGATATTAATTTATGCGTTGATATTCATTCAATATTTTAATATCTGCTGAGGATAGATTAGGAGAAACATATCAGTGTTCTCAGTGCATACTGGGCAGTGGCACTTAAGAGCACCGAAGTCCAGCATCACTGGCTGCGGTCGGTAAGCGGGTGGGTAACCACTTTGATCAGATTGCGTAGGAACCTAGGGTGTGTGGTATCGGTCCTCGTTAAACTGTTCTACCGTTAAGAGCTTGATTTCGCTTACAATTCGTCGGGCTACCAAGGCAGGGGAGGCATTCCCTCTGCAGAGGATCAGAATAGCGATGGCATGTCTTCGGATCATCGTAGAAGATGTTTCCCAGACCGTCGCCAATAGCCCATTGTGCAGCTCTAGTGCGACTTTCCTGAATTAGATTTATTATATGTTTATGTGTTTTATAATAACATGTGATGTAATTTTTGTTTTGTGTACCTGGCAACTTCGATGCATAATTAGTTTATGTTCTACACAGCTTCGGCCTGTCTTTATGTTAAGTAAGAAATATATAGTGAAAGAATTGAAATCTTTGGGAAAGAATCTTTGCGTAAGAATACAGATTGTATCATTTAAGAAAAATGGATGCTTGGCTTACTCGAAAAAGAGTGGAAAGAGCAGTTGCTAACGTAAACAAATACCACGTTTCAACAGCCAATCAGGATCGAGACATCCACACAATGTCACTTGCAAGGCCGGGATAGCCTGATCGGTAGGGTGCTGGGCCCATGTCCAAGAGGTCGTGGGTTCGATCCTCGCCGGCCGAAGACTCCCCGTGTAGTAAATGGTGTCTGATGCACGTTAAATCTGTCGAGTCTCAAAGTCCTCCATGTTCCCATAACAAATCAATACCTCTGGGGGTACTGATCCAGGAGTTTCCTTGTCTTCTGGATTGGTTCAAAATTACAAGGCTACGGAGTTGAACATTAGTAGTCGTAAACCCATGAAACTGGGTCGGCTGTTCAACGACGGTTATAAAATTAAAAATAAAAAATAAAAAATAAAATGTCACTTGCAGGTATACCACTGTGAGAATTACTTTTATTTGTACAAACTAGCCAACTATCTGTTGACTGCTTTTGAAAAATCAAATAAATAAGACAGTTTTTTAAGAAGAACGCAGCAATATAACCCATAGCAAAGCAATATTCCGGCATTTTTATTGATTAAATTGACTTATTTTAAGTTTTTTTTTAATCGCTCAATAACACTACTCATTTAAATAAAACCTCATCCTTTTCTTGTAATGTGTCGATTTTTAAATCTTGCATTTACTCATATAATCGATTTTGATTGAAATTAGAGCGCTAAATCGGCAGAATGAACTGTTTGAATCTGTTATAATACACTCTTCCTAATTTGTTAACAAACATCCAATCTATTTTTTCCTCAATTAATTTTTAAAATCTTATTTTTCTTTAATTGATTTCTAGAATCTTCGGTAATATTTCTTTAATTGATTTCTAGAATCTTCGGTAATATTTCTTTAATTGATTTTTAGAATCTTTGGTAATATTTTTTTTATTGATTTTTGGAATGTTTAGAAATATTTCTGTAATTGATTTTTAGAATCTTTGGTAATATTTCTTTAATTGATTTTTACAATCTTTGGTAATTACTTCAATTGATTTTTAAAATTTTGGCTCATTTTTTCTGCTAATCATTTTAAAAATCTTCCGGTTGTATTTTTTTAAAAATTAATTTTCGAAATCCTCCGTCATTTTTATTTTTTCAACGAATATTTAAATTCTTTGGTCATTTTTGAATGACTCGATACCAGGTTCGCGGAATTTAGACTCCACACAATATCACGATTATCCGCGAAAGAAAAAAAAATCAGAACAAGTTCAACTGCACTTCGAAAATAAAATCTGAGAGACTTGACTGATCGGAGAAGTTATCTTTCAAATTATCTATTCCAACCAAATTCATTTTCAAATAAATCTTATCGATACGCGGTAAACATGCATAAAAGAGATTTTTTTTTTGTCAATGTTGTTTACACAGATTATCTTCAAATAAAAAAAAAAATTTTTACCAAAATGTTTTTTCTTTTATTTTATTTTTTACGAAAAGCTTTAATATTTAAAAGAGTCGTGATAGCTCAGGGAATAGAGCGCTCGCCTTCCAATGAGTTGAACCAGGTTCGAATCCCAGCGATTTCTGGTCGATGTGAGTTCTGTCTCCGGCTTGCACAGACCAAACTGCTAACGTAAAATATCCTTAGTGGTAGACGGATCATGGGTTAGAGTCCCCTTGTATCAGGCCAACCGTGGGATATTCTCGTGGTCTTCCTCTTCATGTAACGCAAATGCTGGTTGGTTCCATCAAAAAAGTCCTCCACGAAGGCAAATTTCTCCCACTACTCGATACAGGGGTTTCCTTGTCTTCTAGATTGGGTTCAAAATCTCAAGACTACGGAGTTGAACATTAGTAGTCGTAAACCCAAAATTGGGTCGACTGTTCAACAACGGTTATAAAAAAAATATCTATCCCAACTAAATACATTTTTGAATAGATCTTATCGCTACTCGGTAAACACACATAAGAGTTTTTTTTTTTTAAAATGATATATANATATTTATTACAGATTATCTTCAAATAAATAATTTTTCATTACAAAAAGCTTTAGTATTTAAAAACTACATTACCTAATAATTCATCCGTAAATCCTAATAATTCATCCGCTAACTGTTGCTTTAAGGTTCCAAACAAACCAGCATTTTTTTTATGATTTTTTTTTCTTTTTACAAAAACAATAAAGGTTTCGTAGAAGTACTTTAAAAAAGAATATTTTGGGAAATAAATTTCATATTCTATTTATTTATTTTGCAATTTGTTCTAGAGCAAAACATTCAGCAACGGAGATCAATGTAAATAAACAATAAAATATTCCCATATTCAGTGACTGAATTACTCCCCACTCCCCAGATAATAAAAACAGCAAATAAATAATAATAAAATAATTGCTATTGATTGTTATATATATTTTATAAGTTTTTTCTTTCAATGTAGTGGATTGAGGAAAAAAAAAACTTTAAACTACTTGTGTAGTTCTTTTAAACTTGTTTATTTAAACTGTCCTAAAATCGAAATAAATTAAAATTAAAGAAATAAAATAGCATAGAATAGAATAGCATAGAATAGAATAGCATAGAATAGAATAGCATAGCATAGAATAGAATAGCATAGAATAGAATAGCATAGAATAGAATAGCATAGAATTGAATAGCATAGAATTGAATAGCATAGAATAGAATAGCATAGAATAGAATAGCATAGAATCTTATAGTGCGTCTAGTAATTTGGGCAGGGAGTGTAGATTCGAACACTTCAGCTTGGAAGCTCTTGTTCAAAAACGTACCATAAATGGGGATTGATTAGAGCAATGTGTTTCTCAACATTTTAATAACGCACTTTTGGAAGGTCAAAACAGAAGTGCGAGTTCCTTTAAATGGCCCAATTAAAAAGAATATTTCTCTCAATGGGGCGCATCCTGTTCAAAATGAGATTATTTCGGGGCTGAAAAAAAAAGAAAGAATTGTATAGAGAGATGTTAAGTATCTATCAAAAGATTGTCTTCCTGTCATTAAGGAACCGAAAAGAAAAAAATGAGTGTTCTGCATTCTTTGCTCTTCTACGTTCCTTTATCTTGATTTCGAATTTTCTTAGTGGCCTAAGTTAAATTCTACAGTTCCTGTCCAAATTAAAATCTTAATTATCACGTGATACTATACAGCTTTATTGTTTTTAAGAGACTGTTTGCATTTGTTTACGTTCCAGTTTCAATGGGTTAACATTGTCATGCAATAGGTTAATAATAAATACAAATAGGAAGTATATAAAAAAATCTCCCTAATAAAAACCCATTACATGTATGCTTAAATATAAAAGTATTGCCTATAAACTCGTGCAAAACACGTCATTATTAAAAAACTAAAGTTAATCTAATAATTGGGTCTAATTATTATAATATACTAATATAATGCTTGATATAATAAGTATTCTACATTTATATAATATATCGTCGAATTTATATTATATATCGTCTAATTTAATCAATTGATACACGAACAAGTATAAACAAGTTCCAGGTTGCATAAAAACAATAAAGCTGCATAGTATCATCTGATAAATAAGATTTTACATAGAATCTTGTGCCTAATAATTTGTGCAGGGGCTGTCCGTTCTTTATCTTGATTTCGAATTTTTTCAGCTGCTAAGTTAAAGTCTATAAGAGGTAAAACTAAAAATTAAGGTCTATAAGAGCAATTTAATAGCGTATTTGGGGATCCAATATGCTTGTCAAGTGGAGACATAAGTTTAGTCAAAAGAATATGATCAGTAAGAACAATTTAATAATTCTTGATCCCAAATACAATAATTATTTTATTGTATTTAAAATCATAAATGAAAACAGATATTGAAACATCCCAGAGAAAAGAATTGTTTTTGTACATAGTTGTTTCCATTATCTGCTCACCAAAAATAATTTGTAAGGAATAATTTGTCTACACAATCCAATTGCAGAATGATAAAAAAAATGTATTATTTCGTCTATTCTTCGCAAAATTCCAAATTTGTGCTAGACTATGTGTTTTTCAGGTTCTTTTCAAATCACTTCATTTAAATAACAATAGATAAAAAATAGTAATTTCAGATTCCAGAGTGATATTACTTTCTATGAAGGACCTTGGCCTCCTTTACCATACAGCTCATCTTTTTTCCGGTCCTTGGTCTTCATCTTCCAATTTTTGTAGATTTTTGATTAGGGAATATTTTAGAATATAAAGCTTAGAAAAAATATTTTTTGGATAAAAAAAATTCATTTAATTTAATTTGCTTTTTTTTTTTCCAATTCCTACTATTAATTAGTTCACGCTCTCCTCATATATCTTGTTCAAATCTTCACATGTTCAAACATCTTGTTCATCACATCTTGTTCAAATTTTCAATCTTTAATAAAAATACTTTTTATTCATCTCCACTCAAGTTCAAATACAAACTTGTCAAATACAAACTGTATTATGACACTTGATCATAATACAGTTTTTTTCAAATATTAATTTATTAATTAAATTATTTAATTAAATTTAATTTATTTAAATTTAATTAAATAATTAATTTAAATTTAATTAAATAATTAATTTAAATTTAATTAAATAATTTATTTAAATAACTAATTTAATTTATTTAAATAACTAATTTAATTTATTTAAATTTAATTTAATTAAATTAATTTTAGTTTTATACGAGAGAAAAATTGTAATTAGTTAATAAAAAGTAACTAAAATAAAATTTTTCCTCATTGACCTAAGTAGTAATTAGACCTAACCGTCGTTGAACAGCCGCCCCAATTTTATGGGTTTACGACTACTAATATTCAACTCCGTGGCCTTGTCATTTTGAATCCAATCCAGAAGACAAGAGAACTCCTGGATCAAGTATTGGGAGAAATTTGCGTTAGCGGTGGACTTTTTGATGGGACTAACCCGCATTTGCGTTACATGGAGAGGAAAAGCACGAAAATCTCCCACCGTTACCCTGACGGCAAGAAGACTCTAACCCATGATCCGTCTACCATTGAGGATATTTTACGTCAGCACTGTGTTCAGTGCAAGATGGATGCGGAATTCGTATCGACCAGCCATGACTAGGATTTGAACCTGGGTTCACCTCATCGGAAGGCGAACGCTCTATCCCCTGAGCCATCACGGCTCAAGTTTGATGTTTTGTTCAAAAATTTTTCCAGCACAAGCCTAGTACTAAAAATTTGGTCAGTAGTAGATCTAGCAGTTCTAAAACCACACTGATTGTCGCCTATTGTGTTTTTCTGCATTGGGTTTCAATCTTTTCGCAATAATTGTTGCGAGTACTTGGTAAGAAGTGCTCAAAAGCGATATCCCATGATGTTCTCACAAATCAAAATGTCTTCTTTTTTTATGTACTACATGGCAAATAATAACTTTTCGCAAAAATTAAATTGTCGCTAATTAACATTCTAACTTATGCAGAGAAACTTAGATCAACTTTAATTCGCCATTTTGCTGATAAAGATTAGTTGGCGCTGACAGCATAGGTGTGGGTCTTCTTAAAGTAGAAGCGTCCAATTATTTTTTGCGGAATTAAAAATTCACGAAAAAAGAATTGAAACAGGTTTGCGGTGAATTTACGAAAATTTCATTATTGGAGCAACTAAAGGGAAACATAATAACGAATATAATAAGGAAGCAAAAATATTTTTAGTTTTAAGTAAATTCAATTTCTTTAATAATATTTGTAAAAAAAAAGCACACAAAATGAAAATTATCTGGTTTAAATGGAATAAAAAAAATCAGGAGGACGTAGTTTCTTTTATTATATTATATTTATTTAATTCATTTCGTTAATTTTTTTTTAAAATTTCAAGGTTTTTTACTAATTTTAACTAGTTAGTTTATTTTCTTTCTATTAAAATTATCCTTCGAATTTAAATTTTTTCTGACGCAAGTAAATTCATCATTTCATGTAATTTTTGGTGTAATAAATGCTTATAATAAGCAGGTTTTTATTTTACAACAGTCAGGAGCACGTAATTTCTTTAATTAAAATTTATTTAACTCATTTCGTTAAAAAGTTGTTTTTTTCATATCAAGGTTTTTTACTAATTTTTACTATTTTGTTTATTTTCTTTCCATTAAGATTGTCGAATTTTAATTTTTTTCTGACGCAGGTAAACTCATCATTTTCTGTAATTCCTGGTGTAATAAATGTTTATGATAATAAATGTGAATATAAAATCATAACACAGTTTTTTATTATTTAATAAAACTGATAAAAAAAAGATGCTAACGTGGTTATGGATTCTTAGATATCCGGTGTAAATAAATAAAATAAAGATTTTCAATATTACGACAAAAAGCCAGACTTGACAAAAAAATTAATTACGTCTACGCAACTATTTAAAAACCAATATTACGACCACGGAAATTTGTTAATTTATTTTATACGCACTCTCCCTTGATTGGAATTTTTTCTCATTTCGTAATACCTACCAGAATTTCTTCTCGTTTGATTTTTCCTCCTTATAATCATTTTCATTATATTTCCTCCTAAGTCACGTGAATTAGGGTAACAAACGAAACATGTTTTTATTAATTGCGAACACGATACATATTTACTCAACAAAAACGAAGAGAAAAATGATTTTTCTTTTTCATGAATGCAAACAAATATTATTTTGATAGGAATAATTTATTTCATCCTAATTAATTACATCAATTACTGGAGTACATTTTGAGAAAATGATGCAACTTGTAAAACTTCGAAAAGGATGAACGTAAATTGGTATATTTGTACTAAGAGATTCGGTACTCCAAATTTAAATAATTATTTATTGCGTTGACTTTTTTTCTTTCTACTTTTAAGTTTTATTGGAGTTTGTTTATATTTGATTTTTTTTTTTTGAGTTTTTATTGGAGAAGATACAAAAACAGAATTTTATTTTTTTTATTTTATAAATTAAAATTAAAAACACCACTTTCGATAATTTTTTTGGATTTAATACCTTTAAACTAGAGATTTTATGTAAACCAAAATAAACTAGAAAAACAAACTAGGAAACAAAAACAGAACAAAACAAAAAATAGAAATTTTTTATGAATCAAAGNTATATATATATATATTTTGAGTTTTTAGTGGAGAAGATGCAAAAACAGAATTTTTTTTTATTTTATCGATTAAAATTAAAAATTTTGAAACTTTTAATACTTTTTTTGGATTTAATACCTTTAAACTAGAAATTTTATGTAAACCAAAATAAACTAGAAAAACAAACAAACTAGGAAACAAAAACAGAACAAAACAAAAAATAGAAATTTTTTATGAATCAAAGTTAAAACACCAATTTTGATACTTTATCATATATAATACCTTCAAATTTTTTCATTTTTCTAAAGGTCACGTCAAATAAGATTTTTAAAAGATGCAATTGCCGACTTTATTTTATAATGAAAATATTTATCTTATTTGAATCTTTTCAAAATTGCTTACTAAAGCGAAGTTTAAAAAAAATATTTCTTTTATTTTCCCGAAGATATTTTTATCAGAGGAAACTGCAGTTTCATTCTTCCTAATAGATATTAAGGGAAAAAATTACATTGAGTAAAATAATATTTTCTTAACTAAATAGACTTTCTTACATCTTTTTACCACGACAACATTCCTATACAATTAACTGCTTAAGCTTTCATGGTAATCAGTAAAAACTTAGTTGAATATATTTTCATTTTTCTTGTTATTTGTTACCAAGATAAATTTACGAGGCAATGACACCATTTCTACATAGATGTTTTGTAGTGAAAAATTGCCAAATTTATGCCATGTACTATCTTGAAACACTACTACAGCAATGGTGAGCCTTCTTACCACGTGTTCGAGAGTAACAGTAAACAGTGCGCATGCGTCGTCATTGCATGCGTTGGTATGGCGACCGCTGCTGTTTGATAAATTTTAGAATTCTTTTTTTCTTTTAATTTTTATTATGCAGTAAGTGGGTGAGTTTATTTTTTGAGATATGGGACCAAAGAGATCCCATAAATACTTCTTGAGCTGTGAATAAAAAAATTTCATAAAAATTGAATGATATTTTTGTTTTATTGTTTTAGTTTCGCGCGAATCAGAAATTCTAACCTACAGTTCACCATGATAGGCCACATTTAAATTGGGCAGTGATAAAGGAAGCAGCATAAGTTGATGCACCTATAGGTACTTTATTTACTTCGCACTAGAGCAGCACAGTGGACTATAGGCCAAGGTTTGGGGAAACATCCCTGAGGATGATCCGAAGACATGACATCGCAATTTCGATCCTCTGCAGAGGGGAATGACACCTGCTTTGGTAGCCCGGCAACCTACGCGCGAAGTCGAGCACTTTATGGTAGAACTGTTTAAACAAAGACCCATACAGCACATTCTTGGTCCCTGCACAGGCTGATCAAAGTGGTCACCCATCAGCCTACTGACCGTAGCCAGTGATGCTTGACTTCGGTTTTCTACTGTGTCATTACGATGTCTTTTGATTCTGGTTATGCACAATGGTTAAGTTACAGCACGTTAGTTGGTTCTGTTAGTTTTCAAATTGTCGTAATTTACGTAATTAAATATTAAGTAATACAAGAGCCAGAGCAGAAACTCAAGTTTCCCATCTCTCAACTACCATTTTTCTATTACTCTACTATTACTGCTAAAGTTTTAACTTTTTTCTACCAACGTATCAAACATTTATTAGACGCATTATAAGATTCTATGTAAAATCTTAATTATCTGGATTACACTAAAATCTTAATTACACTAACGTAAGCAAGTGCAAACCGGTTTCAATCACGTCAGAACAATAAAGCTGTATAGTATCTCCTAATAAATGAGATTTTACCATGGAATCTTATAGTGCGTCTAATAACTTAGCCAATCAAAAAATCATTGTAACAATATTCAGAAAAGCAGTAGAAAATCCTTTGTTATTTCCCTTGTTTTATTCTAACTTTTACTCCTTGTATTTTTAACTTAATCGTTAAGAAGTTCAACTCTCACGATTCTAAAATAAGAATATATTTACACGCAAACAAGAATAAAAATTCACTTTCTATTTCAAGGACATGTTACGAAATTCTACAAATCAATTCTGAAAAAAGATGAAAAAAATAGAATTTTTTAACTTTAAATAAAAAATGCAAACGATGGAAGAAACGAATCGTTAGAAAGTATGATTTAGCAATTGAATTTAATTAAATTTCTCTAAGCAAAATTTTTTTTCAATGAATTTGCATTACGTTTGGTAAAATCATCGTAATTTTTTTAATAATCATTCTCACTGGAATTAATTCAAGGTCACGTTTCGAGGCATATTTTTAAAATGAAAAATAATTTTAAAAAATAAGCATGAGATAAAATTTGTAGAATATCGTAAAATATTCGTAAGAATTCCATTTTAATTTTTTAAAAAAAAAATAGAAATAGGATAAATTGAATGCACTGTGGGTGCATTTTTGACTAAAAAAGGGGCAACTAACAGACAATTTTGCCCATTGGCAAAATGGGTGTTGCTTTGGGTTTGATGGAGTGCCCACCTTATTTGGACGTCATCACACTTTTCAACTGTGTTCAAGAGTAATGGTAATTAGTGCGCATGCGTCATCATTGCATGCGTCATCATTGCATGCGTTGCTATGGCGTTGCTATTGATAAATTTTTTTAGAATTTTTTTTTCACTTTTAATTTTGTTATGCATTAAGTAGGTGAATTTATTTTTGAGATATGGGACCAGAGAGATGCCATAAGTACTTCTTAAGTTGTGAATAAATGAGAATTTTATCATTTGAACGATATTTTTGTTTTTATTGCTTCAATTAAGAATCAGAAATTCCAAACGACAGTTGTTGTTGAGCATTAAAGCAAGGGGTGCGATTGTTCTTGTTTTCCTGTGGCACCATCTACGGCCAAGAGCTGGAGTTCTGCCATACCCATATGTCACACCCGTTTAAAGAGCGGAACCATTCATACTTCCATTCATTCATCCACAGATCGTTATTTTGATCTGAACCAGAGAAGGATCAATCTCCGATTCAGTACCCCCAGAGGTTTAATTTGTTGTGAGAACATGGAGGACTTCCTGATTCGACAGATTTAACATGAACCAGTCACCATTTACTTACACGGGGAGTTTTTGGTCAGTTGGATTCGAACTCCCGTTCTCACGAACTCTAGTCCAGCTCCCAGTCTGCCAGGCTATCTAGGCCCCTAAAATTGCATTATATAACTACATTTGCAACAAAGTAGTTGTAGTTGTTGTAAACTACAAAAATAATGTAGTTTTTCCTACAACTATTACATTTCATAGAATTAAAAAAAAAAACATTTTAAAATATACATTGTTTCAGAAGATACATTGTACAAGTTGAAGAAATCTGGGTTTGGTAAGGATTTTTGTGGTTGTTGTTAATTTACGTAGTACTAGAACTGCACAATGGGCTATTGGCGACGGTCTGGCAAACATCCCGGAGGATTATCCGAAGACATGCCATCACAATTTTGATCCTCTGCGGAGGGGGTGGCAACCCCGCTTCGGTAGCCCGATGACCTGCGCGCGAAGTCGAGCACTTTACGGTAGCACAGTTTAATGAGGACTCATACCGCACACCCTCGGACCCTACGCAGACTGATCCAAGTGGTCACCCACCCGTACACTGACCGTAGCCAGTGATGCTTGACTTCGCTGGGAACCGTGTCTTAACGATCAGTCCACTGCGGGACGGGTTTGGTAAGGAAAAATGGTGAAAGTATTATTTCTAGGTTAAAAATGGTCTACAATAAGAATATGAGTTTTAAACTTGATTTTAAAGCTTATGATTTTGAACATAGTTTAAGACAATCATTAGCCTTGAATTTTTGTACTGGTATTCCATTAAGAAAAACTTATCGTGTTACCTATTGTTGACAGATTTTTTTACTTTTACTTTGGGAGCTTTTTTAATTTTTTTTAAAGAGAAACCCCAAATACTATTGCCATTGATTAAAAAGCTGACCAACAAATAACAAAATGTTACATTTACAACTGATCGCAGTTACAAAATATTTAGATAAAAAATAATAAAACTCGGAAAAATTAAAAAGAATTTCAATTGCGTTTTTAGATTGTAAAAAATTAAAAGTAAAAGAGCTTTCATTTCAATAAATTTTTAGAAGTTATAATTTGAATATGAGCAATGAAATATAATATTGAAAGTTTATTTAATTTTCTCGTTTGAATTTCTGTCGTATAAAAATAGTTTCATTTTTATGCAGTTTTGTTTATTGATCGCCATCTTATTTTTTGTTATTTTTCCCAATCACACAATATTTTCTCTTATAATCCATATTTCAAATTAGACATTAAAGATTTTTTTATCGAATGTGTTTTCAAAAATGAATTGAAATTTAAATGCTGGAAATTAAAATGAGTTTATAAATTTTCCCGTTGGAATTCCTGTCTCGCAAAAATGTTTCATTTTAATACTTAAAATTATTGTTTGTTTGTTGATTGTTACCTTAATTTTTATAGATATGTTACAACAACAAACCCCTTTTCACTTAGAAATTACTATGAAAGCCACAAAAACGTATTTTCTCCGAAAAACACACTTTTTTCCAGACTGATTTAGATCTTTCATTTGTTACTTTTCCAATTTACTTTTAATCCATCTAGAAACAACAGCCTTTTAATATCTATATTTTATTTTTACTTTTAAACTGAATTGTTAAAATGATTCGAATGAAGAGAAATTCTCTGGTGAATAATTAAAACAATTTGTAAAATATTTTTTTGCGAATATTTTATTTTTATTGCAAAGTTTTGCACATTAATTTAATCGAATTACTTAATTTAAGCATGGTTACTCTTACTTATTTATTCAGCTTACAATCTAAGACAACATAAAATTAAGCTAATTCATACCAAGCGCCGCCATGGCTCAGGGGTTAAGGCACTAAATTATTATTATGAAGGTTTAGGGTTCGATCCAGTGTGGCGGTTTGAGGTATATCCAGCTTCAGATCGATGGGTAATAACTTGTTTGAGAATGATGTCCTTTTTTTATACTCTTCGCTTTAACCGAGTTAGTCGTGGTCCTCATAAACTCGACTGAATTATATCAATATAAAACAATAATTTGTTTAGTTTATTTACATCAGTGAAACTAAAAAGATGTTTGTATAACGTATAAAGTGCGATAACTCAAACTTTAACGGCCTCCCAGACAATGTGAACATAAAGTTTGCGTACATACTCCAACATTGCAATGCAGACAGATCAATTATATTAGGATAGTCTTTGTCTAAATAATAATAAAAAAAGCGACTATTGCTTTGAAAATTTGTCATCTTTCATCATCTACCTATTAAAGTATGTTTATGTTCGATTTAGGCAAACCAAATAGTTTTTTTTATTTATCATTTCTATCATCTATAATGAAATGGAAGCTGTACAAAGTAATCTTAAGGTATCACGAGTTGTTGCAGCGCTGGAAATAAAAATATTTGAATACTTCTTCCTATGAATAACGCTAACGTTTTATAGAAGAATAGAAATATTAAATTGTCAGCGCACAGTGGGGGAAAAACTATTTTTTAGGAACAAAAGATTAAAATTTATTTTTCAATTCCTATTATTAGTTCATACTCTCCCCATATCTTGTTCAAATTTTCTATGGTTAATAAAATCCTTTTTATTCATCCACTCAAAATCAAATACATTTTTTTAAACTTTTAGTGGATGAAACTTGATGTTAATATAGTTTTTTTTCTTCCAAATATTAATTCATTCATTAAATTAAATTATTTAATTTCAGTTTTATATGGGAGAAAATTTTTTAATTATTTAATGAAAAGTAACTAAAATAAAATTTGTCTCTGTTGACCTAAGTAAGAATTGACTTATTAAGAATTAACTTTTTTAATATTACTAGTTACAATTGTTGTTGTTGTTAATTTCCGTCGCACTAGAGATGCACAATGGGCTATTGGCGACGGTCTGGGAAACATCTCTGAGGATGATCCGAAGACATGCCATCACAATTTTGATCCTCTGCGGAGGGGATGGCACCCCCGCTTCGGTAGCCCGACGACCTGCGCGCGAAGTCGAGCACTTTACGGTAGCACAGTTTAACGAGGACCAATACCGCACACCCTCGGTCCCTACGCAGACTGATCCAAGNTCTATGTACGTAAGACACTTGACTTCGGTGATCTACTGGGAACCGTGTCTTAACGATCAGTCCACTGCGGGACATTACTAGTTACAATAACAGATAAAAGGCTCATCATGAGTCATTGAAAATTGCACAAAATACGCTCACCTCTGAAAGGGTTATTTTAAGGGTTGTTTGATTTATTGCATTCTGAAAAATCGTATTTTTCATAATTTATTGATTTGACAACCACACTGGCGAGTTCTGAGAACAGAACTTAATTTGAAAGTCATTCAGTGTGGGGATAGTAGCAATCGACTATGTCATCCTTCTCGTATAAGAAGGTACCCCAACATAGAAGCGATGCCTTACATACTAGTGAATTGGAATTGTATTTTTGTAGTGGTAGATACACTACAGGCAATAATAACATAAAAAAATCAAGATAATTGATATAGATAAAAGTATGAGTTCAGATGCGCACGAACATCCAGTTTATAATTAGAAGGCGCACCTGGCAGGGCCACTCTGTGACATTTTTGATCATTGATTTCATTTCTAAATCCCTATGAAATGACCCACTTCCATTGAAGTAATCACTCTGCATACCAGAGCAGTAAGAATATTCTTTTTTTTAAAAATATGTAATAAAACGACATCATTAAGCTTTAAACACTGGTGTTAGAAATTAAGACACCATCGAAATAAACAATTTAATTTTAACAGTTTCATAATAAAAGGACTTTTTTCCTTCAGGAAATCTCATTGTTTTGCTAAAATACCCCACAACTAGGCTCACAAATCAATAATACAACAAGAGTAGTAAACATTTATTTCCTTAACCATTAATACTGTTAAGTACGTTTTTTAAAAAAAATCTATTTTCACGGTTTTTATTTTTTTTTTCTATGCTTTAATTTTAAACAATAGTTTTAATGAAACAGAAAAAGCTCTTTTGAGCATTCTGATGGGATAAAAGAGATTGTTATTAATAATAGCAACAATTATATCACTAACAATAATAATTGCACTTATTACTTACATTCTTGCTCACTTTTAACCTATCTAGAAACAACAGCCTTTTAAGATCTATTTTTTTTTTATGTTTGAACTGAATTGTTAAAATGATTCGAATGAAATTAAATTCAGTGATGAATAATTCAATTTCAAAATTTTGAAAATGTTTTTTAAAATATTTCAATTTATTAAAAAAGTTTGCATATTAATTTAATCGAATTACTTATTTAAACATGGTTACTTTTATTTATCTATTCAGCTTACAAAACAGGAGTTGCGACAACATAAAACAGGAATTGATATTTGAATTAATTAGAATAGAAATTAATTGACAACATAAAATCAAGATAAATCATACCAAGGGCCGCGATGGCTCAGCGGTGAAGGCACTAAATATTGCGACGGACTAGGGTTCGATCTGCTGTGGCGGTTTGAAACCCATACAGCTTCATATCGAAGGGTACTAACTTGATTGAGAAGTAAAGGCAGCATGTGCCCAATGATGACCATATTTCCATCTTCATGGCACAGATTTTATTATTTTTTTTTTGCTATGCTTTAATTTTAAACAATAGCTTTAATAAAACAGAAAATTTATTTTGCTCCATTATTTTGCTATTATAATTAATAATAACTACAATTAAATCACTAACAATAATAATAGCGCAAAAATCATTTTGTTGCCAGGTTCTAGTAATATGTTTTTAAAATAAGTCGTCCCATACTAGATGTCGGAAAAGGCTGAATATTTAGGTTTTGTTTTAATTTCTTATCGTTTATAATATAATAAGAAAAATGTTATGGCATTTTTTTATAATAACTTTTTTCTCTATATATTAAAAAAATCGTAAGCATCGCCACCTCTTATTTCGAGTGTTACACTTAACGTTACGTTTAGTTTTGCAGAAAAAACTATAGTCCTTAGAAACTTAAAAATGCGAAGTTTTTTTATAACTGTCGTTGAACAGCCGACTCAATTTTTGGGTTTACGACTGCTAATATTCAACTACATGGCTTTGTAAGTTTGAACCCTATCCAGAAGACAAGAGAACTCCTGGATCAAGTATTGGGAGATGTTTTGCCTTCGTTGAGGAATTCTTGATGGAACTAACCTGCATTTGCATTACACGGAGAGGAAGGCCAGGAGAACCTCCCACGGTTAGCCTGATGGTAAGGGGACTCTAACCCATGATCCGTCGACCACTCAGGATATTTCATGTCAGCACTGTGCAAGTTGGATGCGGACTTCGTATCTACCAGGCATCGATGGATTCGAATTCATTTCACCTTATTAGAAGGAGTATGCTCTTTTCCCTGAGCCATCGCGGGTCAATGCTAAGGTTTGTAGAGGGAATAGAATGAGCAATCGGTAATTAGTTGCAAGAATAGACTTGTATTAGGAAAAATGTCTATTATAGGCCAGAAAGAGAATGCAACTAAATTTGAGGAATTTATTGCAAAGTTTTTGAAACTCGATAAGTTGTATAAATTGCTTTAAATAAATGGATGTCTTTAAAAAGTATTAAGAGAGATAAGAAACTAATATAAGGTTATGAATTATTAATTCTCATTTATTATTTCTTTTTGGGTACAAATATAAGTTTAAATATTTTCGCTCAAGAACAACAATCGTTCATTTTGATACGATTAACATAAAAAAAAATTGTCTCGCTAAATTATATTATTTATATAATTTGCCAGGAAGTGGGAAAGGTTATGAATTATTAATTCGCATTTATTATTTCTTATCGTATCAAATATAAGTTTAAAATATTTTTTTTTCCAAATACAATAATTAATGGCCGGGATAGCCTGATTGGTAGGGGGCGAGACCCATATCCACGAGGTCGTAGGTTCGATCCCCGCCGGCCAAAGATTCCCCGTGTAGTAAATGGTGACTGATGCGAGCTAAATCTGTCGAGTCGCAAAGTCCTCCATGTCCCCATAACAAATCAATACCTCTGGGGGTACTGATCCAGGAGTGTCCTTGTCTTCTGGGTTGGTTCGAAATGACAAGGATACGGAATTGAACATTAGTAGCCGTAAACCCAAAAAATTAGGCTGACTGTTCAGCGACGTATAAAAAAATTAAAAAAAAAGAAACAATAATTCGAGCCGCGATGAATGGGTCAGGGGATAGAGCATTCTCCTTCCAAGGAGGTGAACCGGGTTCGAATCCCAGCGATGGCTGGTCGATATGAATCCGTATCCGGCTTGCATCGACCACAGTGCTGATTCTCCACACCATGTAACGCAAATGTGGTTTAGTTGTATCAAAAAGTCCTGAACGAATGCAAATTTCTTCCAATATATGATCGAGGAGTTCCCTTGTCTTCTGGATTGTGTTCAAAATTACCAGGCTACGGAGTTGAACATGAGTAGCCTTAAACCCAAAAAATTGGGTCAGCTGACCAACGACGATTATAAAACAAAACAAAAAGTACAATAATTGTTCATTTTTATACGTTTAACGTAAGAAAAAATTTCTCATTAAATAAGAAATCATTTCTCATCAAATTATTTATATAATTTAGTCATCCTTGTTTTAAAAAACATGAATTTAGTGAAAAACAAAAGGAGGGCCACCATGGGGGCTAGGTGAGCAGAGCGAGCAGGGAGTGGAGCTTCATAGTTCTATATAAATTGGTAAAAAAAAGCGTCTTAGAGAATTGAGATTTAAAAAAGTTCGAGAATTGTTTTTCTATAAACATGTAAATGGACATCAAGAATAATGTAAATTTGAAATAAGGAAAGAAATAACAAATTGCTTCCGTTAGTATAGAGACAAAATCGTTATAAAGTTAGGGAAAATGTAGTTGATCTTAAAAATTATCACATCATGCTGCTAATAAGGAAAGCAATATTTCTCAAGGTAACTGAATTAGAAGGCCGGGCTTAAAAATGGTAAACAAACAAGTGACACACTTACTTACAACACACGGCACCGAAAAAATATTCTTGGAATTAGAATATTAACATTAGGGGTGCACTGAATGTAAAATAGAACTAACGGGACAAATTAATAATTCTTGATCGCATTATCTAAGATGCAATCTTAATAGTTCGAAGGATTATCCTTAAAAAAGTGAGTACATTTAAATAAAAGATATTTTAGGTTACGAGATCAGACACAAAGACCATTTTTCAATTCCTACTATTAGTACAAACTCTCCCTATATCTTGTTAAAATTTTCAATCGCTGTATAAAATACTTTATATTATATAACTATAATATAAAGTATTTTATTTTATATAGTTATATAACTATATAAAATACTTTATATTCATCCACTCAATTTCAAATACATTTTTTAAAACTTCTAGTGGATGACTACTTGATGTGAATACAGTTTTTTTACTCAAATATTAATTAATTCATTAAATAGGGATGAGCGGAAAACGAAATGGAATTTTATGATTCGTTAAGAGTTAGTCATTGTTCTAAATTTAACCATAAGCGATTCAGTTTTTTCACATATTTTAAAAATACCATCAGGGATATTTTCTAACTTAGAGCTCTATTTGAACAAAAAAATAGTTTATTGTTCACATTTAGATATTTAATTATTTTATATTCGCTGTGTCAGGAACATGACGTGGTAGCACGTGTGGTCCACGTCACCGAATTTAGAATTTTATAATTGTCTGATGCCACGCCCCCTTTTTTTTTCTTTCAATTCCTACTGTTAGTTCACACTCTTCCTATATATATTTATATATCTTGGTCAAATTTTCAATCGTTCAATAAAATACTTTTTATTTATCCACTCAAGTTCATATACATTTCTTTTTTAACTTGTAGTGGATGTGACTCTTGACGTTAATTTTTTCAAATATTAATTTATGAATTAAATTTAACGCATTAATTTCAGCTTTATATGGGAGAATTTTTTAAAATTATTTAATGAAAAGTAACTAAAATAAAACTTTTATTTGTTGACCTAAGTACGAATTGAATTTAAATGATTTTTTTTAATAATACTTGTTTAAAGACAAATTTGACCCTAAGGTAGCCACCATCTGATAAACAGAGTCCCCATCATTTAGGCAGGAGTTAGAACCTAATAGAGTTAACTTCACTTTTTCGTATTTCTCTAGAGCTCGAGAACTTAAAGTGAATCCAAAACTTTTTGACCACAGTTCTAAAATTCCTTTTCAAATATAATTTAAAAAAATTTATATACAGTAGGAATTTAATTTTTTTGATAAATCAAAAGTCTATTTATTAAAAAAAAATGAGTATTTATTTTTTATAAGTATTAGCTGAAGAAATTTTGTTAATTGTTATAAAAATTTTGTTTGAAATATACCTAACATGAGATACTATTTTAAATGAAAATTTGAGCTCAACAATAGTGACGATGCTTATTATTATTATTATGCATGTAAATTGGTGTAAATTATATTGTTTTTAAAAGTACAACTTTTAAGAACTCAAGAAGCACCTTATCTTCAAAAATATACATTTCCAAATCGAAGATGCGCTATCTTGGTACTATGCGATAGTACCAAGATAGCGCATCTAATCTTAAACCATGGTTATTTACTGATACTTTTTGGACAAAAAGAATGCATAACATTTCGTTAACAATAATACACTTCAACGAGGGACTTCTAACAAAGAGAATTTCATTCAGCCTTCATTTTAAAAGTTACAGAAATTTAAACTGTTTAATTCTAAATAATAAATAAAAATTTGAACAAAATCGGCCTAACAGTATAGAATTTTATTAAAATATTAGTTATTAGAATTATAGAATTAAAATATATATAAATATAGATAATATAAAATATATATAAATATAGATAATATAAAATATATATAAATATAGATAATATAAAATATACATAAATATAGATAGTATAAAATATATATAAATATAGGTAATATAAAATAAAAAAGCTGAACGTGGTCATGCTAAATGGCATCAATATTGAATTCACTTTTTTTTATTCATGCCTAACTATTTTGTTTTAATTTAGATGGAATCCTTTAAGCCAGTGTTTCCCAAAGTGTGGTACGTGTACCCCTAGGGGTACGGGAACAGTTTAGCGGGGGTACGCGTTTTTATGCGAAATATCTTGCAACAAACGAACATTTCAAAAAATTTTATTTTAAAACAAAGCTAGCCATGAAAATTTACGGTTACGTATTTTCCTATTGGCTATTTTTTGTAGTGGTGTCAACAAGTGGTGTTAATAATTAGTGGTGTCAACAGTCAGTTGTGATTTTTAACATTTGTGCAATTTTTTGTAGTAAAGGTTTGTAATAAATTCTACTTATTTTGATTATTTTTGTAAGATACCTTCTTGAAAAATTGGATATTTCAACATCATTCTAGCTGCAAATGCAAAATATGTATCTAGACTTAACAGAAAAAGTTGTGAAATATATTTTGCCTTTTCTAACTTCATATTCGCTTTCTTTTATTCATATTCGCTTTTCACAGAGCTTTTCTAACTTTATATTCGCTTTCGACAACTTCAAGTCGCTTTTTCAGCATTCGTCGACATTAAGTCGATAAAAAAAGAAATAAATTATTGGACGTGAAATCAGACTAAAATTGACAACACAAGAGAACCTAATTATGATGATCACAGAAAAAACATCCTTTTCACTGATGCAAATAAACTTATTAACAAAGCTTCGTACCAAAAAAGAAGAATTATAATATTTTTTAAAAAATTCATTTATTTTTTTTATGAATGATACACAGCGTTACGAAAATTTTTGAAAGGGTACACAAAAGTCATGAGTTTGGGAAACACTGCTTTAAGCGGTTTCTTTCCGAACTTCAAATAGCAGCGATTATTTAATTAGTACAAATCATGCTCATCGTTTACCGGATTATTTTACCAGATAATAAATCAGTAGCATCAATTCTTGAAATAAAGGCATTTAGTTCGATAAAAGTTTTAATAATTCTAACTTCATGATTACGTAAGAACGAAACAATAACAAAGGAATGTTAGGTATTTGTTATTTAACCTGATTTCGATACTACGAAGAATTCTTTTAAAAAAAAATTTTAAAAAAAATTATACAACAAAGTATATTGTTAGCCTGAGTGACTATATTTAGAAATAATAATTTATGAAAAGAAGAAAAGTTCATGTACGCAATATCTGGATAAAATTCTTGTTTCTATTTAATGTTTATAATATAATATAATACAATATAATATAATATATTATTTTGCGCAATATATATTGTTTTATATAAACTATGCCATACAAATCTAGTTTGAGCATAAAATGCTTAGATTTAATTAAATGTATATTTACAAGACTCAGAAAACGTGCTTTGTAAAATATTAAAATGTTGTTCATTTTATAAACTAATACAAATTTATATTCCTTCTTAAAGTTTTTTACTGTAAAGGATAAAGTTAAAATGTCTTAAGATATTGCTTTGTTGTGAAAATAAACTTCAGTCAATGAGAATCGTACTCGGTAAAGCAGTTTAAAAATGAAATTTCTACATTGGAGTTAATATTAAATTGAAAAAAAAACGCGTTTTTATTTAAACATTAACAAACCAATGTATACAGTTTTGTAACGCTTACAATATATTTCGAAAAGTGTTCAAAATGAGTTTAATAGGCAATTCCAGACTTGCCAAATAATTGGAGAAAAAATTAACTAAAATATTTGAACTTTCCTTTAAAACATTTAAAAGATTAACTATTGATCGAATAGTTGTTAGTTAGTTACATTTAACAAACTAACAACTTTTCGAAAGTATTTTCACAAGTAAAAGTAAATTTGGAGTAAATTTACTTGTGTTAATGTATTGATACAGTAAATTTAAATTCACATACCTGTTGAAGGTATTTTTTTACAGAACGAACAAGTACTTTTTCATAATCTGCCAATTTTAAAGGAATAATGATAAAATAAGAAAAAAATCCTTCAAAACAAGTATATCGATATTCAGTGATTTGATTCGAACCTTTATTTAAATTTAAAACGTCTGAAAATTGTAAGAAAGAGTAAAATATAACGCGTGGTTGACAGCATCTCACTTCGAATTCAAAATTTATTCAATTTAATAAATTTTGGCTGTGAAAAATTGGAGAAAGAAAAAAAGACAAATCGATGATTCTTTTTACACATTCAACTTATCTTTAAAGCATTATCATTATCATTTCAAAAGCATTATTTTTGAAACATATTAAGAAATTATTTTATGAAATTAGACCAGAAATTAGAACTTGAATTATGATTTAAAAAAAAGTCGGCACTCACCATTTTTTCCGCAGTTCCAAATTAAGCAAACCTTCGAACAAACATAAAAATTCCTACCATAATCCTTCAAAACAAGTAAATCAATTTTCATTGTTTTGATTTGAACAGTTAATTAAATTTAAAACGTCTGAAAATTGTAAGAAAGAGTAAAATATCTCCATTCGAATTCAAAATTAATTCATTTCAATAAATTTCGGCTGTGAAAATTGGAAAAAGAAAAAAGAAAGAAAAATCAATGATTCTTTTTACTTATTCAAATTATCATTAAAGAAATTAGACCAGTTACTTTCGTAAACTTGAATCTGATCAAACAAGTGGTTACTCACCATTTTTTTTAGCAATTCTAAATTAAGCAGACCATCGAACAAACACAAAAAATTCCTACTATAATTCTGTTATCATTCCGAAGATTTACAAACATTCGATCCACAAAAAAGAAGTTTTCTGTTCTTCTTTTACGCAGAAAATTCCGACCTGCTTAGCTTTCTACAACTACTATATGAAAATTTCTGTCACTCTTGTTTTCATTTATTTCCCCTAAAGTAGGGAAAACGCTCAGTTGAAATATTCCCTATTCAGCGAGATTTATAAGTTGTCATGATTCCGTTACAGTTGCAGGACGAATGAATGAACGAATGATTAATCAAATCATAACAGCGAATGAAAGATCTCCGTATCGTCAATCAGTTTTTTTTTCTTCATTATTTTTTTTTTGAATGCCAATAAACTTAAAGACGAATGATAAGAAGTTGTGTAGATGTTAATAAATGTCTTTTTGATGTTAATGTCTCCTTCATTTTTGGTTATTGTTTGAGTGAGTTTTACCATAATGTTAAATTTGTTGAATATAACAATATGAGAGCTTTATAAAATATGTTGGAATGCACTACTTTTTAGTGCATTTTTGTAAAATAACTTTAAACAAGTAATATAAAAAAAAATTTTAAACCAATTCCTACTTAGGACAACCAAGAAAAATCTTATTTTAGTTACTGTTTTATTAAATAATTCAAATTTTTTTCTAAATTTAAATCTAAATCTAATCAAAAATTAATTAATTTAACTTAATTCGTTAAATTTGATTCGAAATTTTTTATTTCTTTTAATTTTTATTAAATAATTAAAAAGTTTTCTCCCATATAAAACTGAAATTAATGAATTAAATTTAATGAATGAATTAGTATTTGAAAACAAACTGTATTAACATTAAGTATCATCCACTAAAAGTTTAAAAAAAATTTATTTGAGATTGAGTGGAGATGAATAAAAAGTATTTTATTAACTGTTGAAAATTTGAACAAGATATATATATATAGAGAGAGAGAGTGAATTAATAGTAGTAATTGAAAATAACGTCCTGATATATTTTATTTAATTTGAATGTAAAAAAGGAAAGGAATGTGATGTTTGAGAAAAGTGTTTTTGCAAACAGAGACTTTTCCATTTCTGAAAAAATTTTCGGTTTAAACTTGTTGAATAAAAAGCAAGGCATATTGATATACAGATTGTGTTGACGCGAATTGACTGACTCGCTATTAAATAGGTTTTTCAAGATACCAAAAAAGTCTATTTTTTTTCTTCAAACTGAGGTGATTTTTGAGATATCTCTTTTTAATAAATAGTTTCCACGGCATCTCAGTTGCATGCACACAAAAGGGGAAGCAAAACAATGCTTTTAGTTATATCGTTTTACTTTTTCGGTTTAAAAATAACTATTTATGCATTCTTTTTACTTCATTTTACAACCGTCGTTGAACAGCTGACCCAATTTTTTGGGTTTACGACTACTAATGTTCAACGCCGTAGCCTTGTAATTTTGAACTAAGCCAGAAGACAAGGAACTCCTGGATAAAATATTGGGAGATATGCGCCTTCGTGGAGGACTTTTTGATGGAACTAACCCGCATTTGCGTTACATGGAGTGGAAGACCACGAGAATTTCCCACGGTTAGCCTGATGTCAAGGGGATTCTAATCCATGATCCGTCTACCACTGAGGATATTTCACGTAAGTGCAAGTCGGATGCGGAATTCGTATCGACCAGCCATCGCTGGGATTTGAACCCGCTTCCCCTCATTGGAAGGTGAACTCTCTATCCTTTGAGCTACCACGCACCTTATATATTTTTGTAGAAAAATTCTATTTCCCTCGAGATCTTCATTTTATAAGGGCTAAGTACGATGATGAATGTGTAGTAAAGCAACCAGGGGGCCGCCTAGTAAAATGAAAATAATTTTTTCTTCAGCAATGTATAAATGATCATTATTAAAAGCAAAGAGGTTGAATATCGTATTAAAAAAGCACTGAAGTGTTTCACAACTCCTGAACAAATCGGATTTTCGAGAAGTGAATCAATCGAAGAAAATCGTCTTTAAATTCACCAAACAAATATTAAAAAAAGTTGCCCCTTTCGCATATCTGCTCTGTACTATAATTTCTGTTCTGCAAAGTGACCTGCGTGGTATTTTTTACTGTTAGTTTTTGTAAGCAAATCTAATCGAATGACGAAAGTTTTTATTCCATTGTAGTTTATATTCCCGGTACAATTTTTTTATAGGTCATTATATTTTTAAGCGTTTTTGTACTGCCACACAATAAAATGTTGAAAAACATTGGTTACTCTCACATTTTTTTTAATTTCGAGGGACTTTGGAAATCGTTCTCACTAGGACTGGGCGATATAAGAAATTTTATATCGTGATGCATCGTCAGTTTTGCATCGCGATAGAGCGATGTATCGCGATATACTATTTTTGAAATTCATTTACTTGTAAGGCACTGTAAGTCGGATCTCTATCAAAACTTCATACTCAGATTGATTTAAATCAATTTATGAATTTGATGTATATGTTTTGCTTAAGAAAGATATGAATGTTATATTTTCTGAAAATGATCGCGCAAATAACGAAAGATTTCTTAGTTTAAAAATAAATAATAAAAAAATAAATAAAATTGAAATTTATCAATATATTTACCTAACAATATAGAAAGAAAATTTAAAAAATAAATTCGTTAAAAATTATTTGTATGCTTAAAACAAAGTGCTTAATAAATTAAACAAAAGAAAAAAACACACTTTTAAAACAACACTATTTTTTATCGTTATTATTTCACATGAATAATAAAGTTAAATTGAATAATTACCGAATTCTGAACGAAAAAACAAAGTAAGGTTTAATTTCTTAAAAATAAAAACAAAAGAATTATGATATTCGATAATATATTCAACAGACAATATTGAAAGAAAATTAAAAAACACGATTATACTCTTTAATAAAACGAAGTGCTAAATGATTTTAAAAAAAGAAGTCGCAATCGCAAACATTACTAATTTTTTTGAATAAACAGAGTTGATTGACTTATGTCCAAATCCAAAAGAGGAAAAATAAGTTTTGTTATAATTTTATTTATAAAAATGAAAACAACTAAAGATTTATAAATTTAAAATCAGTAATAAAAACCCATTAAATTATTATTTTATTCAAAAAGCTTTTAATAAATTAAAATAAAGTAAATAATAGCCTAACAAATTTAATTACTTTTTAATTTAATTCTTTATGGGCACCTTGAATTAGATTTCCGTTTGTAATAAATTCAATAACGTAAAATAATACTTAAACATATAATATCAAAATTAATTTTCACATTTAAAAATAAAAAAGAAAGTTTTGTTTCAAAAAAAATTTACCTAATTAATTAAGAAACACTTCTTTATATATTCTTTTCAATAATAGATTACGTTCAGAACAAGGTATCACAAAGTCAGTCCCACTGAAATTAATCTACAAGAAACGATATCAAGTCACGACAAAAAAGAAAAAAAAACTAAGAGGTACGGAAACGAACATGCGAGATCACGATATATGTTCTCAAAACTGATTCTGATTCTACCGCTCATCAATCAAGGCCCTTTCAATATAACGATACGTACATCGTTTTCCCCAGCGCGAGTTGGCATCGGAACGTAAGAGATCCTTGCTTGTCTTGTATCGCTATATCGTATATCGCTATATCGTTCGTCTTCTTTACTCGACGGCTTAAATCAGATTTCTGATGTATCGCCTGGAACGAAGGTCGCTGTATTGGCCTGCCGATACAGGCGTTAAATCGATATGTCGCGATATATCGATTTATAGCCCAGTCCTAGTTCTCACACATTTGTTTCATAACAACACATGGACAAACATCAGGCATGGGCGTCGCAGGGTGCAATTATCGAACGAGACGAAATTAAGATACCAAATCCGTCTACCACTCATAAGATACTAAAGATACCAAATCCGTCTACCACTGATAAGATACTAAAGATACCAAATCCGTCTACCACTGATAAGATACTAAAAATACCAAATCCGTCTACCACTGATAAGATACTAAAGATACCAAATCCGTCTACCACTGATAAGATACTAACGATACCAAATCCGTCTACCTCTGATAAAATACTAACGATACCAAATCCGTGAGACGAAATTAAGATATCCATGATCCGTCTACCACTGATGATATTTTACGTCAGCGCTGTGGTCGGTGCAAGGGATTCGAACCCGGTGTGCCTCGTTGGAAGGTGAACCCTCTATCCACCGAGCCACCACGGTTCAATCTCACTTTGTTTGTTTGAAATATTAAAGAGATTTCTAAAAGGGTGGAGGACATCTACCTACTGCCCCAGCCCCCACCAACGACACCTACGTGTTTACTTCTCATTCTAAAATTGATTTCACATATTCTTAGGCATTTTACATTGCAGCCAATTAATACTCAAGTCCAACGACAATGCGAAATAATTAAGAAGAAAAAAAACATTTTACAATAAATTGGGCGAAAAGGATACGGGAAACGAGTTTTTGATTGTTAGCAATTTACGATTTAAAAGTCTACGGAATTTTGGCGGAGATCCATCGTTGTAGGAGTGTTGATTCCAAGGCCTTCTTTGAAATCAACCCGGATCAAATTGCTTTTATCTCTTTGTCTCTCTCTCTCTCTTATAGAATTCTTCTTTTTTATGTTATGAAGTGAGAAAGTCCGTCAATATCTATAATTTTGATGGATGAGGAATTGTGATAGATTTCGTCTCCTTATCTTTCGTTCGTAATGCTCGGAGAAAAGTTTTTTTTTAATAAGTTCTAAAGAATGGTTTTTCAAAATAAATTATAATGGAACAGTATAAAAGGAATGTTTTTTTTTATTCAAAAAAAGGTTCTTTAGGCATTCGTCAGGTACATTCTTCTTAGTTTAATCCCTAGCAGCAAAATAACTTGGGCCCTCATTGGCCCAATATTCACGAATCTTAGCTCAAAGGGCCGTTATGTTTCCGATATTGGTCCTACATAGAATTGCCAGATTCACCCGATATTTTACAGCCACTTTACAAGCAATATCTGCATATCCATCATTTAGACATATACTCTTTATATCGACCAACGTAGGGCCCTATATAGGCCATTCTAGTACCAATATTAAAAAATCCAGACGCCCAATATTAATCACTCGGTGCACGGATCCTTATTGAGCCAATTTTGAACCCAAATGGGGCCCAGGTAAAATCGCTGCTAGGGATATTAAGAGTTTTTTTTTAAACAGTTTACGGGTAACAGCTACTGCACTGATTTTAATGAAATATGATATGTGTGCAGACTTTGACACACTACAAAACAAATAACCATTCAACAATTGTAATATACTCGCATGATCACTCCTTGTAGTCGAAAGATATGAAATGACCACAGGACAATTCAGGCCACAGGAAATGCTAAACTGCCTTATTTCAAGTATGAAATCACTCTGCAAAGGCCTGTATATCTTGTAAGAGGGGACCCAACCCCTTATTAACCCATTTTTATTGTTAATTCTGCAACAGCCGTTTCATACCTTCCGACTAAAACGAGTGTTACGTGTGTGTGTATTATACTTGTTGAGTGGTTATTTGTTTTGTATTTGTAACAATGTATGTACATATCATATTTCATTAAGATAGGTCCAGTAGTTCTAGAGATAATCGACTAAGTCTGCAAATTCTCGTAATTTCTTACAACAGTGTAGTTGTAGATCTGTTCTCAGCCATAAAAGTTTTTTTTGTCATTCTAGTCATTCTGTCATTTTTTTTTTACCATTTCATGTGTATTGCTCTTAGCCATCAAAGCTTTTTTACCATTGCTGTCGGATAAGGGAGTGGGTGAAGTGATCCAGGCCCAAAGGGCCCCTACACCAAAATTTATATACCCCGCCATCATGACAACAACCCCGAACTGCACTCGAAGACCAAGCAATTTACTAATACTCAAGGCACAAGGCCCTCAATCACGCAAGACAAGAGCCCCATAACAAAACGTCAGAGAGCAGAGGAGGAGAATGGTTGAGAGTCACGAAACCACAGGGAGGTAATACCAACGCAGGAGACAGGGTAGACAGCAGAGAGCTAGAGAACCATTGAGGTTACCGAAAACGGGAAGTTCAACGAACCAAAAACTTTATTAATAAAAAGCTATGATACAATCAATAGTGGTAAAACAATTACAACAAGATAGTAAAGTTTGAAACAGAAAACAACAAAATACATCAATTGCATAATTACCCAAATCAAAATTCTTGATGGTCCCATCAAACCATTTGGATGGTTTATGTTGATTTCAGTGCGATTCATGATGGTTCGACTATCATTTGATGGTCACCATCATTCAACATTTTTCCATTATGCGTTCATAGTTTTTGATATGCAAACAAACTTCAACCAATGCTACTTTAATAAGATGATGGTAAACCATCAAGAGAAGTTTGATTCCTATGAACCAATAATCCATGTTGGTTCCAACAACAGATTTCAATGATGTTGTACTGGGGATTTATGATGGTTCTTGGTAATATGCCATCAAAACAATTAAATTTTTTTTTCCATGTTGGCCCATCATAAATCAGTCCGAATTATTCCCACTTTGAGATGATGGTGATTCATGATCGTTCAACATTTGAGTTCTAAGAAACTGGGATAGAGATTTCTGATGGTTTAACATGAACAAACCATCAAAACAAGTTGCTTTTCCTATGTTGAACCATCATAAATCTGTCCGAATTTCTACATTAGAGTGATGGTTACTTATGTCGGTTATAAAAAATATAATGGATCATGATGTAATTATTAATGGTTACCATCAATATTATGTTGGTCCATCAATGGAAAACTATCAAAAATTTTGTGTAGGAAAAAGTCATTGAGGGACACTTGAAGAGCTGCTTGATTCGTGTCAAATCTCAATCCAAATTTTTCATTTACCTCCTTGCAGTTTGTGCATTCAGCTATCTTGTGTCCATGCTGGTTTCATCCAAAGCATAATTTCTTTTTGCTATATGGCCCAATCAGTTACATTTATGACACCTTAGTGTTCTCAAATATTCTTTAACATTTAGGGTTTTCCAACCCATATTTAGTCCCGCAGTGGACTGATCGTTAAGACACGGTTCCCTGCAGATCACCGAAGTCAAGCATCACTGGCTGCGGTCAGTGTGCGGGTGGGGGACCACTTGGATCAGTCTGCGTAGGGACCGAGGGTGTGCGGTACGGGCCCTCGTTAAACTGTGCAACCGTAAAGTGCTCGACTTCGCGTGCAGGTCGTCGGGCTATCGAAGCGGCGTCGCCATCCCCTCTGCAGAGGATCAAAATTGTGATGGCATGTCTTCGGATCATCCTCAGGGATGTTTCCCAGACCGTCGCCAATAGCCCATTGTGCAGCTCTAGTGTGACGTAAATGAACTACAACAACCAACCAATATTTAATTTATATCTCTTCATGATTTTTTAGAAGACTTAAGGTTCAGATACCAGTACGAGTCTTGATTAGAAAGGCCAAAAGTGCGTTTTTAGTGGTGGGCTCATTTGCTCTTAATAAGTACTAATTTAGATATTATGTATTTCTATTTTTACTAATATAACGAGAATTTTCTCGATTTCTTTTTTACTGGTAGGTTTGTTTGCTTTTAATTAGAACTAATTTTAACGTTATGTATTTCCGTTTACACAAATATGGCGAGAATTTTTAATAAAATGTGTTTTTAATGGTGGTCTTATTTGCTCTAAATATGTAATAATTTTAGTGTTATGTATTTCCACTTGCACTAAAATGGCGAGAGATTTTTCATAAAATGCGTTTTTACTGGTGTGCTTATTTACTCTTGTGAATTAAAAGTATTTTATTAACGATTGAAAAATTGAACAAGATAGTGAACTAATAGTAGGAATTGGAAAAAGTTTTTGCATTTTTAATTCTTGAAATAAAGTTTAAAAATTGAAGACTAAATAATCATTAAGGAATTTTTTTTTTTTTCAAATATCAGTGGAACAGAACTTCCTGGAGTTCTAGAAATATATACTGGGCACGTTTAACTGTTTTGTTCACATTTTAATTTAAATCTTGAGATTTTGAATGCCATTACAAATTTATATTTGGAATGCTACTAAAAATATATAGGTTTTACGATTCAAAGTTGTGAAATTAATTCCCCTCGTATAACATTTGTCATATACAGCTCATGGTTTTTAGACACTTTTAAAGTACAAAAATTTTAAAAAGTTTTTTGTATAAAATAATCATTTCAGACATTTAAAGTTCGAACTATAGGGATAAAAATAATTTTATAAAAATTTTATGGTGCTGCCCTCTGTACTTTATGTTTCAAACTATTATAGGTCTCTATTATTTATCCATTTATCTATTTTATCTTTTCTTTACCAAGTTTCTTTCTTTGTTTCTTTATTTTTTTTTAAATATATATATGCTGGAAATTATTTTATGATATAAATAAATTCTATACTTTTAAGTTTAAACTATAGTAACTTTTTAAATACGAAATCAAGCAATTAAAAATAATTATACTAAAAAAAATTAAAGCTTACGAACAATAACATATAATGTTCTTGTATTTATTTTAAAAATTATTGAAAATTTCTTAGGCTATTATGAAATACATAAGCGAACATGAAATAAAAAAAGACGAGGAAATTGTGACTTATTTTTAGAGAAAATTCGGTCGTAAAAGTCAAGTGGCAAAATAGTCTATAATTTTACCACTAGATGGCAAATGTTCACTGTTACAATTTTTTATTTTCTCCTATTGAAATTTCTTATTTTTATTTTAATCAAGAGATAACTCAGTTTAATGTAAATTATTTTTTTATTGTAGGCGTAGCGTCGGGGGGAGGGGTACGTACCTTCTCAATAATTTTCCAAAATTTCAAAATTTTTAAAAATTATTACTTTAAGAGAAACACGAAAAAAAAAACTATTTATAATTTAATAAAAAATTAAAATCTCTATACAGTTTTTTAATAATTTAAAGAAATAATTCTATTTTTATAAATTTTTTGTCGTAATTCATGAAAAGCATTTATAGAAATTTTTAAAAATATTTCGATCTTAACGATCTTGATGTTGAAATCGATAAGTATTAATATAGTTTATAAATGTGATTATTAGATATTTAGTTTAATGTATGCATAATTTATTTTTATTAATTAAAATTGTTTCCTATGAACATTGCGTAATAATTTTTAAATATCTGTTTATTTTTTGTAATTGTCGAAAGATTTTAGCATCGTATAAAGTTATTTTTGTGTTGTAGCCTTAAACAACTTTCAGCTTATAATAAATTTTTATTCGAACTTGTTTTAAGTATATATTTTTAGGTAAAATGTGATAAATATACTTACGTTTATTAGTCTTATAATTTTTTTTACCAATAACTTCCATTTCATAAAAAAAATGTCTCTTTTAAATGACTGATTAATTTTAAGTATACCGTACCAATTTTGGGCATGTTTCAATAGAATGTGTTCTAAACTATTTTATTCGATTATCACATAACTATTAAAAATTCACCACCGGACTTAAAAGAGTGGATTGCTTTAAATGTTTAAAAATATTAAGAATTGGCGCATTGTTCTTTTAGATTTTATGGGAATCTGATATCAATTAATAACAATGATAAATAATAAATAATAAGTACATTATTATTATCATTATTTTTATTTCCAATGCTCACCTGTGTCAACATTTCGTTGGGTATACAGTTTTCTACACCATTTAAAAATGTGAAATTAATAAGAAAAAAAATTGAATGATATCGGTCAAATAGTTTCTGAAAAATTGAATCTTAAAAATACGATATTGTAAAATTTGTTTTCTCAGGAACTATTCGATCAATTTCTCTCAAATTTTTTATTTTGCGATATGAAATTAAACTTTTTAAAATGATACAAATAATTTACAATTCAAAAATTTTCGACTGTTATTAAATAAATTAATAGAAAATAACAAATATTTATAAGAAGTTATTTTTTGTTGCATGGAAATAATATTCGGATGAACGAATTTCATAATTCTGTGCAAACATTTTTCAATCAGTTAAAAAAGATTTCGTGATACAACGAAATGCACAGAAACTAAAGTTAAGTTTAAGGGGTCCAAATTTTCGAGCCCTCTCATGATTAAACTATTGGAACCACATTTCCCAGATTGCGGCCACCCTCTATATTTTGGAGGCTAAAGATCCAAATATGCTTAAAAAAAGTATTTCAGAAAAATTATGTTTTTCTGTCAGATTTAGTAACTTACAATATCACAACAACCCAAATCAAAATGCTTGATGGTTTTTTATTGATGGACCAGCATAATTTTAATGGTAACCATCAATAATTCCATCATGAACCATTACATTTCTTGATGGTAACCAACATAAGTGATCATCACCCCAATATAGGACTGATTTATGAAGGTCCAACATAAGAATAGCAATTTGTTGTGATGGTGTGCTTATGTTAAACCATCAGAAATTTCAGTCATAGTTTTGTAGAAATCGAATGTTGGAACCTATCATTAACAACCATCATCCCAATGTAGGAATTCGGACTGAATTATGATGGTCGAACATTAAAATACCCAAATTGTTTTGATGGTATATCCCTGAGAACCAACGAGAATTCCGATTAAACCATCATGGAAATGTATAGTTGGAACCATCATGGATCGTTGGTCCATGCGAATCAAACTTCTCTTAATGGTTAACCATCATCGTATTGAAGCAGAATCATAGAAGGACATAAAAAACCATGAACGCATAAGGAAAAATGTTGGATGAAAGTGCCCATCAGATGATGATGGACCGTATGATTCGTATTGTAACCAACTTAAACGATCAAATTTTTTTTGATGGGACCATCAAGAACTTTAACTTGGGAATTCAAAATCAAAAACAATTTTAATATTTATTTAGAATCTAATGATAGGACTAAAATGCCCGTATGTACACAATTCTTATTCTCAATTTAACGCTTTCCATTTATTTGCGATTAAGTTACGTTTTTTTTCTTTTTCCGGGAAAATTTTATTAAGATTCAGAATTACTTAACCTTTCCCCCCCGTCCTTAATTTTACGTTTCGTTCTATAAGGGGTTTGGAAGAGAAACAGGGGTAGTTTGGTGGTTGAAAAAAAAAAAAAGAGGGAAAAAATACTGCACAAAAAAAAAAAACTTTCCGGCATTGTTGCCGTTTGTGATTTTATTTTCTGGATAATCAAATCCAAGAATCTAATCTAGTAATAGAGGAAGAGGAGGAGGAGGGGAAGAAGATTCTCAGACGCTGGAAGATAAAGGAATGAACGATATTTCCAGACGGGTGGTGGATTGCTGGGGGGCGAGGGACAGGTGAAAAAGACAAATAAATTCCTTCGAATCATAAGAAATGACTGTTTTAGAGAGAGGCTGGAATGGTATTACAGTATAGGTAATTCTTCTTTTTCACCCAATTATGTAAATGCAATATTCTTTTTCTTTTTATTATTGCCTTATGGTTATTTGCGAAGCTAATATAATTTTAAATAACATTAAGTGAAAACAAGCAATAAAAATTTTTTTTTAAAAGTCAATTCCTACTTAGGTCAACAAAGAAATTTTTATTTTATTTTAGTTATTCTTTATTAAATAATTACATTTTTATCTCTCATATAAAACTAAAATTCATTAATTGAATTTAATATTTTATTATTTGAATAAACTGTATTAATATCAAGTATCATAAACTACAAATTTAAAAAAAAAAATTATTTGAACTTGAATGGCTGAATTAAAAAGTATTTTATGAACGTTTGAAAATTTAAACTAGATAGAGGGAGAGTGTGAACTAATTGAAAATTTGAACAAGATAGAGGGAGAGTGTGAACTAATTGGAAAAAAAACAACACAGCATCAGAAGGAGGAGCAAGATTTATTTCTAGCGTAAATAAGATGCTGTATTTTTAAAAACATTTGTTGCATGTTGTTTGTGTTGTATGTAGCCTGGTGATGTACCAATAATCTAAATACTTGAATTAATTACAAATATGCGTTGAGTATGTTGTGGTGGTATTACGAACTCAGTTCAGATGTCAAAGGAGCCCACGCGTCAGATCAACACGTCGTTATGAGACACTTTGTGAGTTAACGAATCCAAAATTTTATTGTTATATCATGAAGCAATTGTTCAGGATAACTCATGAGTCAATTGTTTATAACGACTCATGAGTCCGAAAAACTTGTTTTTATGGTGGTGGACTTTTTGAGTTTAATAAACATACTTCCTTTAAATCAATTCATGATTCAATTGATGAGGTCAGCAGCCATGACTGGTCGATACGAATTCCGCATCCGCCTTGCACTGACCACCGTGCTGACGTGAAATATCCTCAGTCTAACCATAGAAGGTTCTCGTGGTCTTCCTCTCCATGCAAAGCAAATGCGGGCTAGTTCCATTAAAAAGTCATCCATGAAAGCCAATTTCTCCCAATACTTGATCCAGGAGTTTCCTTGTCTTCTGTATTGGGTTCAAAATTATAAGGCTATAGCCTTATATATAGCCGTAGTTGAGCATTAGTAGTCGTAAAATTGGGTCGACTGTGTTCAACGACGGTTATAAAATAAAATAAAAAAATTAGCATTTCTAAAATTGATTGCTGAGGGGGTGGTATAAAAAATACAAAAAAAATGTTTTTTTTGAGGGGGTGGTATGAAAATACGAAAAAAAGGTTTTTTTTTGGGGGGGTAGTATAAAAATACGATAAAAACATTTAAATTAAAAATTTGAATGTGCGACAAATTCTATTTTCTAATTTTTTGCTTTTTCGTTTTAATATTGTTTTTTTCAATTTTTTCTAGCCCTCGCTCCGTTTTATATTTTGGATTGTACTAATATCAGTAGTTTTAGCATTTACGTGACTGTTTCGTTATGTTTAAAATATGGAGAATACCCTTTTTGTCGCATTTCAGAGAATTATTTAGAGAATTTTAGGGAATTTAGAGAACGATTTAGAGGATTTTAGAGAATTTAGAGAACTATTTAGAGAATTTTAGAAAATTTAGAGAATTTTAGAAAATTTAGAGAATTTTAGAAGATGTAGAGAGTTATTTAGAGAATTATTTCTCAATTACTTCATTTAACTGTAGGAAAAGAGCTAAGAAACGAATGTTGTTTGTGTCAATGAAGAAACCTAATATTTGTCGGAAAAATCTTCTAATTATCGAGAACACAAAATAAAGCTAATCTAAGACATGGCGTAACGAGATTTTCTTACGCTCATTAATAACAATCTTTTCATAATTGCAATTAGGCTTATTATTGTCGCTAACACTTTAGCTCGAAATTTAAGGAGTATTCTCTGCTAACCTGTAGCCAAAATAATTTAGAAAATTATCATGTTTTCGTCAAATAAAATTAAAAAAATAATTATTTAGAACTATTCATTCTGGTTTTTTGTTATTATGATTCATCTCATGATTCTTCAAACTTAAAAGAAATGTTTAAAAAAAAATTAAAAAAAACTCGAGATAAAAATTTTTTGGATAAAAAAATTCAGTTCATTTAATTTAATTTGCTTTAATTCAATTCCTACTATTAATTCACACTCTCTATTGTTTGAATTTTCAATCGTTAATAAAATACTTTTTATTCATCTCCATTCAAGCTCAAATACATTTTATTAAACTTGTAGTAGATGACAGCTGATGTGAATACAGTTTTTTGAAACATTAATTCATTTATTAAATAGGGATGAGCAAAAAACGAAATGGAATTTTCTGATGGGTTAAACGATAGTTATTGGTTTAAATTGTACTATAAACCATTCAGTTTATCACGTATTTTGACGATAACATCAGTGATAATTTCTAACTTATATCTCTATTTAAACAAAAACAAAAAACAAAAAAAAAATAGTGCGTGGAGTCCCTCCGCGCGGAAGAAGTTAAACTTCGCAACCTGCGACGTTAATTGTAGAAGAATCAGCAGTCGTAGAAGGATCACTAGTTCTATTCAACGACTCTTTTTCCTGCTCCGCTCGCTTCCGTGCTCTGTAATCACGGTAATATTGTGCATTTTTCCCTCGTGGACCTCTTGAACCAGTGGAAGTGCTTGTGGTTGCCTCATCGTCTCGCCCTGGAAAATGTATTTGTATTAATAATGTATGTGAATGCGTCATAATGTAATTTCAAAAGAGAAAACCTAACAATCAATTGATATTCACAAGAGACGTACCTTGACATAACCTTAAATCCGTCGCATTGTCCGTGGGATTGTTTTCACTCATTTTTTACAATTGTTATCCACTAAATTTGAAAATAAAAAATACTATCCTATTAAATTATATGTGTATCAAAACAAACTGAAAAAATATTTATAGAAAAACAACACTTTTATGCTAGTGAGAACCAAAACAATACGGAAATGAATGAGGGAAAACTGGATCCTACCACGTGATTTCCCGACCAATAAAAATGTAGCGTTAAACGTTTAACGCAACCTTGTTGGAAGTCGCATAAGAAGTTTAACTTCAAAAAAATAGTTTACTGTGCACATTTAAATATTTAATTATTTTTCATTCTCTGAGTGAGATAAATTCAATAAAGAACAGTGTGTGGTATCACGTGTGGTCCACGTCACCCAATTTATACTTTTATAGTTGTCTGATACCACGCCTCCTTTTTTTCTTTCAATTCCTACTATTAGTTCATACTCTCCCTATATCATGTTCAGATTTTCTATTGTTCATAAAATAATTTTTATTCATACACTCAAGTTTTAATATATTTTTTCAAACTTGTAGTGGAATGACACTTTATGTTAATACAGTTTTCTTTCAAATATTAATGCATTCATTAAATTTAATCAGTTAATTTTAGTTTCATATGTGAGAAAAAAATATTGTAAATATTTATTAAAAAAAAACTAAAATAAAATTTTTCTTTGTTGACTTAAGTGAGAATTGACTTAAAGTTTTTTTTATAATACTTGTTTTAAATATATTTTTAATTACTTCATTCAGCCTTTTTTGCTAGGACAGCTATGAAACAAATTACGTAGTGAAGGATTCGAATGAATGCCGACAGACGAGTATAAAGTACGTTTATGTAGGCATATCTTAACAATTATTATTTTTTAAGCGATGAATTTGCACTATTTCTTATTAATGACCTTGAAAGCATGTAACCTTACGGCAACCTTGTGTTACAATTTTCATTTTATTGTCACGAAAATGTTTGTACTAAAAACCTTTTTTTTTTCAATAAAGCAAAAATATTGCAGTTTCAAACCTTTCATCCAAAAACGATATAAAAAAAATTTCAAAAGTTTTTTTGAAAAGTATTGCAACTTAGGTAAAAGGGTCACTTAAGGCTCCTATACTATCAGGGCTCTAATTCAGGGGCTCTAGGGCCACTGAGGTCCATCATGACGTTTTATCTGACGTCACACTAGCGATAGGATCAAATGGCTCAGATGGATTTTAGCTGAACATACAAGACTTTGCGAAAAAGAACCTTATAATGACCAAGATTTAAGATTATTTTCACCTAGAGACTAGCTTTATTCAAGGATTTCCTTACGCTTGAAAACCCTAAATCAATCTCGATTGAAGGTTTTAATATAGAAGGTTGTTTTCCAAGGTTTTGGATTTGAGTAATGTGCGTAGAATAGAGCAGAATGTCATAGATCTCGTTTTAAGGTTAGAAGGTTTACACGTAAACCGCATCACAAACCTTTTCAGGTTCACATTAAAAGGTTTTTGCTGGGTTAAAATAAACCTTTTTTTGCTATCTGGGTGATTAATTGCTGACAATAACTTCATTTCGTTGCAATAAAAGATGTTCTGGTAATAACAAGAATTATAATTTGGAGAAAATAAAGTTATAAAAATTTGTTTAAGAAATTTTTCTGAGCAAAAATTGAAAACTAATTATAAAACATGATTCAAAAAAATGCTTTCTAGTTCGGGTTTAAAGTATTTTCAGACATTTTTTTCTTCAAAAAGTTTTATTTTCTTCTACTCATGCAGACGATAAGAATCAGTTAAAATGCAAATGTAAATCAAACGTAGTAGAAAAAAAAGTGAAGTATATGTTAAAGTAAATACATTAAATTAATGTAACTCAGAAGTTTTGATTCTTTAATTAAATATTCGAAATTAAGAGCATCGCAAATTTCTAAGTAAACACACATTTAAATTTCGTAGTTGCTCTTCTAATGTGTATTGACTTTTAACACTTTAATCTAGTTTATGAATAAAAACTTTTAAGATCTTTAAATGAATTTTATCTGCAGTCAATTTAGGCGAGAGATGTTTAATACTTATTTTACTTTCTTGTGCGGTTGTCTTAATGCGAAAATTAAAAAGAAGAAAAAAAGATTGTTTGGTTAAAGTTTTAATTCGAAAAAATCCTAACTTAGCATTTTGATATTTATGCTACTTAATGTTTTCTTAAGGCTCCTTTTCCACAACTTCGCACCTTTTCTAACCGCCATTTTTTTTAAAATTATTGCTTGTAATATACAGTCTCTGCCCAAATTATTAGACGCACTGTAAGATTCCACGTAAAATCTTAATTATCAGGGGATACTATATACAGCTTTATTGTTTTTTACGCGATTTGGCACTTGCCTACGTTTGTGTGTTGGTTAACATTGTAATGCAATACGTTAAAAATAAAAACAAATAGAAAGTATATAAAATATTCCCTGAAGGAAAACGTCATTATATTTATGTTTAAATAAAAAAAAACTATTGCATATAAACTCGTGTAAGACATGTAATTATTGAAAAACTGCAGTGTTTCAAATAATTTTAACTGATTATTACAATATAATAAGATAACACCTGATGTAATAAATATTTTATATATATATATATGTAACATAAAAAGCCTTTTATTAATCTTTTTATGTTAGTTTCTTTGCTATAAAACAACTCCTACTTTTATACTAATTAATTATTCTATTTGAAATACTTTCTCACACTTTTAAAAGCCACATCCTGTTTCTAAATCTATTTTTAGCCAAAGTATGCATACATTTAAATAAAGATCTTTTTTCCCTTTTAAGCCGTGGGAATCACTCGAGCAAGTTCATTAACCAATTGTAATTTCTGAGTTTTCCCTCTTTTCCCTAAATAGAGACATTTTAGGATTTTTTGCAAGATTTTCCCTACCAGAAAGACTGTTTGCTGATGGAGTAAACATCACTT
>NC_092204.1:3810295-3838300 GCF_043381705.1 Parasteatoda tepidariorum
AATAAATTAGGAGTTGTTTTATAACAAAGAAACTAACATAAAAAAAATTAATAGAAGCTTTTTTATGCTTAAAATTCTGCAAATATATATATATATATATATGTGTGTGTGTGTGCGCGCGTGTGTGTGGTGTTGTAGAGGAACGAACAGTTTTTTCAATGATTGAAATATTTAATAATAAAATGAATTTGCATATATGATGAAATTTGAAAAGTTTATGAAAAATAGGAAATGTTTAGGAAAATATGGGCCGTCTGTCCCGTGGATATGAACAAGAATATGGGCCTTCTGTCCCGTGGATATGAACAAGAATATGGGCCCTATTATCATCTATTCCGGTTGATGGCACATGTTCTGTTTGAGCAGAAATTTACACTATTTGAAGAAACTAAGGAATGACTCGATTTCTGGATATCCTTGGATATCCCCGATTTTTGGATCCCAGAAAGATTGGAAAAAAGTAGTGAAGAGTACTTTGAATAAAAGATAATGTACCGTTTTTTCACAATAGACTATTAATTTTTGATAGAAAACGGCGGAAACTTATTTGTACTCTCAATACCTGCTATTTTAGTTTAACATAATTATACTTCATAATTCTCTTTAAAATAGCTTTCACACATTACCCTATTTAAATACTTCTTTAGACACTTACCTTTGTTGCTATTACGTTAATATATCGTGAAACCAATGAGAAGGCAATTAAAAAAGTCAAACAAACTAATGAACACTTAAAACAAAAGGGGGAATATTTACTTATTGACAAAAGAATATTGCATCAATATATTCATACGCAAAGAAACACGTTCCCATTTTACTTGGGGAGAAAAGAAAAAAAAGTTGAACGATTTTTTTTTCTTAAATCTTTCTTAATCGTAAACAATTCATTTTTTAAAAAGTTAAGTTTGTTTTTACTCTAATAATACAAAAGAAATAATACAAAATAATCGACTGAGCTTCTTTTTTTTCTTCTCCTTTCTTTTTCAATTTTATTGATTTCAAGACAAACATGAAAATTCATCCCATCTTTAAAACAAAACATGAATTCAAAATTCATTCCATTTAATTAAATTTAACAACCCCTCTCGTTTTACGAATACTTTATTGCTTTAAAAATTATGTAAATGCGATTTAAGTTTTCATTTTCTTGAATTTATTGTTATAATTTTACTTTTTGCTAAAGATATTAAACAGTCCGGCTTGTTTTTCGTAAAAGAACACGAAATTAATGAATTTTATCGATTCGTCAAAAAATCATTACATTTTCTTTCCCTTGTCATTGGTCTTTTTTTTATTTTATTTATTTTTCTCTATTCCAGATAAAGGCGCTGTTTCTAAAAGTGTTTCCATTATTCTTAGAAATCCTGCTGAGTTTTTGTCGGTTCCCTTTCATAGTCATTTTTCACAGTACATGATACTCTGAATTAATTTTCCTGTTCGTAAACAAAGTTCTTTTTTTTTTTGACAACGTAGTATGTTTTTTGTAGGGTAATTTTAAATTGTAAAAAAAGTCACGGAAATGTAAGTAAACCCCGCTGTGGACTTTTAACACAATGAGTCGGAGGTTAAAATAAGACTTCAGAGAATCTGCAAGAAAATTTTATTAGGAAATATATACACTCCCTGACCAAATTATTAAGATATATTATATAAATATGGAATATTTACTACGCCAGGTATTATATTAGTATACTATAATAATTAGACCAAATTATTAGACACCCTATGATTGTTTTACGCGACTGAAACCGGTTTGTACTTGTTTACGTTCGTGTATCATTTGGTTAAATTATACGATATATAATATAAATTTCATGATTGAATAAATTAGACGATATATTATATAAATCTGAAATATTTATTATATCAAGTATTATATTACTATATTATAATAATTTAACCAAATTATTAAACGCACTGTAGGATTCTATGTAAAATCTTAATTGTCAGGTGATACTATACGGCTTTATTGTTTTTACGTTGCCGAAACCGGTTTGCACTTTTTTGTCGTACAGTAAAAGATTGTATCAGAAAATATGTTATAGAGAGTACAATAATTCTCTTTCGATGATTTTAACTCTATGATTCTTTCTCAATGATTCTCTCTCATTTATTCTCCCTCAATGATTCTCTCTCAATGATTCTTTTTCAATGATTCTCTCTCAATAGTTCTCTCTTAATGATTATGTCTCAATAATTCTCTCTCAATGATTATCTCTCAATGATTCTCTCTGAAAGATTCCCTCTGAACTATTCTCATTGAATGATTCTCTCAATTATTTTCTCTCAATGATTATCTCTCAATGTTTCTTTCTCAATGATTCTGTCTCTATGATTCTCTCACTCTGATTCTCTTTCAATGATTCTCTCTCAATTATTTTCTTTCAATTATTATCTCTCAATGATTATCTCTCAATGATTATCTCTCTATGATAGTTTATCAATGATTCTCTCTAAATGATTCGCTTTCAATGATTCTTTTTCAATAATTCCTTCTCAATGATTCTCTCTCAATGATTCTCTATCAGCGATTCTCTTCCCCTTTACATTGGAATGAGACCAGATTTTTCATAGACTATTTACTGTATAATTTCATTACAGATAATCATCTATCTGTAGTAAAACAGAATTAGCTAGATGTAGAAGATTTAATCTATTTAAAAAATTTAATTCATATTCTGCGTGTTTTTCAAAGCGAAATCAGTCTGAAAAATTTGAATAAAGTAAAATTGCTTTTTGCAAAATTATTTATTTGTTTATGATGCAAAGGGAATTAGAGAAAATGACGCGTAATTTTTGTTATTAATGCAAATCAAACAAATTTGTATTTCTGAGTAATTTGTCAGTACAACTGCTTTCAACGTCTTAAAAGTGTTTACACAAAAGTGTGACTAGGGTTTAAACTATACGGCCTAGGTTATAACTAATAATTTTCACCTTTATTGATAGTTCAACCAATTTTTATTTCTTCCTTCAAAAAAAAAAAAAAATATTATCTCAGTTTCTTTTATCGCTTCATTCACCCTTGTGGTCTTCAAATGAAAAATTCGTCTGCCGAAAAGATCTAAATCGTGATAAACCGAACAAAATCATCAACACTACGCTACGATCCATTATTTAAAGCCATTTTCTTTTAAAACACTGCTTACTTTGATAAAGGCTCACGAGGGGCGCTGCAAGCCAAAAAGCTCTGACGAATGTAAGATAACCAACACACGCCTATTGCCAGAAGCGGTAAACATAATCGTCTGCCGGCGTATGTGGCTCGCTCGATAGCGCAGCGTCGTTACAAGTGGTGATAGCGACTTTTTGATTAAAAGAAACGGACGCCATTTTAAAAGTGGAAGCCTTCCAGGTAAAGAGAAAAGAAGATTCAGCTTGATTCGTAATAATATATCATTTACGCTTACTTGGAATCTCCGAGGCTCCTGAAAAGGCAGTAAAAATCGGTAGCGCGTAAAAGGTAATGGTTCAGCAAAGCAAGTTTGAACACCATTAAAACAGCGCGTTAATTGCGATGCTTTGCTATCAAAGAGTCTATATTTCCGACCATTACGGGCCTGTTACACACAGAAGGGAAAAAAAAGGGAAAAAAATCAAATGAAATTCCCTTTTTATTTTTCAACGGCGCTTTCCTCCGAAACGATTTACATTTGTTTGATTACGATTGCGATTCGGTTGGTTAAAAGTTATCGCTGAGGCAAGTTCTCTTTTTTTTTTTTCACCTTTCATTTGGGGATTGCTGTTTATTTTCGGAACAATGTATGATTTTCTTTTCTCTCTGTTTTTTTTTTCTTTAAAGAATTTTTCTTTTTTTTCTTTGTCTTATTTTATATTTTTTAAAGAAATAGTTTATTTTGCCATTCTTGAGAATTTGATAAATCAAGCACTGAACGTACTACAGTGATGTCGACATTTAAAGGGAGAAACGGTTTTTCTTTTTTTAAAAAGAACAAAATAAGCAATGCCTTTAAGCAAATAAGGTATCAGATGACATCTAAGCTCTTCATAGACATATTTTCTACACAGTGGCCTGTGATTGCGATAGAGTAGAGGCACCTCATTTGCTTGCCGAAGCTTGTAGCACAAGAACGTTTAAAAATATCATAGCTTGACCCAATCTTTATTTTTTGAATTTCTTTGTTTACTTATCGTTAGTATGACCAGTCATCATCGTCTATAGTCTGTCTACGGTAAGAATTACTGTTATGGAAACAAGAATAGTGCATTTCTGGGAGGGTAGCTTCTCTTCACTCTAGGGCTAACACAACAGACCGAAGAAAAAGATTCCCTCTTTTTCGCTGACCCCAGCCAAAACCTGACCTAAATAATGTTTCCACACCCCTACTTGAAATAGTTATACCTCGTTACCATAGTCACCACCAAGTGTCCATACGAATGGCTGGGGGAGTTCTTACTTTAGATAAACTATAGACATTGCCACAAGATGGCGGATAGTAATAAGACTCTAGGAGGGCCTATCAAGACTACCTGTTGTAGGGATCTCAGGGCTTAGAGAAATGTGGTGTTCACTCTGTGGAACCAGTTCACAGGGACAGGAACCCTATCAACCTGGTCAAGACCGCAAAAAAAGAGAACGCTGGCTCAAGACTATTATTTGAGACTTCTAGTCAAAAGAGATACATCCGCGAAGCAACTGTGTTGCAACCTGTATATTGCAACAGGAATTTCACGTATAAGACTTAATACAGACCTCCATGTTCGCATTCCTTTGACTGGAACTGACCTTTGACTGATCACAAAAAGGACTGTTTAACATGGTTCCGAGTCTTGGACAGATGACGGGTTCTTTTCAGTGATGAGTTCAGTCCCAAGTCAAAATTCCTGATGGTCCCATCAAATCATTTGGATGGTTGATGTTGGCTTCAGTGCGATTCATGATGGTCCAACCTCATTTGATGGCCACTATCATCCAACATTTTCCATTAGGCATTTGTGGTTTTTGATATGCCATCACCCCATGATGGAAATGCAACTTTAATACTATGATGGTTAACCATCAAGAGAAGTTTGATTCCCATGGACCAATAATCCAGGATTATCCCTGATGGTTCAAGATGGTTCCAACTATACATTTCCATGATGGTTTAAAGGAATTCTTGATGGTTTTGAGGAATATTTGCTTTTTGTTTTTTTATGTTTGCCCATCATAAACCAGTTCGAATTCCTTCATTGAGATGATGGTTGTTTATGATCGTGCCAACATTTGATTTCTGAGAAATTATGATGGAAATTTCTGATGGTTTAACATGCACAAACCATCAAAACAAGTTGCTTTTCTTATGTTGGACCATCATAAATCAGTCACCATTTCGACATTGGGGTGATGGTTACTTATGTTGGTTAACATCAAAAATATGATGGTTCATGATGGAATTATGGATGGTTACCATCAAGATTGTCAAAGAGGGTGATCTGTGGAGAAGGCGATACAATTTTGAAATTGCAAGACCGTTTAGAAAAAATATATAATCAACTATGTAAAAGCAAAGAGAATTCAATGGCTAGGACACCTTGAGAGAATGGAGGAAAACAGAGGCACTAAGAAGATATTCAAGGGGCAGTGCCAGGGCTAAAGGGAAAGAGGAAGGCCAGTCAAAAGATGGTTTGATGAGGTGGAAAAAGACCTTAAGACTCTAAAAGTCCGAAACTGGAAGCAAAGAGCTAGAGACGGGCGACTTTGGAGGAAAGTTGCTCGTGAGGCCATGGTCCAACATGGACTGTAATGCCAGGGAGTTAGTTAGTTAGTTAGTAAGTTACCATCAAGATTATGTTGGTCCATCAATGTAAAACCATCAAAAATTTTGACTTGGGGTCTTTAACTTGAGACGTGCTCCACTAACCCGGGAGCCGGCCCTATAACATTGTCACACTATGGCAGTCATCATTTCAGACCGACCTTTATGTGTTTGATGGAGGTCAGCCAATAGGAACGCATCCTATTGGACGCTTTTCAGCGGAGCATAAGACAAAATTTCATCTTTATGGTCGATAACTTCTGCCAACACAAGGTTCGATTACCTCCTGTCAGCTGATATTCAACCATTTGAGTGGCCTGTAATATCCACTGACCTTAATTACATTGAACATGTATGGTCACCCTTGGACGCTTCATTGCAATTCGAAGACTCTTTCATTCCATAGGTATTCAATGGGATTTAGATTGGGAGAAGGCCATTCCACTTTTTGCACACCCATTTCGTCAAGTCACGTCTGTGTGCAAACCTCGGTGTGTGAATGGAGAAGTTATCCTGCTGATAGAATGGACCGAAATATTGCCATAGAGTTGGGAGTGCAGCATTGTTTAGAATATCCACATACACCTCAGATTTTATGTTTCCAACCATAGAAATTAACGGACCCAGGCTAAACCACGAGAAACACCCCCACACCATCACGCTTCCTCCACCATAGCAACCTGGTGCCCGGATGCTTTTTGCCAGATAGTGTATTTCTTAGCTCTATAAGTTTGGGGTTGGTTAAATGATGACACGTACTTCACAATCTCTCTTTTAACCCCGTATTGACTTAGGAGAGCACTTAGGAGGCGGCTTCTGGGGCTATTACGATTTTTTACTCGCAGTATTTTTTCCTAATAAATGACGCAGATTTAGAAAAATTGCGTTCGGTGCAAAGGTTTAACGCAAATAAGTAAAAGCAGTCAAATTGTTGACCGCTTTTGAAGATACATATAAATAATAATGTACTTTTTATCTTTTGAAACTAATGAGTATGGTAGCAGTTTAATCCAGATTCTTGGTGTTTAGTGGCATGAGGTTTCTTTGCAGGATTTTAGTAGATATTATAGCCGTTTCACGGGATCAATTGGATATGATATAGGGATTTTGTAGGGATTTGATGCATTCAATTTGGCTATGATGTAGGGATTTGATGTACGAATATTTTGTAGGGATATTGAAGGGATTTGATGCATTCAGTTTGGATATGATGTAAGGATATTTGTCCCAGAAAAATGAATAAAATCATTTAGGAAAAATCGATTTAGTAAGTAAATATTAAACTGAACATACACTCATTCCAAAATTATAAAAATAAAGAAAAGAAGTCTCTCAAAGGGATCAAGAAGATTATTCTCCTCACACCAAGAATACTTTGTGAAGATCGATTCAATGGTGGGGAATTCGAAATTGAAAGTTAAGTGAATTATTCCCAACGGACAGTTAGGAGCATGGGTAGAGATGGTTGGCGATTTATCGAAGGATAACATTGCCAAAAATAAAGCCAATCCCCCATCATCAGTATTAAATTTGAAAATAATTTGGTGAAGGATAATCGCTGAAAATACTGTGAGAATTGGTATAACCATGTAACTGAAACATTTTTGTGTTAAGAGATAAAGAATAAAGAGTTATAAATAGATTTGTGTTTTCCATTCAGTCGGGACAGTAAATTAATGAGTATTACATTAGTATTGAAATAGAAAGTTCTCCGTTACATTGATCGATAAGAAAAAGAATAAAATATTTCATATTCGCTTATTATAAAATGTAATAAAAATTAAATAATTGGTTTAATTTAATTAAAATTCGATTAAGACAGATTAAAATCCTCCGCGTATGGTTCTCGCGATTTGAGCGGCATATCAGCGTTCGGATTCGGAGCATTCCGTAAATCTGGATTTTTCTTTTATTTTTTCTGTATTGTTACAAAGTTTCTGTAACATTTTTCCGAGACAAAATGTTTAAAAATTATATTCGTATGAAAATAAAAATATCGCATTTTTCACTTATAAATCCTGCCGGCTGAAATAGCGGGAGCCGTATTATNATTCATATATATATATATATATTGAAAACTTAAAAGCTATTTAGAAAATATCTTCCCGTATTTTAGGACCGGAAAGTATAAAAACTGAGCCGTACGCGGAGGGTTAAAAAGAATAAATTTAAGAAATTTAAAAAAAAACAAAATGGAGGCTAGGAAATATGTAATACCTGTTGTGACATCTCAATGAGTTTACCTAATTTTTATTTTTATTTTTTGAAGTAGCGTATGGTAAAAAGTTTACGAAAAAATTATCTACTAAACAAATACATTTTTACATTTTTTAATAATAAATTTTTTTAAAATATTAATTCATTAAATTAAATTTAATGAATTAATTTTAGTTTCATATGGGAGAAAAACAGTAATTGTTTAATAAAAAAGAGACTAAAATAAAATTTTTCTTTGTTGACTTAAGTAGGAATTGGCTTAATTTTTTAAAAATATATTACTTGTTTAAGATCTTGTTAATATATATTCTTTTTATTTTTCAATATTTGATGAGATTAATATCCTTTCAATGTTCGAGAGATGACATTTTCCCAAACATCAAGGAACTATTATTAATTTCTACGTTTTAAAACGTCTGTCTTATTAATATTCTCATTTGTCAAGGAGTAGTCAACATAAGTCTTAAACCTCATTTGAAATTACCTAAAAGAATTAATTTAATTCAAGTTTCTAATTAACGATACACAAACGCAAACTTACCAAAATACCGACTTTTAAAATGTTTATTAATATTGAGGTCATTCTCTCAACTGGAATAACTCATTCCGTTAAAAGCAATTATTCTGAATGGGCGGGAATCATTGCAGAACTCGATTGGAAGATTTCATTGAGTTTGGAAAGGTTCGAAAAGTTTTCAACTAAAGAATGACTTTATAAAACGCTGCTATTGCTAATATAAAGGACATTCTTATTAACATTTGTTTGTAAGTAATTTATTTTATGAAAATAGCTCCTCCTTTCAGGTTTTCGATTTCTCACATTTAGTTGATTTTCCGAAGTGACTTAGATTTATTATTTTTGTATTTTGTTGTACCGAGATATATTTTTATTTTGTGTACCTGGCAACTTCGATGCATAATAAGTTTGTTTATGTTTTACATGGCTTCTTGACCGTCTTTGTGTAAAATATGGTGGTAGAATTGAAATCTTTAAGAAAAAATGTAGAATGTGTCACTTAAGAGTATTGGTACTAGACAAGATCGGCTTACTCGAAATAAAATGGAAAGAACAGTTGTTAACGTAAGGAAATGGCACGTTTCAATAACCAATCAGTATCAAGAAGCCCACACTTCGTCACTTGCAGATATACCCTTAAATTTCCAGGTTCAGAATAGTATCTAATAACTGAGATAAATTTGGCTTACTTCAACGGTCAACAAACGAGGTACCTGGACAGGTGGTCAGATAAAAAAAAAGATTTTTACTCTTTTAAATTGGGTCGGCAACTGATCTTAAATCCATTTCTTAAATTTTGTGAAAGTTATTTCAAGAGTGTGACAGCCCCCTATTTTCATTGTCAGTTTACTCGTCATTTGTCACGAATTTAATCGAATCGAATATCTTAATCTTAATCGAATTCACCTAGACTGCGGAGAAGTGCGTTGTTGAGATCAAAAATTTCTTTTTCAAACATTAGCATATAATCGCGAATTGTTCTTTTGTCTATGGCAACCTCTGAGTATACAACGCAAATGTCACGAGCAGCGTTTGACGCCTGAGAACCTTGATTAAGAGCTAAAAGAAGGAGGTGACGAAAATGCTAATTTCTTTCAACTTGACATCCCATTATTATTATCTTACTTAAATTTACTCGAGTAGAAAAATCGAAATGACTTAAAATGTGTCAAAAAACATGTGAAATGATAATTTTTTTAAAAAAAAGTCAGGGATTGAATTGTTAACCCAATATTATATAACAGGCGTTTCCAACTTACATTAGGCTGGGGGCCACAATTAAAAACGCAAATCAAATGGCGGACCCTCTTTATCAAAATTTTATGTAGGACTCTTATATGTTTGAAGGAACATTAAATATTACTGTCAGATTTTTACCAAGTTGTACGAAGCAAAAGTATTGAATTACAAATTAAAATAAGAAGTAGATTTTTTAAAATATTGAATTGTTATTAATAATATTTTTTAAAATATTGAATAAATGATAAAAAACTTGGGCTACAATAACTTTAATGTGCACCCATGTATTAAACAATTAATGTGCAACAGATAAGACATAAAACTTTAAAAAGGTTGGTATTAAAACTTACATAGTAGCACACAAAATAATCAATGAGAAAATTGAGGTTTATCTGCTGCAACCACCGGAGAATAGATATTTACATTTTAAATTTAAAATTTACAAATGTGTGTTTAAATATTTTCGTCCAAAATGAGTGGTTTCAAAAAATTAAATCGGAGAATTTCTTCGAATAAATTTCTGATACGCACATGTTAAATTATATTCACAAAATACAAAAAAATGAAATAAAAAAGAGCAACATACACGATTATTTGAATAAATATTTTTTTGGATGCTGTTGCTGTTGTAGTTCATTTACGTCGCACTAGAGCTGTACAATGGGCTATTGGCGACGGTCTGGGAAACATCCCTGAGGATGATCCNAAAATATTTAATTGTTATTAATAATATTTTTAAAAATATCAAATAAATAATTAAAACTTGGGCTACAATAACTTTATTGTGCACCCATGTATTAAACAATTAATGTGCAACAGATAAGACATAAAACTTTAAAAAGGTTGGTATTAAAACTTACATAGTAGAACACAAAATAATCAATGAGAAAATTGAGGTTTGTCTGCTGCAACCACCGGAGAATAGATATTTACATTTTAAATATAAAATTTCCAAATGTGTGTTTAAATATTTTCGTCCAAAATGAGTGGTTTCAAAAAATTAAATCGGANGTGGTCACCCACCCGCACACTGACCGCAGCCAGTGATGCTTGACTTCGGTGATCTGCTGGGAACCGTGTCTTAACAGTCAGTCCACTGCGGGACTTTTTTTTTTTTTGGATGCAAAACCTGAAAAATAAATTTCTTTGCACCGTTGGTATGTTAAACTTCGCAGAAACGAAGAAATTAGGTTTTTATTAACCAGAAAAATATTTTAAACCCATATAGATTTTTTACGAAAATTGTCCGCAAAAAAAAATAACAACTAATATATTTCAGTTCGCGGGCCACAAAAGAAGGCTTCGCAGGCTGCCAGTTGGAACCCCTTGTTATATAAGATCAACCTAGGCAGGTGGTCAACTTGGGGTTAACTTGGCAGGTTTCAGCTTAATCGTTTTAAATATTTGAGTCATTTAAAAATGAAAGATCAAATATGAAATACTAAAATTATTAAATTGATGTTATAGAAATTAAAGATGGCGAAGCTAAATATTAACTACCTATCTAACAACAATAAATTAATAATTTATTAATATCTAATTAAAATTTTTGAATTATTGAAGTATTGAACAATAAATTAGTAAAAATAAAAGAACAAAAAAAATGATTGACTTTGCTAGTCCAAATAATTCGAGATTTACTATTAATCTATCTAACTATAATAAACTATTGATTTATTAAAATATATTTACAATTCATAAATTACTGAAAATGAAAATAAAAGTGATTGACTTTGCTAGTCCTAACAATTCGCGATTTACTATCAATCTATCTAAAGACAATGAATTAATAATTTATTAAAATCTAACAACAATTCATAAATTATTGAAAGTAAAAATAAAAGTTCAAAACAAAAGTGATTGACTTTGCCAGTTCTAGCAATTCGCGACTTTCTATTAATATTTTATTATTAATATTGTTAGATATAACAATAATAAATTAATAATTTATAAAATCTAACTAAAATTTATAAATTGAAAGTAAAAATAAAAGTACAAAAAAAAGTGATTGACATTTCTAGTCCTAACAATTCGTGAGTTTTGGTATTACGCGCAATAAATTCTTATAAAAATGCAGTTTCATAAATTACGGTTTAGATCCGTAAAATAAATTCTTGCGCAGTTTTTCATAATACTTACAGCACTTGATGATGGCTGAAAACGGTGTGTTGAAGCAATAAAATATTTGCTTTTATCAAAACTAATGTGGTATTCCTTTTTTTATCAACAACAGCACTTTTGGGAACACTTCAACCATAAATAAAAGCGTGAAAGCTCCATTTTTCGTCTTTAAAAAAAATAGCTTTTAAAGTTATGAAATACTAATATCCTTTTCTTAGTTCATTCCACAAAACTAATACCAGTGGCTGGAAAAATTACGTTTTTTTTTGTAATTATCCACAACTGCAGTCGGACGTCTATTTAACGAACTTCCATTTTGCGAAATTCTCTATTTTGCCATTTTTTTCTTTCGAAGAACCCAGAAAATTTTGGAAATTTCTTCCTAAAATAACTTCCAAATAGCGAAGTAAGTTTTCTATTTAACGAACTTTTGCTTGAGATTTAATTTCAATATTTTTCAAAATATTGCAGAACCTTTCAAACCTGTCATTTTATAGGGAAAATGACTTTAAATTGATTTTCGAAACCACTTTAGAGATAGCAGTAAAATCCCTTTTCCCTTTTTGTTTGCATTTTAAAACGAAAAACTCAGAGAAATAAAACGGATTTAATCAGCAGCAATTAAACTTAAAAAGGCATGTGGTATGTTTAAAATTACTTTTATTATAAATGCAGTTGTGATTTTATACAAAAATTTATCTTTTTTTTTAGTTGAAAATGGATTGAGGTTATAGGGCTCGTATTTATCTAAACAAGGTAAACTTTTTTGACCTACAAAAAGTTATTTGAATATTTTCATTGTATTAGTTAGTAATTCACTTTAATAAGAGTCTTGCGTACTTTAATATAATAATTTTATTGTACTTTTTAAAACTAATTTCTTTCTGCTCATTACTTACGTATTTAAATTTCTCTCATTAAAGAAAAATCCCCCCCCCCAGTTCTTGCGAACATTCGTTTTGCGATTTTCGTTTTGAGGGTGACAAAAATTAAGTTAGTTTCACTGTGAAAAACTTATTTCTGTTTTATTTTATTTCTTTTTGTTATTTTATTTCGCTATTTGGTATAATAAAGAAAAATACCGAATAAAAAAATTCGTTTTTATCATTTCCGAAGTTCTGTTTAAGGCGATGTTATTAAACAGTTTAGAATAAACTGATTTTCTTCTACAATTTTCATCAGATTACATCTTAAAATGAAACAGAAAAGGGGGGAAATTCCTTCAACAGATAATGAAACAGATCCGTTAAAGATCAGACAAGTTGAAAAGCAATTTTCCGAAAACCCTATTACACCTAACAAATACTCTTCGTTTAGCAATTAGAACTGCTCAATACGCCATCAGCCGGCAGGGATAAGGTGAAATTAAAAATCGAACAACCCCCGATGAAGAAACAGGAGGGAAAAATTATTGCACTAATAAGAAACTCAGGATTGTAAATTCATGGTCCCTTTTACATTCTAATCTCCTATCCTCCAAATTAGCTAGCCTTAATTAGGTAATCAATTTCGGAGGACAAACTGTCGCCGTTTACGACCTCTTACGTCCGCCATTCCTGTATATCGTTAACATGAGAACATTTGTTGGGCAATTTTCAAAATCAGCACCGGCAGTTTTATTTTTCGGAAAACTTATTACAGGTTTTACCCTTTTTCTCGAATTTCCATTGTCTATAAGGGGATTGCTGTTTGCTCTGGAATCAAAGTTTGCTTGATTTTTTTCTTCTTTTCTTCATCTTCTGTAGAGAGATCTAGATTAGTTTGGGAGGAAAGCGAAAATAAGTCTGTTAACCTTGCGAACGGGGAAAAAGTTAAAAGTTTTCTTATGCCGACTTAAATAAAGTTGGAACACGGCAGAGTTGGGTGTGTCGTAATTGGTACCCGCAGTTTGTTTCTTATTTTTATTTGCCTATAACGTCATTCCCAGATAGCAAAATAAGGTTTATTTTCACTCAGCAAAAACCTTTTAATGTAAACCTAAAAAGGTTTGTGATGCGGTTTACATGTAAACCTTCTAACCTTTAAACGAGATCTGTGCCAATCTGTTCTATTCTATACACATTACCCTAATCCAAGACCTTGGAAAACAACCATCAATATAAAAACCTTAAATCAAGGTTGACTGAGGGTTTTCATGCGTGAAAAAAACCTTTAATCCTTTTAAGATGAAAGGTTTGAAAGAGCAATATTTTTGCTTTATTTAAAAAAAGGTTTTTAGTACAAACATTTTCGTGAGAATAAAAAGAAAATTCCGAGACAAGGTTGCCTTAAGGTTACATGCTTTTTGGAATGGTTTATTTATGAAGCAATAAAATTCATTTTGCGTAATTCCTGGAAAAATTAAACTTACTGTTCAAATTCCAAAATTTTTTATTGATTCATTCCAAAATATTTTAAATTTGTCGTCCCAATAAAATACTACTACTTGATGGCTCTTGCGGACGATGAGGAATTGAAGAGCTAATGACGCATATGCTGCCTGCTTGTATGATAAAGAGCAGTTAGGGAGATTGTTTTTTAAAAGTTTGCATTATTAGAGTCATGGTGGCTCAGAGGATAGAGAGCTCGCCTTTCAATGAGGTGAACCTAGTTCGGATCCAAGCGATAACTGATTGATTTAAATACCGTCCCTGGCTCTCATCGCCCATAGTGCTGATGTAAAATATCCTCATCGATAGACGGATCATGGGGCTCCTTGCCGTCAGACTAACCGTGACAGGTTCTCGTGGTTTTTCACTCCATGTAACGCAAATGCGGGTTACTTCCATCAAAAAGTCCCCCACGAAGGCAAATTTCTCCCAATACTTGATCCAGGAGTTTTCTTGTCTTCTGGATTGGGTTCAAAGTTACAAGGCTGTGGAGTTGAACATTAGTAGTCGTAAGCCCAAATATTAGGTCTGTTGTTTAACGTCGGTTAAAAAAAAAAATTATTACATTATTTTTTACTCTTTGTATGGTTTCTGTACGAATGTAGTTGAAACTTCTATCCAAATGTTTCCATCTAAGCGTGCTTTTTACAGTGAAAATCATAAATTAGAGTTTATAAGCGATAATTTTAGCATGAAGAGGGGCGAGGCAGGAAAAGAGGGAGGTGCAGTTTGCTCACTTCTTCACTGCCGTCGACTTCAGAGTGCTAAATTACCAACACGTCCAAAATGTAAAAAATTCTTTTTTTCCAGCTCTGCCTAGCGTTGCCATTTTTATTCTAAATAGTCACAACTGTGAAGTTCTTGAATGTAATGATTACCAACCTACCTTCCAATCCTCTTCGCACCAACTGCTACATAAGGCCTCAAGTCTCTTCCCCCCCCCTTCCTGTCATGGCCTCTTGCCTCCTCCCATTAATTTAGCTTTGTGAATCTTGGCACAGATGTTGGTGAATGTAGCTTTGCCAATTAATCTTTGGCCTTCCTCTTTTACGTTTTCCATCAGGTGCGAAAGTAAGTGCGATGTCCAGTTTTAGACGAAGGATAAGACCAGTTCATCTCTTCAAAATTTCCTGGTGAGCAGCGATGGCTTAGAGAAAATCCTATTGTAAAATCTTTCTTTCTCGCGGTTGCTCAGGGGACACGGTCGCTCGCCTTCTAATGAGGTAAATCGGGTTCAAACCCCAACGATCGCTGGTTGATACGAATTCCGCAGTCAGCTTGCACTGACCACAGTGGTGCAAGCCGAGCTAACCGTGGAAGGTTCTCGTGGTCTTCCTCTCCATGTAACGCAAATGCGGGACTCCGAGAAGGGCAAATTTCTCCTAATACTTGATCCAATCCCCCACGAAGGCAAGTATCTCCCAACACTTTATTCAATAGTTTCCTTGTCTTCTGGATTGGGTTCAAATTGCAAGGCTACGTTGTTGAACATCAGTAGTCATGAACCCAAACACTGGGTCGCCTGTTCAACGACGGTTATAAAAAATTAAAAAAACAGGAAAAAAATTTGGTGATAATTTTGCTTTTTTAGTAGATCTTTATTTGAAATAGTGTTGCAATTTTTTAAAATTATTCTTAAACATTTGTTCTGGAATGTGTAATGTGAGGATTATTCTTCGATTAAAAAAAATAGGAACTGTCATTTGAATATTTCGATTTCTGTTACTTTAACCGTAACTTTGAGTGCTGGAGACTCGTTTTTAATACTGATCTTAGTCATCATATGTTGACATTAATTTTTTTATAGTTTTGCTAATAACTGATATAAAATCTGTACACATGTGAAAATAAAAAAGCGTGGAAAATAAAAATTCGTTTATTATTATTATTATTTTAAATTTTTTTCTAAAATTCATGTTTTTCAAGCACATTTTATTCAAACATGCTTCTCACGCCGCTTAAAATTTAAGTTATTTTTTTTATTTCCATTTCTTATGTATAATGTAAATGTTTATGCAATTCTTAAATAAAAACTTCACCCAGGCTTAAGAGATTTTTTTCTCGATAATTTTTTGAATCTACCAAGCATTTTTAGTGAAAAAAAGACTTATTTTCCAAATGTAATTTTTATCATCTCTTCAAATAAATATGTAAATGTACCATGTGTTAAAGAATTTAGCAATAAAACGTAGTAAATATATTCTTTTTTTAGGGCAGGAGAACTATATCAAAAGTTCTTTATAAGTAAACACAAGGAGAAAAAAAAAAGAAAAGTAATGAAAACTGCCGGGATTTTTTTTTTTTTAAAAATGTAAAAAATAGGAAATAAAAAAAATTGATTTCAAAGTTGTTAGAAGAGTCTTTGCAATTAATACGCAACGCAAGTGTAAAAAAAAATAGCACACATCATTCTTTAATCCCTAAGTAATGTGTAATTTATCATTGAAAAGAATGGAATGTAGACAGTTGAACTTTTTTTCGGCATTGATATCAATAGATGGCGAATTTTTTGGCGGTCTTTTAGCTGACATGTTTATACTTATTTATAAAATCTTTTATTTTTGGGAAATAAAACGACGCTAAAACCAATATCAATCATGGGGTTTTAAAAATATCTCGTGCACACATAGAATTTCCCTGGCTTAGAATGGGGGGCAAACTTTCAAGTAAGCCATAAAGAACAATGTTTTTAAATTGTGATCTTGTTAATTTTATTTTTGGATGGAGTGAAATTTTTCACTTTAGATTCAGATTTTTTGTAAAAGAATGGAGAGAATTATTCCTTTTATATTTTTTAGCAGAACTTAGACAAGATGTGTACGACTGGGTTTATTTTAGGCATCCGTTTGGTTTTTGATACTTTTTTTTTTAAAAAAAAATCAGCTTTAATTAAAATTTTAATTCTATTTTAGGTAAACTTGGCTCTTAAAATTATAGAGAAGATTTCCACATTGTGATATGCGGCAAAATAATCGCCAAGTCTTTCCAACTTTCAGGCAATAGCTCGCAGAAAACTTTAAAAAAAAAACATTGCAAAAGAAAATAAATTCAAAGGGTATAATTCGTAGTTTTTTTTTTTTTTAAATTAGCAAGTGAAAAATCTATTTGGTGCGCCTTTGCGGCTGTAGTTTAGTAACAGATCACGATACGGAAATATCCCCAAATTATAAATCTAAAGTAAACTTTAAAAATTTATAAAATATCTTTTTCAAAATAAAGGCAAATGTGAGCATAAAAACTAAAAGAAATTCATGTCACACTAACTCAAACAAATTGTTGAGCAGAACTACAATAAAAACTACAACGAATTGTTAAGAAAAAGTATCAAAATTATTTATTCATCATATCAATAATGAAGTGTATTTTGAACTAAACTTTTTACAAAAATATCTAATTTTCAGTTTTTTTAAAACTTATTTATCATTTTATTATTTTTTGTTTTGTTTAACATTACATTTTGTTTTGCTGTGCAATTTGTATACAACTTATAAACTTGAAACTAGAAAAATTTACGAGGAATGATTTGGAATAAATAAAAATTAAAATCCAGATATTATTTCGAGAGCTATCCACTGTTAAACTTGTTGTGAAAAAATACCATATCAACTGATCTATTACCCGCTGAAATGCAACGTCAGAGTTGAAATTTGACTTGCTAGNTGTGTTCATTGGCGAGCGAGCGCAGCGAGCCATGGTTCACGGCGTGAACCACATAGGATTGCGTAGCAATTCTCGGGGGTTGGCAAGCGTTAGCGAGCAGGGGGCGGAGCCTCCTAGTAATTATGTATTTTATAAGCAAAATGATAATTTTTTTTAAAAAAACAGCGATTTTCAAGAGGAACAAAAAACGTATGAACGATGAAAGTGAGGCAACTAGGGGAGTTTGTAAGCGAAGGGAGCAACGACAGAGTTCCCTAATAAATAAAAATATTATATATCCATTTAGAAATTCTTATGACAAAGAAAGAAAAAATAAAATCAGTTTATGATAATTAGTTTAATAAAAATTTCTTGAATAGTCAACTTAAATTTTTTAAAGCATTTTCTGCCATTTTTCGTTTCTTAATTTATTTATTTTCGTTGCTATCTGGCCCGTAGTGTAGTCAACTATAGTTTGTATTTGACAAGTTTGTAATAGGAAAAGTAATTAAATGTTGTGAAATGAATTAAAATTAAGTGGCAAATCTATTTCTTAACTTCCTTCCTGATAATCTAATCAGTTATTTTCATTTCACTCTTCAAATATTCGAATCTATTATCATAATTCGTGTGTGAGTAAAACTATTGGCGAAAAGTGCAAACGACAATAATCCTCAGACGACGACATTAAAATAAACATCGTTTCTTGCAAAGGCTCTTCTTGTAACGCGTTTGTAACCAACTCTTCATTTTTTCCCCAAACGATTTTTTCTCCTAACGATTTTTTACCAGTGTTTTCTTATTTAACTCTTTCTTTGAATATTAAAGAAGGAAAAAAAAATGGAAAATGCATTTCTCTTTTCAAAATTGTTTGGGAGGGCAATTCACTAGAAATGCTTGTTCACTTTCACATTTCAACTTATTTTGCTTATTCAATTTTCTTTTATTTTGAAGTCGAAAGTGAATTTATTTTGCGCCTCAAACAGATTTCGTTTTTAACGAATTCAGTTTGCTTTAAGAGACGGCAAAAGTATCTTGAGTTGGAAAGTTTCAATTTGTATTCCATGGTACTTTGGAAAGAATTGCTCTTCTGATTGTTTATTCCAATTTGTTCGTTTCTGATGATCTTAAGAACGAGTTTCGGTACAAGGAATGAAAATTGCTGTCCTTTGATTGCGGCCTTCTAGAAGAAAAAAAATACTCAATGGCTAATAAAAGAATTTCGTTGATAGTAAAAAAAACAAAAAAAAAAAAAATNATAAAAAAATTTCGTTGATAGTAAAAAAAAAAAAAAAAAAAAAAATTAAAAAAAACCAAGTTCATTATAATTGAGAAAGAAACATTTCTACTCTATTTTGCTTTTCTTGTAATGAAACTCATTTTCAAAAGTTTTTCTCAGTTACTTTATGTGAGTTGAAGTTTAAATAATTATAATCATTCCCGAAAGCATGTAACCTTACTGCAACCTTGTATCGGAATTTTCTTTCTTATTGTGACGAAAATGATTGTATTAAAAACCTTTTTTCAATAACGCAAAAATATTGCACTTTCAATCAATTCATCCTATGAGGATTAAAAAAACTTTTTAAAGCTTTTTTAATAAAGTAATGGTTTTTTAATAAAGTAAGTCACTTAGGTAAAATGGTCACTTGGATCCATAATGACGATGACGTCACACTAGGGATAGGATCAAATTGCATTGTCCATTAAAATTTCATGACAAGGTGGATTTTAGCTGAACTTATTATGAGCAACCTACTCATTAATTATGAAATAATTAGGAAATAATTATGACTAAAATTAATTATCGGTTTATAGTGTTCTTTATGTTATAGGAACTTGTAATGCGCTTAATTTTATGCTATTTTTGAGAGATCGTATACGAAGCCCACAAATTAATGACAATGTTAAATTAATGACGACTCGGGAATATTTAATTCCAAGAACAAAAAAATCATATTTTTCTGAATCAGCAAACGTTTTTTTTTTCCTTTCCTATTTAAACAACTGGACAAGATGATGAAAAGAAACTGTTTTCCAACAACGTTGTCTTCTTGATTGCAAAATAAGTGTTTTCCCGCATCGAGCGACATCTAGCGGAGTAGGTGGGGGAAAAGGATGACTCCTCCAGGAAAGAAGGATTTGGGGCCAGCTTTCTTGGGCTTTTGGTATTCGGGTCTATGCAAATGAGATATTTGGCAGGCATACACGGAGGGAAAATGACGGAATTTTCGAAAGTATTAAGCGATTAGGTCTTGACGATAGTACGATTTAAAAGATTGATTTTTGATACGCGGACAGGAATCTTTCGCTATCAGATATACAATACCAGGGGGCTAATTGCTCTTGCATAATTCGCGAATTCATTTAAATCTAGAGAAAGTTTTAACCGGTGGAAAGTGAGATAACGATTAAGTCTACATTTAATTTTGTTTCATCGATTTTTTTTTCGATGTAACGATGACTATATTTCATCAAGTTGAAGTAAAGCAAAAAAAGTTAAAAATCCAGTAATAATGCAATTCACGAAGTTTTTAAAAAAAAACGTTTTGTGATATTTTTTTCACTTAATTTATTCTATAAGATCAAAGAGATAAAAAGGAAAATTTGCAATTGGAAGAGATTTGTTAATCTTACATTTAAATTTTTTAAACTTAATTATAAAAAATTATTACTTTTTTAAATTAATTAATAAATCTTATTATTTTTTTTAATTTAATTATAAATTTATTAATTTTTTAAAATTGACTAATACATTTAATTAATTTTTTCAATTTAAACTTAAATTTAGAACTGTTGGTTAATTCGATTTCATGAGAGAAAATACTGCCAGGACTCAATGTCCAAGAGGGCTGAATAATACCCGTATTGATTTTCGCCTCTAACAAATTATAAATTATTTTATTTACTTAATATTGATAATAAAATATTTTTTTAACCGAAAATATACATTCTTTTAATTATCTAGATCCACTAAACGAATGAGGCGTAACTACCACTACAATAATTAAGCATCAATTCACTAGTATATACACGCTAATTCGATTCAACTTTCAGGTACATTTTGATAGGTGGGCAATGTTACTCGCCTCCGTGACTTTGGTTCACAGGTGCCCACTGGTTAACGCGAAATGAGTAACAACTCTGACATCTTCTAAGGCGAAACGAATAAAGTTCAGTGCCTGCCATTCGGCAAAAAAAAAAATTTTGATAGTTGAAAGTTGGCGATTTCTACTCTCCTCACATTGGTGACCCGGACGTGATATGAACACGACTACTTCAATGGATGATACACATTGAACAGTTGACTTGCTATCTGTGACTGCATCCTCGTTTTCCTACAGCTGTTGCTTCTCAGTCTCATTTACACATAACGGGGTCATGCACACACTCGACTGCTAAAAGCAACACAGGAAAGAACACACACAATTGTGCACTTAATACAAACGTTCGAAAACTCGGTGAACTTAATTCAGGTCTCACCACAAGCAACTCTGGTGAACATAATACAGCTCTCCCGGTCTTTCACAAATATTGCAACTAGTGTTATCTGTTCAACGAGTTATATCCCTAAAAAATTCTGGCGGGGGAGTATTGGGGCTTTAACTACAGCTACGATTATTAAACATCAATTCACTAGAAAATAAGGCATGCTAACTTTATTCAATATTGAGTTACCTTATGGCAGATGAAAGTTGGCGTTGTCTATTTCTACTCATACACATAACAATTATTACAAAATATTTTTTGTAGAGTTTTTCTGTTAGAGAGCATGATTTTAACTCGAAATTGAGTGAATTGCAATCATTTTTGATTGACCATCAGTATTACTTGAGTAGATTATTTTAACTCGAAATTGAGTGAATTTAAATTGTTTTTTATTGATTACCTGTATCACTTGATTGGATTATTTTAAGTCTAACTTGAGTGATTTTCAATCGTTTTTGATTGATTATCTGTATCATTTGATTGGATCGTTTTAACTCGAATTTGAGTGATTTTCAATAATTTTTGATAGACTATAGACATTATTTAAGTGCATGATTTTAACTCGAATTTGAGTGAATATGAATGTTTTTTTAATCATAATTAACATCCTTTGACTGAATTTATTTCAATCATACTAGAGTTATTTTCTCAAATAATTTTCTTCTTCTTTTTACTGGAATGTAATTTAAATCACATTTAAATCAAATTAATCTTTTTCAGATTATTCATTTAATCTCTTATCTTTATCATAATCTTTATATCATAAATAAGATTAAAAGAAAAATATTCATTTTTAGCATGCGTAACAGAAATAATTTATCAGCATTTATTTCTTTTAAATTTCATCGTTCGGTAATTAATTCGTTTCTTTTTCTTTTTTTTTTAAATTTCAAAACTAAACTGTGATAGTTGAAAAGAAAACTGATAGCTTAGCAATTCATCTGTATTTAACAATTAATATACTGAATATAATTGCAAGATAATACTTTTCAGAATATGAAAGTTTTGTGACAAACTTTACACTAGATTGCCCAAGGAAATCATTTTGACTCCCTTTTAATTTCAATTAGAAAAACAATGAGGTATATAATGACGCAACTTCTTAGAATTTTGTACAACATATAATTTTTTTTATCGTTAATATTTACTAATAACTTGTTATAGTAAATAATATAAAAATATATAATATTTAAATAATATTAAAAACATTAAAAATTAATATGAAACAAATTTCTTTACACATTATTTCACAATCCAGTCCTTTTGTCTACTTTTGGGTAATATAGGTATATACTAAGTTTTTTCTAGTGTTAAGTAAAAAATTTTAAGGATTTAAGGAATTTTAAGGAAAATTAAGGAATTTTAACTTTTCGTAATGAAATTTTTTTTATTAATTTTTTTATGAACAGTTTGGATAATTTTTCATTTCATATAGGTATGCAAATACTAATTAAAAAGACTTCATTAGTATGTTAAATAGTACTTAACCATTTTTATCCTATTTTTATAAAAACGGAGTTTTAGTTTGCAAAAACGAACATCTAGAAGCTTTTGTTTTTAATATTTTCAAATCTACACATTTTCGAAAACTTCATAAAGTGAATTAAATGATTTTCAAAACTATTAGGAAAAAAATGATACTATCACCGAAATAATTAGCTGCAAATTAAACTTTATGAATCTGATAATTCAGTGGATTGTTCTTTAGAGGATGCTTGGAGTTATTCTTCCATTCAAATGGTAATCCGAATAATTCCTATAAATCATTATCTGTAACAGTTACAGTGTAGTTTTTCCGTGTCGTTTGGGTAAATTACGAGATGATGACATTGAAACCATATCCGTAACGGCCAAATTTCACTCTTTCCTTTAATGGATTGTGGTAGTAAACAATTACCGAAAAACATTCTTACCCAGAAAGATATTTATATTTTGACCAGGTTGAAATTCGATATCGTTACGACTATTATGCTTTTACATATTAGTTGTACTTATTTACAGTCCCTGGCCAAACTATGAGACGCACTATAAGATTGTATGTAAAATTTTCATTATCAGATGATACCATACGGCTTTACTGTTCTTACTCGGCTGAAACCGGTTTGCACCTGTTTACGTTCGTCTATCAATGGGTTAACATTGTAATGCGGTACGTTAAAAATAAACACAAATAGAAAGCATATGAAAAATATTCAGAATAAAAACCCATTCCATGTGTGTTTAAATATAAAAGTATTACCTATAAACTAGTGTAAAACATGTCATTATCAAAAAACTAGAATGCGTCTCATCATTATAATACACTAATATACTACCTGATATAATAAATATTCTATATTTATATAATATATCGTCTAATTTATATAATATATCGTCTAATTTAACAAATGGATACACGAACGTAAACTAGTGCAAACCGGTTTCAGTCACGTAAAAACAATAAAGTTGTATAATATTACCTGATAATTAAGATTTTGCACAGAATCTTAGAGTGCATCGAATAATATGGCCAGGGACTGTAGATGTAGTGATAGTTAAACTCATTTATTAATATTATTATAATTTAAAAAGTTTAATGGAATAACATGAGTTTTGCTGCCACTTTAAAGATGAAAATTCCGGGAAAACTGGAAGAGTTGGCAGCTATGCATATCTAATGGATTAAAATAAAACTATCGCCTAATTTATTTATGAGAGTTTCTATAAGAGCTTTCAATTTAGTTATTTAATTTAATTTTCTCAAGTGTATACATGATACTTTTATTTATTTTCATCTTTTTTAAAAGCTTGTTGGAACAGAATAGAAGAAAGAGTTTACTTTAATTATGATATGGTTTAACAATTTTGTTGTTTGTCTAGTTTTTGCTGTTATGGGGAAATTTCGTATGCTCTTAATGTAATGAATGTAAAATTTTCTTTCTGCAGAAATATTTATTTACGTCGCACCAGAGCTGCACAATGGGCTATTGGCGACGGTCTGGGAAACATCCCTGAGGATGATCCGAAGACATGCCATCGCAATTTTGATCCTCTGCAGAGGGGACGATTCCCCTGCTTTGGTAGCCCGACCACTTGCGCGCGAAGTCGAGCACTTTACGGTTGAACAGTTTAACGAGAACCGATACAGTGCACCCTCGGTTCCTACACAGGCTAATCAAAGTGATTACCCACCCGCTTATTGACCGTAGCCAGTGATGCTCGACTTCGTTGTTCTACTGGAAACCGTGCCTTTATGATCAGTCCACTGCGGAATGATCAATTGTCGGAAGTACAGCACTACAAGTGGTAAAACTACTTTTGTCGATACTTTTTTCGTTTTTTTTTTTTGGAGAAAAAAAAACTAGTGAAGTGAGTAGTGCGAGACTAAGAAACCGTAGTTTGTAGCGATTTCTGGCAACTACTTTCTATGTTAGTTTAGTACATGAACAGGATTCTAACACAGCTAATTTTTCGAATTTGGTGGGTACAAATCTTAGGCTGGTCTGTCTAAAATAAAACTCTAGCTTCATCAATAAAATTCGAAAACAACGATATAAATTGGCGCAAATATAAATATATTAATGCTCAAAAATAGACGAATATAAATTAAAAGCCATTTTGTTTCTATTCCAAAAAAAAAAAAAAAAAAAAAAAATACTTTTTTAAAAATAACTATTTTAAATTTATATCATATCTCTAAATATAAACATTAATATTTAAATTGAATTTAAAAACTTTAATTTCAGATCAAAGAGGCAGAAATTCAAAAATTAAAATTTTGTAATTGGGGAAAAATTCGATTTTAATTTAACTACTCGAGTTAAATTAAAACGTACAGAGATATTCCGACAAATCCAGGTCTTGTTATTACAGTTAAGCCCTCCGGTAAACCCGGTTATTTTATTACCAAAATAATCGTCTTGGTGATTTTGTTTTGAAACTGAAAAACGTCACTGCAAAGACGTNTCGGTGGTTCAGTTTAAACCGAATTAGATGGGTACAAATCTTAGGCTGGTCTGTCTAAAATAAAACTCTAGCTTCATCAATAAAACTCGAAAACAAAGATATAAATTGGCGTAGGTATAAATATATTAATGCTCAAAAATAAGTAAATATAAATTAAAAGCCATTTTGTTTCTGTTCCACAAAAAGGAACGAACGGGCTCAGGAAAAAAAAGCAAAGCAAACAGTTACTATAGCAACTTAATTTTATGAACTAGATCAAAGTTAAAAATTAAGCAGACGATAATTCTCAACGGGAACATTGAAAAATCGCCATGCTATTACCACCAAATATACGAAAAGTACGAAATGTCTTACATTGGAATATTTGGTACCAATTAGAACTCCAGCAGGTTGTTGCGATTTAGAAATTGTGGGAAGAGGCCCTTTGGAAGAGGGAAGAAATTCACTTGATTGTGGCAAATTGTAACTTTCGTGAGTTGGTCTTGAGAAACAGCATCATGCCAAAAGATATTTAATGCAATTAATCTTTATTTTTGCTGCAATTAATTTTAGATTTGCTGAATTCTGAATTCGATAACTTAAAGTCACCTCGAAGGATAAAGAAAAATATAATTCTTTATAATCCATTGGCAAAATGGGTGTTGTTTTGGGTTTCATGGCGTGCGCACCTTATTTGGACGCCATCACACTTTTAAACTGTGTTCAAGAGTAATAGAAATTAGTGCACATGAGTCGTCATTGCATGTGTTGCTATGGCGACAGTTGCTGTTTGATAATTTTTTTAGAATTCTTTTTTTTTTCACTATTAATTTTGTGATGTATTAAGTGGATGGGTTTATTTTTGAGATAGGGGACCAGAGAGATCCCATAAATACTTCTTGAGCTGTGAATAAAAGAGAATTTCAGCATTTGAACGATATTTTTGTTTTTATTGTTTTAATTAAGAATCACAGAAATCAAACTGAATCGTTTTCAATACTAATTCAGGTGAATATCACAAATAAAGAGGAATATATAATGGGTAAATGGGTAAAAAAAATTAGACAGCAACCATTTGGCCAAAGGGTAACCTGCGATTGCCTTTCGGCGATCCGAATTTTTTATTGTGTTGGTGTATGTCTTTTAGTTTTGTGTATGATTTTGCAGAGTTGTTCTATTTTGATTTAATGATTATTGTGTATTTAGCTACTTAAAGCATAAATGAATATGTGTAGCATTACAATTCTAGAAGTTGCAATAGAGATTCAATCAATAGTGTTAGATTCAATTAAATTTGCTTAAACCGTTTAAATAATTCCAACTGCGAAGAAATTCTAATTCTTAAGAATTCTTTTTCATTTCACAGGTAGCTAATGCGTATTACCTTTATTTTCAGGCAGTTAAATTTTCCAGGGAAAGGAAGTTAGAAATGGCGAGAAGATAAAAAAAACAACAATTGTAACTTTGTCCTTTATCATTCCTAAAATGTACCCCTTTTTTATTTGCCCTTTTCCAATTCTTTTTCTTAGTTTGAGTCGATGTTCTTTTCAGAAACAAAGAACAGAATTTTGTCCGGATCTTTCTTAAACGCGTATAACTAACAAGGTAAGGTCTTTGATTCCGAGTTTTACATTGGCGTTGATTCAGGCGTTAACTCTGCTAGGGTTGCCGCTTAAATGGGACAAAATACCAAGACTTTTGTTTCGAAAAGAAATAAGCATTCTTTTGATTTTGCTACTTCAGGGATAAGGAAAAGAAATTAAATTTTGAAAAAACATTTTTTTTTTGTATAGCAAATATGCTAACGTTAGCTACAGAATGCATAAAAAATAAACACATTGTTTTTAAACAAGTAGTATAAAAAATTTTTAAAAGTCAATTCTTACTTAGGTCAACAGAGAAAATTTTTATTTTAGTTACTTTTTATTAAAAAATTACTATTTTTTGTCCCATATAAAACTAAAACCTATTAGTTAAATTTAGTGAATGAATTATTATTTGAAAAAACTGTATTAACATCACCTGTCATCCACTAAAAGTTTAAAAAAATGCATTTGAACTTGAGTAGAATAATAAAAAGCATTTTTATTACAGATTGAAAATTTGAACAAAATACACAGGGGTGATTGTGCTCCGGAAAAATCCGGATTTCCCGATTTTTCGCTAATCGCGATCCGAAAGTTTCCGGAAATCCAAAGTCCAGAAGTTTCAAGAAATCATCGATCACATTTATGTATGAAAATTCTTGTATATTTTATTTAAAAAATATTAGAACTAGAATTTATGCTTGGCATCTCTTTCATTTGTAAATATTTTTTCTGGTAGAATAATAAATGTGATTAGAGATAAAAGTAAACTTACACATAATTATTCATTTAAATTATGCTGCATACAATTCATTTAGAATATCATGTTTTGAAAATTTAAATGATTTAAATTTATAAAGATATAAATTTTTTGAAAAATTTTATTCAAGAAATTTTCAGGATTTTTGAGTTGAGCTCACAATCACAACATATATATATATATATATATATAATAAATAAATACAAGAAAACACGAAGAAAGATAAGAAAAACAATAAGTTTCATTTAATGCGCTTAAGCTGCAAGTAAACAGAACTCATTAAATAAGTTCAAAATGAAGATAAAACAAAGAAAAATTATAGACATATGATAAAAGGGTGGAAATAATAAGTAAAAAAATAACGAACAACAGTTTTAAAAAAAAG
>NC_092204.1:3842279-3861247 GCF_043381705.1 Parasteatoda tepidariorum
TTTTTTTTTTAGAAAGCTTACCGAGTTTTAGAAAAAAGTAACGATTTCATTCGATATTTCCGTTACAAATACTTGTACTTTTTCCCTAAAAAAGTAACGAAAGTACAAGTAAAAGTACTAAATTTAAAAAGTAATGAAGTACAAGTTAAAGTACGTACTTTTTACTTGTACCGGCGGTACAAGTAACGAAAGTAAAAGTACTGCCATATATGGTCATGACTAGATAAATATAACATGATTGTTATGTCGAACAAAAAAATTTTTGGTTTAGCCCTCTCTCTCTGAAATGTTCTTCTACTTTTTATGTTATCTGTTCTACAGTCTGACAGAGGCTTATAACCCAGTTCTCGATTTGTTTACAATAAGTAAGCCATACGAGAATATGTTTTTACATATAAGTAAGTTGATTCCACTTTGGTATGGTACTGTACTTTTATTTACGTTACATTAGAGCTGCACAATAAGCTATTGCCGACGGTCTGGGAAATATTCCTGAGGATGATCCGGAGGTAGCATGCATACGTCATACCCCGTTTTACAGGAAGGAAATATTCACACAATGTCCACCCATGGCTCAGGGGATAGAGTGTTCGCCTTCCAATGAGGTGAACCAGGTTCGAATCTCAGCGATGGCTGGTCGAAACGAATCCGCCTTGCACCGACCACAGTGATGAAGTGAAATATCCTCAATGGTAGATGTATCATGGGTTAGAGTCCCTTTGCTGTCGTACTAACCGTGGGAGGTTCCCGTGGTCTACTTCTCCATGCAAAGCAAATGCGGATTAGTTTCACCAAAAGGTCCTCCACGGAGGCAAAATTTCTCCCAATACTTAATTCAGAAGTTCCCTTATCTTCTGAATTGGGTTCAAAATGACAAGGTTACGGAGTTGAACATTAGTAGTCGTAACCCAAAAATAGGATCGGCTGTTCAACGACGGTTAGAAAATAAAATAAAACATCCACCCGCATATCATAATTTTGCCCTGAACTAGAGTGCGAGTCATCTCCTATCGAGTACCCTCAGAAGTATTGATTTGTCATGGGAACTTATAGGACTTTGTGACCCCTATAAATTTAATGTGCACAAGTTACCATTTTGTACACGGGGAGTCTTCGGTCGGTGGGCGACCTGACGATCTCTCGGACATGGGCCCAACGCCCTATCAGCAGGGCTATCCCGGCCTCTTGAATGCGCTTCAAATAAGCATTTGCTGCGTATTCAAAACTTCAGACTTGCATGCGTAGCTAATAATATTCTTTTTAGTCTTTCTCACAGTCTGAAGTCGCACACGAAGGATTATGGGAGGAATCGATTCTGAGACTTTTAAAGTGATTAGTGTAACAATAATTTTCAATTGATACTAGTGTGGTATTTTTTTTTAACCTTTATTAAGAGACTGACAATTTGGACTAAATATACATATATTTTTTTCTTACCAAATCAAGAATTTAAGTACGAGGATAGAGGAAATCTTCGTGGTTCAAGATGTAATTTTTCCGCAGATTACGAGTCCCGCAGCGGACTGATCATAAGGACATGGTTCCCAGTAGAACACCGAAGTCAATCATCACTGGCTGCTGTCAGTAAGCGGGTGGGTGACTACTTGGGTCAGTCTACGAAGGGACCGAGGGTGTGCGGTATGAGTCCTCGTTAAACTGTTCTACCGTAAAGTGCTCGATTTCAAGCGTTGGTAGTTGGGCTATCGAAGTGACTGCTTCATCCTCAGAAGATCAAAATTGTGATGACATGTCTTCGGAATATCCTCAGGGAATTTTCCCCGACTGTCGCCAATAGCCCATTGTGTAGTTCTAGTGCGACGTAAATAAACAACAGCAAGCAGGTTGGAGATCTACTTATAGATTCAATAAGGGTATGCCGAGTGATACAAATTCGATGTTTTTGGGTAGCCATAGCGAAGGTGTCGGCTTTCGAACCCAAAGTTTGGGAAATAACTTGCTAGGGAATGCGACAGACAAGAACTTAATTGTAGATCATGAATCATGTTCAATCATTGTTGATATCGGGCAGAACATAACCGAATATTAAGTACGTAGCCACTTTTCAAGCATCGACATCAACCCGATTTGTAAAATTTTCAACTCCAATAGACGGCTGGGAAGTGTGGAACACAAGCCTTCTGCCCTCCAATCTAAACAGTGGTAGTGTGTATGTGCCTGTATTGTCACTAAGGAATAATCCCAAACTGTCACTAAGACCCCATCTTCCGATGACACGCATAATTTTGATCCTCTGCAGAGGGGATGGCACCCCTGCTTCTGTAGCCCGACGAACCGCGAGCGAAGTCGAGCAATGAACTGTACAACAGTTCAACGAGCCCCCATACCGTACACCCTCTCTCCCAGCGCAGGCTGATCAAATTGATCACTCACCCGCTTATTGACTACAGCAAGTGATGCTTTACTTCGGTACTGGGGTATCAAGAAATCGAACTTAGGAGTTTCCAAACTTAACAGCAAACGCGAGCTTTGTGTACTTCAAATTGAATCTTGTATGGTATTTTCTTGAATAACAATGAATAAGTAATGACTTCACCTGTCCACCGGGTGTCCCGCGGTGGACAGGTCGTTTAGACACGGTTTCCAGTAGAACACCGAAGTCGAGCATCACTGACTGCTGTTAGTGTGAGGGTGGGTGACCACTTGGATCAGTCTCCGTAGGGACCGAGGGTGTGCGGTATTGGTGCTCGTTAAACTGTGCTACCGTAAAGTGCTCGTCTTGGACGCAGGTCGTCGGGATACCGAAGCGGAGGTGCCATTCCCTCCGCAGAAGATCAAAATTGCGATGGCATGTCTTCCGATCATTCTCATGGATGTTTCCCAGACCGTCACCTATAGCCCTTTGTGCTGCTCTAGGGCGACGTAAATAAAGTACCTACCAACCTAGTCACTACCTAGTCACTACCAGAGTACATCCCAGTCTGTCAGAGTCCCGCAGTGGACTGATCGATAAGACACGGTTCCCAGCAGATCACCGAAGTCAAGCATCACTGGCTACGGTCAGTGTGCGGGTGGGTGCCCACTTGGATCAGTCTGCGTAGGGACCGAGGGTGTGCGGTATTGGTCCTCGTTAAACTGTGCTACCGTAAAGTGCCTCGACTTCGCGTGCAGGTCGTTGGGCTACCGAAGCGGGGGTGCCATCCCTTCCGCGAGGATCAAAATTGTGATGGCATGTCTTCGGATCATCCTCAGGGATGTTTCCCAGACCGTCGCCAATAGCCCATTGTGCAGCTCTAGTGCGACGTAAATTAACAACAGCAACAACAGCAGCCCAGTCTGTCAGAAAAAGACAACCGGAAACGTATTAATAAAGTCACAAAATTTCCGAAATTCGAACAGACACGCATACGTTGAATGAATACGTTAAAGTTAGTTGGTGCTCATTTGAAGCTGCTGAATTTTCACGAATGAACATTTTCGATTTCCCTTTACAATTTTAAGCGTTGCGACGTGCAACTTCGGTGGATTTGTCAAGTGAAAAGTGATTCCTATATTAATTCAATTTATTTATATATCATTAAAACTTGAAAAATAAATTATAACTTTCATGCTTGAGTGACAAAAGAACAATCTATTAAATTATTCATTGGATCGGAACCACCCAAATGAAAGAATTGAGATGTGCTTCCAAACTTGTAAGTACTTTTTTTAGTGCTTTTTCATTGCTCTTGTATATGTTGCAAAACATAGGTCGTTCGAAAATTCAAGAAATATTAATAATGCTTTCTACTTAGTTATTTATAAATATTAGACAGCGCTTGTATGTAGGTTTGATAATTTTAACATTTTTTAATTCGAAATAATAATAAGCTTCAAACTTTTAACTTTAATATGCTCCTCAAAGTATCTTACTTATATATTGTTCATCCATACTTGTATTTATTTTTTTCACCATATTCTATAATACTTTTGAGCTTAAAATATTTGTTTAAATATATTTCAGCAAATTAAAGGTTCATTTTGCTCTTGCATTCTAAACATGTTTAAGATATTTCATTGTACTTCAATTAAATACATTTTAAATAAACTTGAGTATAAAGATTTAAAAAAACCTGAATTCTATGGTCATTTTAGAAATAGTTGTAAATATAGCTGATTTTGATAACCTTATGAACTTTGGTCAGGAACATAAATCAAGGAGATAAGCAAATACGGAATTTGATATTCTGAAATATGATAGATTTCGTAATTATTTGAATATATAATCATTACTTAGATTCCACGGTATAGTTACATAATATAGGATGTACTATATATAGAACGGTAGTACGTTTAATAGGTTCTGATATACTTGAATGCAGTATAGCTAATAGGTTCTGATATACTTAAATGCAGTATAGCTAATAGGTTCTGATATACTTGAATGCACTATAGCTAATAGGTTCTGATATACTTGAATGCACTATAGCTAATCGGTTCTGATATACTTGAATGTAGTGTATCTAATATGTTCCGATATACTTGAATGCACTATAGCTAATAGGTTCTGATATACTTGAATGTAGTATAGCTAATAGGTTCTGGTATACTTGAATGCACTATAGCTAATAGGTTCTGATATACTTGAATGCAGTATAGCTAATAGGTTCTGATATACTGCTGTGGATTTCTCAAATCAAGGGTTGATTCTTATATTAATACGACTAATTTATGTATCATTAAAACCTGAAAAGAAAATTATTCTAACTTTCATACATCGAGTGTCAAGAGAACGAAACAAATTCTATGACCGAGTCACAGCGCACTGTATTCCTGTATTCCATGGACTGTATTCCTTGCTGCTACCTTCTTCCACAACTGTATTCCTTGGGGCTGAACCACCCAAATGAAATAATTGAGATGTGCTTCCATACGTGTAAGTACTTTTTAAAATTATTCTTGTACATATTGCAAAACATAGGTTGTTCATAAATACGAAAAATATTACGAATTCATTCTACTTAAAGCTATTTATAACTAAAAGATAATAAGATTTTTTACGCGAAATAATATTAACTTAAAAACTCGAATTTTAATATGCTTAACAAAGTATTTTACTTTTATATTGTTCATCCATACTTGTGTTTATTTTTTTCATCGCATTCTATAATACTTTTGAGCTTAAAATATTAGTTTAAATATATTAAACCAAATTAAGTTTTATTTTTCTAAATATGTATAAGAGATTTCATTGTACGTGAATGCAGTATACGTAATAGATTCTGCTGAACTTGAATGCAGTGTATCTAATAGGTTCCGATATACTTGAATGCTGTGTATCTAATAGGTTCCGATATACTTGAATGTAGTATACCTAATGGATATTTATATACTTGAATAGAGCATACCTAAGGGTCATTTACATACTTGAATGCAGCATACCTAAAGGTCATTTACATACTTGAATGCAGCATACCTAAGGGTCATTTACATACTTGAATGCAGCATACCTAAGGGATACTTGACGTACTTGAATGCAGCATACCTAAGGGGTACTTTACGTACTTGAACATACATACCTAAGGGATTCCGATATATTTGATTGTATTACATTTAGATTGCGATACCTTAAACATTTTATTACAGATTCTTTCCGTGTATTACAGGAGCAGTTCACTGTATTATTGAGCGGACCACAATGTCTTTGTTTCAGCACTATTGTTTTAATTTAATTCATGAGATTTTAGCAGTTTAAAATTATAAACAGCTCTGAGAGAGAGTTGCGCCCTTCTCCTTCGGGTTATTCGGGCAAAATAAGAGTTCATTATACTTCAATTCAATACAATCAAACGAACTTGAGTATGAGAAATTAAAACCTGAATTCTATGGTCATTTTAGAAATAGTTGTAAATATAGTTGATTTTAATAACCTTTTGGACTTTGCTTAAGGGTCTGAATCAAGGAGATAAGCAAAAACGGAATTTTATATTCTGAAATATGATGTATTAAATAGATGTCGTAATTATTTGAATATAGTCTACTACTTAGATTCCACGGTGTAGTTCATAATATAGAATGTACAATATAGCGTGGAATGGTAGTACGTTTAACAGGTTCTGATATACGTGAATGCAGTATACGAAATAGATTCTGATATACGTGAATGTAGTATACGAAATAGATTCTGATATATTTGAATGTAGTATACCCAATAGATTCTGATATATTTGAATGTAGTATACCCAATAGATTCTGATGTATTTGAATGTAGTTTACCAAGTAGATTCTGATATACTTGAATGTTGTATACCTAATAGTTCCCCATTTATACTATAGTATACTTAGATTCTGATACTTTAAATATTTTGCAACAGATTGGTTCTTTATTGGTATTACAGAATCAGTTCACTGTATTATTGAATCAGAGTGGAAACACAATGCCCGTGTTTCGACGCTATTGTTTTAATTTAATTCATAAGATTTTTGCAGTTTTAAATTCATTAACAACTTTTGGAGATTCGTCTCATCTTTTTCAAATGGTATCATTATGAGGTAAATTCAAATGACATCATTATTAGAAAGGACGCCTATCCTTTTAATATTCCATCTGATGAATTGGGGCTGGTATATGGCCTTTAGTTCTAACTTTCGATAGAGGCTTTATACCTCCAGAGCTCAATCTCGGTGACAGCTTTTCCAATTCCCGGATCGGCATTTCCCAAATACTCCATTCAACTAGACTTCCCTCCCCTGGCTTAGGACTCATACACCCCAATGAGACTAGTACACACACACACAACTGTCGCTGTACTAGGTGCAAGATAAACGAGCCGACAAAGATGGCCGATAACGGGAGAAAACGCCCCGGCTATTTAACGACCAGGGCAATAGTTGTAGAGAAATGGAAGTGTTGTCCGAGTTAAGCCCCCCCTAGTGTCCGAACGTCGTCTAAGTAATGGAATTTTCGTTCCCGCCAAATCGTTTGCAATCGAGTTTATGCATTATCAGGAAATGCAGAGTTGTAATAGAGACTAAAATTAGGGTTGCCAGTCCCCGGAAGAAATAAAAGCGGCATATTTTATGGGGGGTGCAGATAGGGGATTTATATAGCAAAACACCATGGTCTTAATATAGAATGAATATCTTTGATGAAAAGATTTACAGGGAAGGGTAGCTTTTTAACGATCTGAATAATATTTTGTTTAGGTATTTTCAAGGTATCACCCCTAATGCAAAAATTGCGAATCAGAACCGGTTTTACTGTTACCGAAATGCATCATCAAAAGTGTATCATATTAAAATGTATACAAGCTAGTATTCTTTTAAAACTGTACGTACTTAAAAAGTTTGGCAATCTAGTTTATATGTTGTCGGAAATTTAAAGTTTATGTAATGTTTAGAGAAAATAAAATAGCTTTGTAATGCTGAGCTTGTTTAAGAAATAGAATTGAACTGTTAAAACTATGCATTTGATTGAATCAAAGTCTTTTTTATTTTATTTCTTTAAACAAGCCTTTTTTTAAAATTTTCAAATATTTTTAATAGCGAGGTTTCGTAAATTTACGTTACTTTAAGGGCACCTGGAAAGTCACGAAAAATCACGGAATGTCATAAATGTCGCCATTGAACAAAATTTGTTATGAAATGTCATGATTTAAAATGTTTTTTAAAAAAATCATGGAAAGTCAGATTTAGGCCAGTTTTTAAAATGGAAATTACAATTTCAGGGTGTTCGGAATATCTGAAATGGTCACAATCCCTACTCATAGTCCTATTTTATTAAGATATAAAATATTTTTATCATGTTCTCTAAAAACTATGGAGTTCTTTAAAAAGAAATGAAAGTAAAAACTTATCTAGAACGAATTATCTTTTTAAAGTTGTGATTTTAGAATTTTTATTACTTATTTTTATTTTATCAATTTGAAATTTTAGCTGAAATAAGCCAGTCGTCGGCAATTTTTTTAAATTCCGAAATGAGAACAGAAAAATCAGGAGTATTTCGTTCCTTTCAGATGAACAAGAGAAGTATCTTCAGAATATAATTCTGTTAGAAAAAAATATTTACTTTTGTATTTTTTTAGTTATTTTATTGCATTAACTCTTTCCTTACTCTATTTTTTAAATTTGAAATCTATAAATATGAAGATGCAGAGTATAACAGTTTTGATTATACCTATCATTACAATGAATGTTATTATAACGCTTTTTTAAATGTATTGTGTTGTGGTGTTTTTGTCGGAGAAAATAGTAACTTTGTTAAGTCATGAAAAATTGTTGGAATTAGTCTTGAAAAGTCCTGGATTTGAAAATCTAAAATGTAGAAGGTACCCTGCACCTTTCAGTAACTCCATTACGTAAGTAATTGCTCATGTTCCCATGAAAAATATCAAATTTACGTGGGTAGGGAAAAAAAGGTTTCGCAAAATTCCGCAAGTTCAAAATGCTAACTACCTGAAATATCATTTAAACTTAGACTAAAAAATCAAAACAAACATTTACAATGGACGGAAACGATCTCTTTCAACCAACTATTGTAATATATCACACTATTCACTTATGGAATTCGAATTTGAAGAACTATATTAAATTTTATATCTATGTTTTGAGTTGGGAGCTAGGGTTTATCAGAAAACACTTAACAGCTAGAAATGGCGTGCTTGTAGCTTTGTCTTTTTAGCGTTAATCACGTCAACATTACGTAAAGATACGTAGCGTATGAAATGTGAGCATGCGCAGTTGCTTCAAATCTTACGTAGGGAAGCTAACCTAAACTTAAGAATTGGTTTTGGACTTAAGAATTGGTTTTGGGCACTCCTGAGTTTTGTTTTTTTAGTTAAATTTATGTACAATAAACTCTTATATTTAGCTAAGTATAAGAAGATTTCTAGTTACTATACATCACTTAAAGAACAAGAAAATGAAAATTGTGATCACAGGTTACCCATTGACAAAATGGTTGCTGACTAATTTTTTTTTTAAATAAAAACAAAATTATCGTTCAAACGATGAAATTCTGTTTTATTCACAACTCAAGAAGTATTTACTGGATCTCTCTGGTCCCATATCTCAAAAATAATCTCACCAATTTAATGCATAACAAAATTAAAAGTGAAGAAAAGAATTCTAAAAAAATTATCAAACAGCAGCGGTCGCCATAGCAACACATGCAATGACGACGCGAGCTCACTAACACAAAACCCCCTTTTTGCCAATGGGTAAAAATAGTGAGGGAAAAAAAGTAAAGTTGTCAACGGGAAAAATGATTTTCTTTTTCTGCTGTAACGAATCAAGCTGTATTAAGAAACTTCATTTTTTATAAAAGAACGCATTTATTTAGTAAAAACACAACGTAACAAAATTAAAGTCCCCGTAACGGGTCAGTAGCAACCCTGCAAAAAAAAAAAACTAGTAACGGGTTAGTATAAACCTCACATTCCGCGAACAAAAACTATCTTTTCAAAAATCAACAACTCTCTGATGTTCCAAAATCTCGTGCTTTTATTTTTAATTTATCTCATATGTTTCGTTTCTTTTATACATGCTTTTGTTAGCCTGATATATTTTAAATTTTTTTTTAGATTTTATACTGTAAAATAAAGTTTTGTACCGCTGAAGTTGGCAACCACAATCTAGCTATATATTCAACTAAAAATGCTCCACAAACACTCATATGGTTATTCAATTGGGTATAATATGAAAAAAACACAACTACTTCGATTTAGTAGGAACAACATATGACGCAATGCTAAACGAATGGAATTTAGTTGTTGTTTATTTAGTTATTGTTATTAGTAGTTATTTGTTTTAGTTGTTGTTGTTTATTTAGTTGTATTTAGTTTCAATAACTTTTCTTTATAATGCAATAAAATCTGGCGAGCAGCTAATTAAACGATCGAACACTTCGTTTGTTTATTTGTGGCTTGAAGTTAGGCTCGCAGAAAATGCCGTTCATGGGTTAAATTTAGTAGGAACAACACAACCTGTGACGTAGGCTATATTATACCCAATTATAATCGTCGAGCAGAAATTAGTGAATCAAAACATTTTCTGGCACAGATAAGATTCCGTGATAAGAAACGTGACAATTAAACATTTTGGTGTTCTCACTTAACGATCTAGTTGTCATTGGAAGGTATTTGAATAATTTTGTAATTGAAGTACGATTAACTTATATTCAGCGAAAATAATTAATTTAATATTTGAGACGTACAATTTGAGATACACTTTTTTTTTATACAAACGGAAACAGGTGTATCAAAAAATGTTTTGATGCATATTGTACAAGCGACCCGGAACGTTATAGTTATAAATTTTTGTGTTCTAGTTTTGCAAATTAGCTGCCACTTTCTGTCTTTAAAATTCATCCTAATATTTAATTGAAAAAAAAAATCTATTTGTGGTGCACAATTTTCATAAATGGACAGAAGCTAATATATCAAATCTCTTTTTGATACAAGTTATATCCCGTGATAAGGACTGGTATAATTGCACATTTTCGTGATCTGACTTTATGAATTAGCTGCCACTGATAATTTTTAAAATTCATCCTAATATTTAATAAGGGAAAAAATGAATTCTCTATTTGTGATATACATGAACCTTGGTGAACAAAGAGTATTCTTTGGCCTACGTATTGGTACGTTTGACTTTACGTATTCTTTGGCCAAGACATGAACAGAAACTATGATGCCAAATCACTTTTTAATACAATAAGTAATATGCCGTGGTAAGGAATGGAGATAATCACACATTTTCGTGTTCTGACTTTACGAATTAACTACCACTGATAATCTTTAAAAGTCATCCTAATATTTAATAAAGAAAAATATTCTCTAATTGTTATATACAATTCGTATCCATTAACAGAAGTCGTGTCAAAACATTTTTCGATACAAATAATATGAATGGTACTTTAAATTTACGAATTANCTGTTTAATTTTTTGAACAAAACTTTAACATTTGTCATAAAATTAGTATGAGAAATATACTGGAACTGATTTATGATTGATTTACATTTTGGGAACAAACTACGGAGAAATGTTATTGAGGAGGAGCTACAAAAAGACTTAACAGAAGGCAATGCCGAGAAAGCCAATCAGCGCTCTCAAAATCTCTTGGGGATACTATGTGTGTAAAGAGAGTTTACATGCATTTCGGACATTTACCAAAGCGACTTTGTGATTGTCAACATTCACTTGTGGAAGTCAACAACCGCTCATTTCTCTCCTCCATAATATATATATATTTGATACTTGGAACTAGATTTTACACACTCAGTGCTAGAAATTTGAATGTTTTGAATTTAGTGTTAATTTAGTGAATTTGTTTTAACAACTTGTTGTTTTCAAGCAATTTAAATTCATTACCAATTTAAATAAGACGAATTGGTACTTTTCCAATTGGACTCCTGCTCAAGTCAATTCGTTTATGTTATTCATATATTGTTTCTTAAAATTAAGAGTTGAATTGACGATGACGTCGCGGAATAGAATTTATGCGGATTATCAGTTATTTATTATCAACTGATTCTTTAAATGATGTCTGTTTTAAGGGAAAAGAAGGATTGAAGACATCTAGTTTTTGCAATTATTTCTGGAAGTTTTCTTTACAGCCAAGTGTTTGAGTATGACTGTTTTTTTAAGTAGAATGACATTTCTTCTTGTTAATTTTGTTATTTAGTTATTTATCTTGTTATTTAGTACAGTCGGACATCGATTTAACGAATTTCCATTTTGTGAATTTCTCTATTTTGCAATTTTTTTCGAGGAACCGAGAATAATTTTGGAAATATCTTCGTAAAATATAGTGTATATTTCCCACTTAAGGAACTTTTCTTTGAGAACCACTTTTTGCCTATTTCCCAAAATATTTCAGAACATTTCAAACTTGTTAACGCAGTTTATGACCTCTAATTGATTTTCGAAGCCACTTCACTTTTAGAGAAAGCAGTAAAATCACTTTTCCCTTTTTGTTTGAATTTCATACAGAAAATTCAGCTTTTATTAATTGAAAATGTATGTACAATATTATAACATGACAATAATATAGCATGACAGTACAACACTGAATAATGTTTTGTTCTATTAATTTCCATGCAGACTTCGTTTATGGTTGCGATTTATAAAATAAATAGATAATAATTTGCATTTGCTATTTTAATTATTTCTAGTTTTTATAAATTAAAAACCTGTTTTGTGTTTAAGTATTTCAAATGGCGATTTTCTGTTTAACTAATTTTCCATTCAGCGAAATTTTAATTGGAATTCAGCGATTTCGTTAAACAGAGGTCCGACGCTATTTAAAAACTGATTTTTTGAAATTCACTATCAAAGAGTTTTTAAATAAGGCTGTTTTTAATGGAAATATATAAAAGCTGTTTATTGTTTTTAAGTTCTTATACTGATATTCTGAATTACACTATCAACCAAATCTTTAAACACAGCTGGTTCGATAATTGGAAAATAAAGTTAAAAATAGCCCTTTGTTTTTGTTTATTTTAATGCTGATTTTCTAAAATTGACTGCCAATCAAGTTCTCGAATAAGGAGTTTTTTCTTACGAAAAAGATAATTAAGCAAGCTTTTGTTTTTGTAAGTTCTAATGCTAAATTTCTGCAAGTCAATACTAATAATAATTCCCGGTAAAATGTTTATTATTATTCCTTTTTGTTTTTATACATTCTATTGCCAATTTTCAAACATTTCCCATCGACTGAATCTATATAACATCCTTTATCCTTTATTCTAGTGAAAAAATGTTAAACAAATAACATATTACGTATAAGTATGTTTACAGGGGTCGAAAAACCGCCCGTCTTCGGCGGTCAAAAATTCCTCGCAGACAACAAATTTCTCGAATCCAACGTCCGCGTGGACGGCCATTTTTCCGTTAATGTTCGTGATACACTTTCAATTTTTGTTATCTTACAAGAGTCTAGCGCGTCACTTCTAAACTGACCCTCTAATCTAGAAATACAGCAACATACTGTGCATGGTGGAATTAGTGTTTTCTCTGTCTGGGAGCACTGCAGCGGTTGAAACAGACTTTTCAGCAATGAGCTTAAATAAAAAACACATTACGTACTGGTCTTAAACAAGAGTTAAACGCAATTATGAAAATCTACCTAAATGGAAAACCGCTTTCAGATTTCTGTGCAGAAACCTCTGTAAATCATTGGCTTGATTGTGGAACTGGCAAACGTCATATTTGATTCATTTAAAAAACGCAGTACCCTCGAATAAATTGACATTACAGATAACTTGACCCTTGTCATTTAAATTATTTCATAANGCTTTTGGCAGACGCTTTCATAGACTTTGTGTTGAAGAGAACCTATAGGCGAGACCATTAAAACCTCCCTGCGACCGGGAAAACATCTGCTCCAAATGCGGAAAAGGTCAAATAAGGAAACACGAACAATCAAAACAAAAAATTTAACAAAACAAATAAGTAGATTAAAATGTATTTAAAATATCTGACGATACAATCTCATGTTGCAGTCAGAGCAGTGATGGGCATCATTCACGAAAATTTTATTCATGACTAAATTTATTCAGAATAAATTTATTCTGAATGATTATTCATATGAAAATTTAGTCATTATTCATCATTCATTATGCAAATGTATAGAAAATTATGAATAATGATTGATGAATAAACTCGTTAGTCATGAATAATTTTTCTGAATACAATTTTGAATAACCAGCGAAAAATGCAATCGATATGTCTTTGTCTATAACGAGATACAAAACATCGTTTGCTCTTAAATGTCTTATTTTAGGAATTTAACTATAAAACTAAGACAAGTATGAATATTTAATTTTATGTTATTTTAACTTACTCCAGCAAAACATACTTAGTTGTGCTAAAAAGTAGGTTTATAACAGTTTAGTTACTTAAGTTCATTTTAAAATTTTGTTCCAAAATCTATAAGACGCAATTTCTTATAGTTTTTGAAAGCAAACGATAATCTTATTTTAACTTTTTAAAACAAATTTTTACTTAAAAAATTAAACGCTTTTTGCCATGGAACCATTTCTCAAAAGTATGCATTATGTTAGACAAAAGTAAATTTCCTCAAGCATTATATAAATGAACTTGAAAAGGATTAACGTTTTATTTGTAGTTGTCATAATCGCAGTCAGAGTATTCCGTGCCTATTTTTGTTGACCAGTGAAATTATTCAGTTATTCTTGACTAATGAATAAAGGATACTGAATAAAGAATAATGAATGATTTATTCTTTATTCGAATAATGAATGATTTATTCTTTATTCAAAATATTTCTGACTAATGAATAAATCTTTATTCATTATTCAGATTTTGAATAATTATTCATCATTCTTTATTCATTATTCTGAATGACAAATGCCCATCTCTGAGTCAGAGTGCACTAAAGACGATGCTATCGATAATTCACTTCTAGAGTTGTAAGTAAAAAAAAAATTAAGATAAAACAAGCATCTTAAATAAACAAACCTCTTATCCCTTAAAGGTAACTCATTTTTATGATAGGAAATTAAATGCAAATTTAAACAATAAACATAATTGTTTATTTAAAATAGCTAATTTATAATTGGTAATTTTGTTTTTACACATTATATCAGTTGGGATCATTTTTATAGACGCTAAATTTTATTCATAGATCATCTTTTTCATGATGCCAACAGAAGTTGCATTTCCGCACCAAGAAAATAACACTGAATGATTTTAAAATCGTTTGCGAAAAATCATGTACCTTCGATAACAATTTAATTCGATGGTTTGCCACGACCCTATTTTTCTGTGAAAAGAGTGTTTGCTCCCGAAAAGTTTCACTGTACATTCTTATGTTGATTTTCCAAAATTCACTAGCAACTGAAACTTTAAACAATGAAGATTACGATGAACAAAAATATGTTTTCAAACAGTTTCATTTTTATCGATGTATTTGCTGGCTTGTGTAGTTAATTTAACAATACTAAATTCTTTATAGAAGACAAACTATATTTATTGATAAAACAAGTGCACTACATTTTTCTTCCTCGTCAGCACTACAGCCTAGTGCAGGCCAATGCTTTCTCAATTAGCTGTCTCCAGGCAGAACGACTTTGAGCTCTACATCCACGTATATTTTATAACTACGTTCTACAAATTTTTACATCATTAAAAAAATTAAACACAACAGCTGTTGCCATTCTTAATTTACAATATGTATGAGCTTACATTCGAACGAAACATAGTCCCATAGATCGTTACGATCTGCTGGGATAGATCACCGAAGTCAAGCATCACTGGTTGCGGTCAGTGTGGGGGTAGGTGACCACTTTTATCCTGTGTAGGAACCGAGGGTGCGCTGTATCGGTTCTCGTTAAACTGTTCAACCGTGAAGTGCTCGACTTCGCGCGCAAGTGGTCGGACTACCAAAGACGTCCCCTCTGCAGAGGATCAAAATTGTGATGGTATGTCTTCGGATCATCCTCAGGGATGCTTCCCAGACCCGTCGCCAATAGCCCATTGTGCAGTTCTAGCGCCACGTAAATGAACTGCAGCAATCAAACTAAACATAATCGCTGCTGCCATTCTTAATTTACAATATAATATGCGCTTACGCATTCTAAAGCTGGTTTACCGTAATTTTTCGCCCAGCGGACCATCAAGTTTTTAAATAAAGCGGTAACTAATAAAAAAAAAAAACCATTGTTATCAGCTTTTTTTTCTTGATATGCTTTCTAATTCAGATGTTCCAAAATTCGCTTCGTTTGTTCTTTCAATTACCCAAATTGATACATTTTTAATAAAAGTATTTGTCGTACGATAAAGCCTTTAAGGAAATTTACTCGGTCTTTTCTTTATTAGCATTTTATGGGCGCCATGAAAATTCCTGTACTCATAACCATGCAAGCATTTTTTATTATCACGTTATCAAGGTTACATTGTATCTTGATAAAACCCTTTTAAACCTTTAGTTTTCTTCCAAACAAACAACTTTATAACCAGATAACCCACGCAAATGATCGAAGATAATAAAAAAAAAAAGAAACAAAAAAAAATTAGTTTACGATAGAGCTTAATTATAACAATCCCTTCACGCCAACAAAAATTGAAACTATATTGTTTCACTTATGAAGGAAAGCATAAAATTTTAACCTCGCTGTGGCGCAATCCAGGGGCGCAACCTCTTTAACCGCGTAATTAAGGTTTGCGCCCAGGATAACAACAGATTTCCCAATTCAACGCTCCACGCTCGCTAAATTTTCTACGACCTGTTTTAGAGGGGTACTAAAACCACGAGGCATTTTGCGATAACAAAAGTGAAGAAAATATTTATCAAAGCCATGCCCTCAGGGCGCACACCCTTCCCCCAACCCCTTCGTTCGGAACCTACAGTTCTGGAAAGCCCTTGCCTTCTTCTAAAACTTGAAAAGATGGAGGGATTTAACGTTATCAGTTGAGCTCTTTCATTTTCAGAAAGGGGGAAAAAAAAGGATTTTTTTTTTCTTTCGTAACTCAGCGAGCTTTGGTTTCTTAAAAAAAAAAAAAAAANAAAAAATCAAAAAAAAAAAAAAAAAAAAATGGTTGCTTCGCTGATAAGCTTATTTGTGTCGGCGACTTAAGTACTTAAATTCAAAAGTACTTTGCATAGTTTAAATTGCAAATAGTTGTCGGATAGTTAAGGAAGATAGAAATGGATAAGCAACGACAAAGTTTTCATGTTTGAACATGTTAGCAAGAGCTTTTTTTTCCTGGGAAAAATAACTTTATGTATATTGAATGCACTGAAAGTTTTCGTAACGTAATTTGCTGCAAGAATTTCAATTAGCTCGGAGAACGTGATACAAAAATGTGTTAGATTAGCATTTAAGAATTGAACAGGGAAATTTCAAGAAAGTTATTTTAAAGTTTTTTTTAAAAAGTAAATTATAAAGCAATACGTGTAATTTAACTTTCAATGCTTACAAACATGACTTCAGGTGCTTATGATTCAATAGAATTGCATATTTGTTACTAAAGATAATTTAGATGAATATTTGATTTTTAAAGTGTGAAAAGTTTAACGTAAAGTTAAGTAACTAAAAAAGTACGTTCTTTTTAAGTTTTCTGAATGGTTAAAAAATTTACAATTTTGAACGAAAATTTCGATTGATTTTTAGTGTTTAGATTTGAAATTTTATTCATTAGCTTTCAAAGTCTTTTTTATATTTTTGTACTTTGATCCTCTGCAAAGCATCACTGGTCAGTGATGAGCATGCGGTGGGTGACCACTTGGATCAGTCTGCGTAGGGACCGAGGGTGTGCGGTATGGGTCCTCGTTAAACTGTTCTACCGTAAAGTACTAGACTTCGCGTGCGGGTCGTTGGGCTACTGAAGCGGGGGTGCCATCCTCTCTGCAGAGGATCAAAATTGTGATGGCATGTCTTCGGATCATCCTCAGGGATGTTTCCCAGACCGTCGCCAATAGCCCATTGTGCAGCTCTAGTGCGACGTAAATGAACAAATCAATCAATCTTTTGATATTTTTGTTCCTCGATCTTTGGTATTGAAGTTGTAGTTATTTTTTCACTCGCTGACAGATCAAACAGAATAGCAAATACATAAAGTGAATCGTCAGGAAAACGTTGATTTTGAGAATCTCTTTATGATTAACATGCATTAAAAAAGTAGTTTCAATATGGAGAAATTTTTTGAAGCTTTGTATTCAGATTTCGTATAATGTTCTAATGTTTTGAGCTAGAAGTTTAGTTATAAATGTGGGTATATTTTTATCATATTTTAAGTACTAATGTTTAGAATTTTTATATATTTAAACTACTTTAAACTATGTAAGTTTTATTCACAAAGGTAATATTTTGAGAGACGGATATATAATTCGAATCCTACTCCGAAAGAAATAATTATTATATAATTAATTGCTAGTAAAATTAACATTTTATGCTTCAGGAAAAAATAGGCATCTGCCATAAATCTGGTCTAAAACTTAATTTGCGCATATGCTTGATTTTACAGTGGTGTGAGAAATTAAAAGAATTTGCAGACTTGGTCCATTATCTCTAGAACTACTGGACAGATTTTAATGAAATTTGATCTGTAAGTACATTCATACAATGCAAAACATTCAACAATTGCAATTAGTTGCAACAATTGCTCGTTGGAGTTGGAAGGTATACAACAGCGATTGCAGAATTAAAAAAATGAGTTAATAGTCCCCTCTTACAGATATAAAGACATTCCCTGTGGCGGTTGGCCTGAATTGTCATGCGGCAATTTCATACCTTCCGACTTCAACGACTGTGGTACTTACACTTCAAGAAGATCATGTATACCCACACATGTGACCAAGACATCAGTGCCAGCTGATCGTTTGTAAAAAAAAATGGCATTTTAAAGTTAAGCTAAACTTCTCCTTATAAGTTAAAATGTTAAAGTGGAGTGAATTAAATACAGTCGAACTCGTTTATAACGAGCACAAAGGGACCGTAACATTTACTCGTTAAATCCGAGTGCTCGTAATAAACGGGTCCTTAAGGCAGGCGTGCAAATAGAAAAGGCTTGGGAGGTAAAATGATTAAGTTTACTTAAAATTTAATTAATGCTTACTTACTTTAATTAATTTAATGAAATACTTTTCTTAATTTAATGACAACTAACCCCTTCCCCTTAACGAACTCAGAATATCCAAATTGTTCCGCAATTTTTTCTGCTTGCACTTTTAGAATTGGTCCACTCACGGGTAAATCAGTACTATGTTGCACCTTCGTCCATTTCAATAACGCTTCGTCCAAATCCTCTTTCGAACACTTCTTCAGTCGTTTACAGTCTGTTTTATTTTGGTCGTATGCATACTTACCTTTGTTTTTTAGCAGTGTGGAAACAGTAGATGAAGACAATCCATACCTTTTGCAGATTTCGACATTTTTTAACACCGTCATCCAACTCCCGTAAATTTTTTACTTTTTGTCAACCGATAAGGCAATTAAGTTTCAGTTCGCGGAGTTTTTTTTTTTTTTTTTTTTTTTTTTTTTTTTTTTTTTTTTTTTTTTTTTTTTTTT
>NC_092204.1:3861303-3873321 GCF_043381705.1 Parasteatoda tepidariorum
CGTGCAGGTCGTCGGGCTACCGAAGCGGGGGTGCCATCCCCTCTGCAGAGGATCAAAATTGTGATGGTATGTCTTCGGATCATCCTCAGGGATGTTTCCCAGACCGTCGCCAATAGCCCATTGTGCAGCTCTAGTGCGACGTAAATGAACAAATCAATCAAAATCTTTTTATATTTTTGTTCCTCGATCTTTGGTATCGAAGTTGTAGTTATTTTCTCACTCGCTGACAGATCAAACAGAATAGCAAATACGTACTTAAAATGAATCGTCGGGGAAACGTTGATTTTGAGAATCTCTTTATGATTAGCATACATTAAAAAAGTAGTTTTAATATAGAGAATTTTTTGAAGCTTTGTATTTAGATTTCGTATAATGTTTCTAATGTTTTGAGCTAGAAGTTTAGTTATAAATGTGGGTATATTTTTAACATATTTTAAGTACTAATGTTTAGAATTTTTATTGGTAACTATATTTAAACTACTTTAAACTGTGTAAGTTTTATTCACAAAGGTAATATTTTGAGAGACAGATATATAATTCGAATCGGAGTGAATTAAATACAACGCAGTATCGTTGAAATATGATTCTTTCTTATCTACATCTTTTACTTAATTTTATTTATTATTTGTGTATGTATTTTATTCTAATCGTACTGTATTTTTATTTTCTGTACCTGGCAATTTCGATGCATAATTTTCTTTTGTTCTACATGGCTGCGTACCGGTCTTTGTGTTAAGTTAGAAATATAAAATTTAGGAATTGAAATCTTTTTAAAGAATATAGTATGCGTCACTTAAGAGAATTGATACTTGGGCTTGGCTTACTCGAAATAGAATGGAAAGAATAGTAGATAACGTCAACAAATGCCACGTTTCAACAACCAATCAAGATTGAAGTACACACACTACGTCACTTGCGGGTATTCCATTGAAATTCAAGTCTCTTTTAATTTGTATTCCACTTGGGTTGCTAGATATAAAACTAATAAATTTACCGTAATTAACCGCCTGATGAGTTGGTCAGATTTTGTCAGGTTTTCAAAAAGATATCGGAATACTGATTTGCATTTAAAATTAACCGGAAACCTTAGTATTTTTAAGTTTATTTAAAATTTATCAAAAATAAAGTTTATTGGTATTTTATTCTTAGGAATTTAATTAGAGTAGTCTTGGAAGAAAATGCAATACCGTCGAAATAAAACAAAAACTTCTAAAGATTTAAATTTCATTTTCGAAAAGTTCGTTCGTAAATTCAAAACTTTTTCTTTGAGAATCAAATATACTTTTTTCCCTCTTAAAAAAAAAACAACTCTTAATGTAAGATTTAGTTTCTTCGTTTTCTTTAAGAACAACAAAAATTTCGTTGATCAAAATAATGGGGATTATTTGGGAAAACAAATCTCGTACAACGAGGACAAAAACCAGATGACGATTTAATCTTAAAAACGCTATAAAATGTTTTCTAACTTAATTCGGAAGGGGAATATTTTTTCAAACCATTAGTGAATTATATATTTTTCCTTTTAATAATAATAGAGGATTAGGGTTTTATTCTTGAAATCTTTTTGGCAGGAATAAAAAGCTTCTTGTCGTATAAAACAAAACTTGGGAATTTTTTTATCGCGCTTAAATGCATTAAGTTAGAATTCAAATCCACGTAACATTATTCAAATATGTCATCAGAAAAGAAAAAAAAAATCAGGAAATTTCAACTACGCGTCTTATTTTTATCATGCTAAGCAGGATTTGTACGTATTCATGGTTTTTCATCCGAAAAAAACCACAGCCATAACCGGATTTGAATAAAATAAGGTGTATATTGATAGCATTCTGTTTTATGATATATTTTAAGCTATAAATATTGTTTATCTAATGAGAATTCTTTTGTCAAAAATATTTTTGTCGATTCTTAGACTTTTAACGTAAGTTCATCCAGCTTTTTTTACTCAAATATATTATAAGTCTGATTTCTATTTAACGTACTTTCATTTTGCAAATTTCTCTATTTTGCCTTTTTTTTTCGTGGAACCAAGAACATTTCGGAAATTTTTTTCTTAAAAATAACTTCGAAATAGCGAAGTGAATTTTCTATTGAATCAACTTTTCTTTAAAATCCACTTTCCTTATTTCCCAAAATATTTCGGAGCATTTCAAACTTGTTAACGCATTTTATGGGGGAAATAACCTTGATTTGATTTCAGCACGAATTTAATTTATAGAAAAAACAGTAAAATTCCCTTTCTGTTTGCATTTCATACAGGAATCCATGTCAAAAAACAATTGACGAGAAAGCGTTACAGAAATTTCTAAATCCTGGAACTATGATGTTACAGATCGTACTATTCGTATCCGTTTTGCTAAAGCTGAATAATTCTTAGTCAGTGTGGAGGATTTGAAAAAGTACGGAGGACTAGGATGATATTCCTTTAGAAGAACTGTGAAATGTGGGTACAGTTAAAAATGTGGGTACAGTTAAAAAATAACCACGAAATTAATGATGTACTGATTAGTGATTTTTCTTTTTATTGATTCTGAAGCTGCAACCACAGAAGCATTAACGTAATCGAATATTTTGGACAGTGTGAAAAATAAAAACAATACAGCAATAAATTGTGAGGAAGATGAAGAAATCACCAAACATTCATATGATAAAATCATTTGACACAATTCGATAGTAGATAACAATTTACAAGATAAAAGTGTCTTAATTGTTATTTTAATCATGCCTAATGTTTATGAATTTAAACCTGTTCTGATGTGTTTGAATATTTCAAATGGTGTTCCTCTATTTAACGAATTTTCCATATAAAGAACTTTTTCTGGGGATTTAGCGACTTCGTTAAATAGAGGTCCTACAGTATATGCAAAATAAATTTGTAGATAAGATTTCTATTTAAATATACATTTCATTCTCGCTTAAATGCATTAAGATGTAATTCATTATTCAAAACTGCAACAAGGCATTAAACATTCTAAAAAGGCATTAAACATTTTATTTTTGCATGCCAAGCAGAACTAATATGCACTTAGTTTCCAAGTGTAAACAGACAACGGAAATATGGAATCGGAATAAAATAATGTGTATTGATAGCTGATTCTATATGGTGTTAGCTTTGTTGGGAAAGGCTTAGTGAGTCATGATCATTCTTTTGTCAAAAATCAAATAAAATATTGTTGGTTCAGATTCTTTCTAAGTAAGTCTTGGAAGCTTTTGAACCAAATTCATTTTTTAAATTAATAATTTAACACTTACATACAATTGCCACAACATATAATTGACCACGGAAATATCTGGTGTGAATTAAAATATTGTGTATTGATAGCTGATTCTATATGGTGTTAGCTTTGTTGGGAAAGGATTAGTGAGTCTTGATCATTCTTTTGTCAAAAATCAAATAAAATATTGTTGGTTCAGGTTCTTTCTAAGTAAGTCTTGGAAGCTTTTGAACCAAATTCATTTTTTAAATTAATAATTTAGCACTTACATACAATTGCCACAACATATAATTGACCACGGAAATATCGGGTGTGAATTAAAATGTGTATTGATAGCTGATTTTATCTGGTGTTAGCATTGTTGGAAAAGGCTTAGTGAGTCATGATTATTCTTTTGTTAAAAATCAAATAAAATATTGTTGGTTCAGATTCTTTCTAAGTAAGTCTTGGAAGCTTTTGAACCAAATTCATTTTTTTAATTAATAATTTAACACTTACATACAATTGTCATAACATATAATTGACCACGGAAATATCGGGTGTGAATTAAAATATTGTGTTGATAGCTGATTCTATATGGTGTGAGCGTTGTTGAGAAAGGCTTAGTGAGTCTTTATTTTTTTTTGTCAAAAATAAAATAAAACATTGATGGTTCACGTTCCAAGTTAGTCGTTGAAGCTTTTGAACCAAATTTAATTTATATTTTCACTTAATGATTTTACACTTACATATTATTGTATGTACTAATTTATTTTTATTTATATACATTTTCTTACAAATTAGGTCATTTTTAATCTATTTTTTTGATTAGTCTTTCAGCAACTTTTAAGTACTACGAGTAGTACACCCAGGTAACAGAGAACCATTAATTTTACTTTAAAAATACGTATATCTAACCTTTATATTTTATTAAGTATTTGTAAAATATACGCAAAACAAATGTCGAATTATAACAAAATTTGGTTAGCCAAAAACGTAAAAGTTTGTAAGCAAAACTAAAAGTTTGTAAGCAAACTCAGAAAGCAAATTTGTTTTAAGATCATATTTACCAATCAGTTTTAACTAGGTACGTTATTTTTGCACAACATTTACGTCTACAATACGTCAAAATTTACGTAAGTTAAAGCATCCAATTATAGATAAATGTGATTACTCAAAAAACAGAAAATTTGTGTAAATAAATTTGAACTGAAATTTAAACGGTAAATTTGTTTTGTCAATATGTAAAATACATAAAGTCCCTGTGCAAATTATGAGAAGTACTATAAGATTCTATGTAAAATCTTAATTAACAGGTGATACTAGTGTTTTGACGTGACTGTTTCCACTTGTTTACGTTCCTCCCCTTACAGTACTCCCCTGGTAGCAAGGAACCAGCAATTTTACGTCAAAAATACTTATATTTAGCCTTCAAATTTTATTAAGTATTTGTAAAAGTTACGCAAAACAAACGTCGAATTATGTATTGATCACCCAAAAACGTAAAATTTGGTAAGGGTAGTTGGTAAAATCCATTCTGTTAATATTACGTAAAACACACCCAAGCTACTTCTTTTTACCAAATATCTCAATGGTAATATAATCATTTCATCAATATTACGTAAAATTTATGTATAAGGCGTATTGACTTTATCAATTTCCCAAAAATGTAAATTTGGTTTGCGTATCATGATACAAAACTACTGATCCGAAGTCAACGTAGTGGTTATTCTTTATTTTCTGCGTCAGATTTAGTTTATGGTATCGTTTGATATTTCCACCTTTCATCAGACTTAATAATTGGATTTATTATTTATATTGATTTACAATTTATATTAATTAAATCATGATAAATGCTAACACCAAACTATTAGTTCTACGTTAGTGTTAGGCCAGTATTATAAATATGTTATTTTAGAATATAAAAACAAAAATGCATTGATATTAATCTAAAAATTAAATGTTCATATTTTATTGTGAAGTTTTATCATGACATATAATGGAATGCATTTCTTAGTGTCGAACAAATTCTAAAGTGTTGAACAATTTCCTTAATAACATTTTCTTAATTTAGAAATGAAATCAAAGTCAAGAATTATTTTAAAAATTTCACATTCACCGATCACAACGCAACCTTCTAACTTTAAATCGCGCTTTCAGCTCGCCTGCTCCCAACCCAGCTGTAGGTAGATACGGGAAATGATAACGACAATATTATTGTAGCCGACTTTTCAATGGCCGTTCATTCCAACATTTTGTCAGAAACAGTGTAAAGCCATTGACTTATTCTTATCTGCTTGTTTCGGATCTTTTGATCATTTAAATAAGCATCATTTGATGGAAAAGCGTTTCATCAGCACCCTTTCGTTGCCATAGAAACTTGGAAAGGAAGAAAGTTTAGCCATTTCGCGTAATGCAAAGTTGCAGACGATATTTTACTAGAAAATGAAAAGCATTTTTAGTGGTTTTATGAGCAATTTGTTTGGCGCTTTGACAAGCCGGGGCTGTTTTTCTAAGTTTTAGTCGGAAAAGGAAAATGTTATGTTCATTTCGGTATTTGGCGAGAGTTTATTTGGATATAAAAATGCGATAAAAGAGAAGAATTAGAAGTAGAATTTTTCCGCCATCAAAAAGTTCCAAACCAATATTTTTGTGTTCGAAACGATAAAGATATTGTAAACATATACTAATATGCTGTTTTAGTTATAGTATTTGAAATATTTTAAGTTAAGGTTGTCAAAGTTTGTTGTTAAATTGAAGTTCGTAAATGTAATTATTTACGTTTAGAATTTGTTCATGTTTTCTTCAAGAAATACTTATTTTCAAAATTAAGAGAACTTAAAAACCAATGATTATTTTTCGTAAAGGTTGTTAAAGTTTGAAGCTAGATTAAGGATTATCAATAAAACACATCGTTATGCTGTTTCGTTTTAATGTTTCTTTTAAATCATACCCTAAAATTTGCTTTCAAATCTTACTTTGGGAAATTATCATGTATTGATATACAATTACCTGATCATTTAAGTAAAATTTTTTGATGGTTTTCATTGATGGACCAACAAAAAATCTTGATGGTAATCATCAATAATTTCATCATGAACTATTATATTTTTTGATGGTAAGCAACATAATCACCTCAATTTAGGAATTCGGACTGATTTACGATGGTCCAACATAACAGCAATTTGCTTTGATGGTTGTTCTTGTTGAACCACCAGAAATTTCCATCATAGTTACTCAGAAATCAAACGTTGTAACAATCATGAACCACCATCACCCCAATGTAAGAATTCGGATTGATTTATGATAGATCAACATAAGGGGGGAGGGAGCTGAAATCGGTTTTGATGGTATATTCCTGTTAAACCAACAAGAATTATTATTAAACTATCGTGGTAATGCATTATTAGACCATCACGAATTTCCATCATAGTATCGTTGAAGTCAAATGTTGGAACGATCATGAACAACTATCATTTCAATGTAGGAATTCGGACTGATTTATGATGGTTTAACATTAAAAAAAAATTGTTTTGATGGTATATTCCTGCGAATTACAGTGAGCCAGAACTCAAGGTTTCGTGGCCAAAATTAGCATTTCGATAAAATTTGTTTCTAAATTTGGAGTTTTTGATTTAGGGGTTTTTATGTGCAGGTAAATTGAATTCATAGTTGAAATTTTGAAATACACAAAAATACCGAAAAAAAACAAAACAAAATAGCGGCTGAAATATGGCGAGCAAAATAAATAAATAATATAGTACGTTTAAATAATTAAATATAGCAATGAAAATATAATAATTTTCGTAATTTTATATTAAAAATGAAAAGCAAATTATAATTCCGAAGTAATATTACAAAATAACGCGGAAACATGAAAAAAAACAAAANGAAATATGGCGAGCAAAAATAAAAATATATAGTACGATTAAATAAATATAACAATGGAAATATAATCATTTTCGTAATTTTATGTTAAAAATAAGAAACAAATTATATTTCCGAAGTAATTGTACAAAATAACGCGAAAACATGAAAAAAAAAACATAATTTTTGTTTTTCGGTATATTTAGTTAATCTTTGCAATACGGGCAAAATGGGGCAGGTTTTTTCGAAAGAAGAAACATCAAAGAAGACAACAAAAAAAAAGTTTAACTAATTACCTCGTGAAACTTTTTGGAACTAAGTTTCGAAAGTGATTCAAACATTGTAAAATGTCAAACGATAGGATATAAAGTATAAGTTTGTCAAGAGTATTAACTAATCCAACACATTGAAAAATTGTACTATAATTTCAGGCTAATTACTCTGATGAAAATGTAACAGTAAGGAGAAATTCCTATATAGTAGGAGGCTTCGCCCCCTGTTCGCTGGCGCTCGCCAACCCCCGGAACTGATTTGGCAGTTCATTTCGGATTGCTTAGCAATCCGATGCTCGCTTTGCTCGCTCATTGGATACGTTCTTAACGTCTAGCTTTTGTATACTTTTTTGAACAAAGTTCCGAAAACTTCTCACTGTAGAAAATTCTAAGCCTGTACATTTCAATATTAATTTGAAATTGCAAACAGCTCACATATTTTTCTTAATCACACTATTCTAAATTTCAGTTGTTGAGAAAAGTAACTGTTGTAAGTTTTGTTTTAAAGTCTTTCCCACCAGAGGGCTAAAACCATGTGTTGTAAAACAATATGAAATAGTACTGAACGCCGGATGTAAAGCATCGGCTTCGATGAAGATAATTTTGTGAGAATTGTTTTGATAATTCGGTGAAAATTCACCCGATTAGACATATGATTCTCACTGCGTGCTCTTACGCGCCGAAGCCTATCAATTAAAAGTGAAAACTGTTGCCAACGCGAGAAAAGAAATATCATCAGTTTTATTGATACATACGTATTAGCGTTTTATATAATATAGATATTTTTTAAATAAAAATTTAAAAGTTACAAAAAAAAATTTTTTTAAACATATTTTTGTTTACATTGTACTCTCGTCAGTCCAAAGAGTAAATTATAATGTTTGGAATGATTATGAATACTTAATTTGTGCTATATTAAAACCGCCTACACATATTTTAGTTGAAAATTTAATTTTGACTTTTGGCCAAAGATCATGATCTTCTGGCTCACAGTGCGAACCAATAAGAATTCCTATTAAACTAAAATAAAAATGTATGGTTAGAACCATCATAGACCATTGCGGATCATCATGGGTTCATGAGTCAAACTTTCCCTTAATGGTTAACCATCAGAGTATTAAAGTAGCATTTTCCACCAGGGAATGATGGAAGTTTTGGGGCAAATCAAAATCCATGAACACATAATGGAAAATGTTGGATGATGTTGACCATCATGAGTTGCACTGAAACCAACATGAACCATCAAAACTTTTTGATGGGACCATCGAGAATTTAGACTTGGGCATTGAGGTGCGGACTTATGCAATTTAGTTTAAACCAGCAGAAATAATTCTATCTGAATCTTCTACCGGAAGTTGAAACTACCTCTAAAATGCTGCCCTCTACCGTGAAAAACATGAAACACTGGTGGAAATAAGGTGAATATTGATATAAGAGAAGATAATTTTTTACTCTATCTACTAAATACACATTTTCGTTAAAAATAAGCTGTAATTAGCTTTCTCTAGAAACGAAGGATGAATATTTTCTTTAAAAGTTGTTAGTGCTGTTTGAAGTTAGATAACAAATAATTATTGACAATTGACGGAATTTCTTAAATCATATTTCTTTTGTTTTCAATTGAAAGGATTGATGCTTGCATTAAGGCTTAGTTTTCTGTTATGTCGCATCATCAAACAAAGTTATAGGCGAAAATGCAAATTGCATTCCACCATCTTTAAGATTCTCGTACTGATTGTCGAAAAAATGAGTTTTGTGAATCAAATATTAATTTCTAAAGTGCTTCGAGTTCAGTTTTTTTAAATTTTTTTTTTTACCTCGTCTACTTGAAAACTTGAGATATCGATTGTCGAAGTTGCAGTTCAACTTCAAACCAAATAACGCCATTTTAAATAATGAATATTGAAATCTGAAAGTTTCGTGATGTAAATTCTTAAAATGTGTTCCTAAAGTGCTTTTTTTCTTTTTCCAAAAATTTTCATCTGAAATTCTTAATTTCGAGTGTCATTTCAATGCAACACTCGAACTCGACTTCAAAAATTAGGCAACAATTTTTAGAGCATGACACTAATTATTGATGTCCAAAAAATAGGGGTCCCACAGAGGACTGGTCGTAAAGACTCGGTTCCCAGTAGAACACCGAAGTCAAGCATCACTGGTTGCGGTCAGTAAGCGGGTGAGTGACCACTTTGATCATGAAGCAACCAAAGCAGGGGAGCCATCCCCTCTGCAGAGGATCAAAATGGTGATGGCATGCCCTCGGATCATCCTCATGGATGTTTCCCAGGCCGTCGCCAATAGCCCATTGTGCAGCTCTAGTGTGACGTAAATAAAGTACCTATCCACCAAAAAATAGGATTCCCCTATGAAAATTTAATTTCTTAATCAGAGAAGCGTATTTGCCGTGTTACTGTAAATGACCGAAATTGATTGTTGACAGTCACATAGTCGCTTTGGTAAATGTCCGAAATATATACAGTCAGACCTCGATATAAGGTCACCCCAAGGGACATCGCAAAAGTGACCTTATAAGCGGGGTGACCTTTTAACCGATTCATTAGCAGTTCGTAACTAAGTACGTAAATAGTACACATCATGGTTTTTTAAAAAAATGTTAATACAAATGAAAACGATCAGCCATAAATTAAATGTTTAAGTCAATAAATTTTAACAGAATTAGTAAAGAATTAAAGAAAGTTAGATTTAAAAAAAATTTTAATTTACAATAAAGCTGTTTACAAATTTCCTCAAAGTGCACATACATACATAACATCTTACCTTATTTAAAATAATGATTTATGCAGGTCCGTCTCGTTTTTGGTCTCATTTTTTGAACAATGTTTTCTAGATTCTAATTTCTCAAAATGTTACTCAGCTCCCTCATGATTTGTAAAAAAATTTCGTATCCCATTTATTGCATCGGAGGCTTCCACATGAGTTACAGCCACAGTCTCAGGATCACTGTCATTGTCCTCGCTGTCCACAACTTGTGAAACAATTTCAGAATTTGTAGCTTGTTCTTTCTTGTTGCTGCAGCATTTTCCTAGAACTCGAGAGGGGTAATTGCCTTGTAACTAAGTTAAATAAGTTTTTGTTAGAAAAAAGCTTCCCTCGCCTCAGATAAAAATGACCTTATGAGCGATAACTATTTTTAAAACTTGACCATATATCCGATATTTTGTAACAAAGAATTCCTATTCAGTGAGCCGGGACTTTGGAAAAGTGACCTTATATGCGGATGACCTTATATCGAGGTCTGACTGTACTAAATCTATTAAAGTGCCACTACATTTGCCCGGTATTGTTACAAATTGCTACTTTGTTACAGATGTAGTTAATTACAACTACTTTTTTAGAGACAGGTTAGCCTGCTTGGTAGGCCACTGGGGCCCATGTGCAAGAGGTCGTGAGTTCGGTCCCAGCCGGTCGATGCAGTAAATGGTGACTGATGCACGTTAAATCTGTCGAGTCAGTCTTCCATGTTCTATGACAAATCATACCCATGGGGGTGCTGATCCAGGAGTTTCCTTGTTCCTTCCATAGTTGCAAACTATGACTGCAAACTACTTTGGAATGAACTTACGTTAAATGTAAGGGAATAATTAAACATTTATTTATGTTTACGTAAGCTAGTTTGTTATCAAATATTTTTTCATCGAATTTATTCACTTAACCTTCAATTTTTAATGTTTTTTTCAACAACGAATAATTAATATTTAAAAATGCGAAATGACGAAATAATTGAAATTTTTCAATTGTTTAGTGCTTAAGTACATCAAAAATACGTACCCTTCCTTTGAAATAACATTAATGTTGCGCGAATGAGCCTTCGTATGTGTTTAATTATCTATTTTTCGTAACGGCTAGTTTAAATAATAGTTATACGTGATTCTAAATATGCAATTCCTGTTAACGCTCAGCTGCAACCAGGGAATCATTTTCATAGCATCCACTGACGCGAACATTTGCACCACTCAAATTCGTAAAATTAGTTGCGTCAGAGTTTCTTTACTTAACTAACGCTATAAGTAGTTAATAGGAATCGCTACAAAACTACTGCATTTTTGTATCTCACTGCACTACTTGCTTTTAAACAAGTAATATAAGTCAATTTCTACTTAGGTCAACGAAGATAATTTTTATTTTAGTTACTTCCTATTAAATAATTAAAATTTTTATCCCCTATAAAACTAAAATTAATTCATTCAATTTAATGAATGAATTAATATTTGAAAAAAACTGTATTAACTGTGTCATCCACTACAAAATTTAAAAAAATTGTATTTGAACTTTAGTGGATGAATATAAAAAGTATTTTATGAACATTTGAGCAAGATATAGGGAGAGTGTGAAATAAAATAGTAGGAATTGAAACAAATAGCACACTACATTACAAACTACGAAAAAAAAGTAGCGATTACCTCCATGATTACTTGTGACCGCTGATGGCGAGCAATGATTTACAGAAAAATATTAGCAACACTCCGCCCAACGAGCATAGTTCTAGATATTCTTGAATTGAATACGAGATTCCGAAGCATTCGTAAGCTCTCTTCGTCGCTTTCGTCTCGTATTATTCGTATACTATCATATATGGCAGTACTTTTACTTTCGTTACTTGTACCGCCGGTACAAGTAAAAAGTACGTACTTTTACTTGTACTTCGTTACTTTTTAAATTTAGTA
>NC_092204.1:3874147-3878484 GCF_043381705.1 Parasteatoda tepidariorum
ATAATATTCTTCCGAATTTAAAAATAAATTAATGTCCATAACTTTCAAAATTAAAAATAATTAAATAAATAACAACAATTTTGCAAAAACATTAAAGAACATAGGAATATTATTCAATAAAATTTTAGGTTACTTTGAATTTTCGATTTCCTAGAAATGTACTTTTAAATCGTTACTTTTTTTGTTCAGTACTTGTACTTTTACTTTTTACTCGCTACTTTTTAAAATAAGAACTTTTTACTTTTTACTCGTTACTTTTTTTAAAAATACTTGTACTTTTACTCGTTACTTTTTAAAAGTAACGTTGCCATATATGTATACTATATCTTGTGAATTTTGTTTTTTGACAATTTTTTTTTTTGCCGTCAGGCTAAGGGCGCTTTTTCATTACACGACACGATAACGACAAAACGGATCCGATTGACAGCGAACGACATAGTCAAGTAAAATACATGGTCAGCATCGGAGTGCTTTTTCACTCACCGATACGATAACGATTATGTCGTATCCCAGGAGGCGATATCGTTTGTCGGAATCAAATGTTGGTTTTAGGCAAGCAAGTTTCTCCTCAAATCTTGGCGATTTTATTTGTGTATCTTTTTCTGTTTCATCTCCTCTTTTGATATCATTATTTTATTCTTTTAATCAATTTTAATCGTTTATTTGATCATGTCAAATGCAAAATTTGAAAATAAAAGTTTTAAATAATGTATTCTCATGTCTGGTTATAAATTTTTTATTTTATGATGTAGCATTTTTCAGACGGAATTAAAAAATTTATTTGGGACTTTTTGTAGCTTATGGAAAAGCACATAAAAATCTTCATCATATCTTGCGTCATTTATTTCGTGGGTACTTACGTTGTTGCAGGAGTTGTGCTAATGCGCCAATAAAGAGCAATCCTGTTGTTCGCCCACAGCAACTCCGTTTTAGCATGCATTTTGGATTCCTTGTTTGCTGATTTCTGACGCCATTTTTAGTCCTACGAAAATGCATCTTTGAGATTTGCCAAAAACAGAACAAGATGCAATTTTATTTTTTCAATAGCGAAATATTTTACCCCTCCCCCTCCAAAAAAAAAAACGAAAATGTGCCAATTCCCATAACATAAAACTTTATTTTGGTAAACGTACGTTTTGGAAATGTAATTTAAGACAGCGTGATCAGCAAGTGGGGCATAGATGGTAGCACAATTTATTCTGACAGTTGGAAAGGTTATTAAACAAAGAGAATAGAAGGATTCCTACTTGCTAAGGTTTATCATAAATACAAATAAATACCTTAGCAAGTAGGTATTTGTATACATTTTACTAATCCTGAAACAGGAGTTCATAATACACAAACAGTTGAGAGAATAAGGGGCAGTGCTAAATGGAGGAACAAAAGACATAGGGGGACAGCGAGACATCATTTGGAATCTTATTTACCAGAGTTCATATGGCGACAGCATCTGGTGAAACAAGAGACTGTTTTGAATAGATGTAAAACTCTATATCGGCCCATTTTCCACCGAAATCCGATTGACTACTTTGGTTTTAATTAAAGTGTTTTGCATTTTTAGATTTTAAATAAAGTGTTTTATTTTATGATTTGTCGCAAAAATTATAGGTGTAGATTGGCGGCACTTAAAAACCGCCAAATCTGTAGCCGCGTTGGCGTTAATACGTAAGTACCATTTCGTGCACTCAAAAACGTTTCTGCACTGCTAGCTTTTTCCTTCTAAAATAAAGTAAGAAGTTTGAGACGACGATTATCATCCGGCATATTTAAAGTTTTCAGAAAAAAATCACAACAGAACACAAGCAACTGCTCACTCAAGCTCAAAACATTGAATGAATAAGAATTTCTACTTTTCGGACGAACGATATCGGACAAGTGAAAAAACAATTGCTTGGACGATCCGGCAACGACATTGTCGTTCACACATTTGTCGTCCGATTTTGTCTGTATCGGGTCGTGTAATGAAAAAGCACCCTGACCGTAAGAGGTTTTCGGGGTTTTCCTCTCAGTGTACCGCAAATGTGGTTTAGTTCTATCAAAAAGTCTTCTACCAAAGTAAATTTCTCCCAATACTTGTTCCAGGAGTTCCTTTGTCTTCTGTATTGGGTTCAAAATGACAAGGTTTCGGAGTTTAACAGCAGTAGTCATAAAACAAAAAAATTGGGCCGGCTGTTCAACGACGATTATATATACATTACAGTAATTATTTTTAAAAGAATATTTGCTTCAAATTCACACTTCATTGCTTTAAAAGCTTCCGTTGATTGTGTTCACAAATTTCCAGATTCGTTGATTGTGTTAACAAATTGCCGGATGCTAGAATCGTTTCGACCCACCGTCGCTGGGATTCGAACCCGGCTCACTTCATTGGAAGGCGAGCACTCTATCCCCTGAGCCATCATAGCTCAAACATATAAGATTGCAAAGTTCTTACCCTCGTTTTAATAAACTTTATAGAATTGATATAAAATATACTCGTTCATTTCTTAGCATATTCAGTTCAAGTGCGAGGTCACTGACAACCGAGTTTTGTTGTATGTATGATTAAAAGTGGTAAAGATAAGCGATTCGTAAAATTTATTTTAATTTTAAGTTTTTAAAATTAAACATTGTGCTTTTGTCGGGTGAAAATTTCACAATTTTTTGCAAAAATGGTTCAGAGGTACTATACACTTGGCTACCATTTGATCTGTTTTATGGATAAACTGTTAAGAATTTCATCTCTATACAAATTATGGTTCTAATTTAGATGCAAATAATAATTCGAATTATCATTTACAAAATAATTTTGGGATTGAAATTCAAAACAACCATTCAAAGTTTGTCAGTAGTCGCTTCTAATATAAGTTGGTAATTTATTACTTCGAAAGACAAGTAATATTAAAAAAAAATTAAAGTAAATTCCTACTTGAGTCAACAAAGAAATGTTTTTAGTTACTTTTTATTAAATAATTAAAAAAAATTTTCTCCCATTTAAAACTAAAATTAACGAATTAAATTTAATGAATGAATTAATATTTGAAAAAACTGTATTAACATCAACTGTCATTCATTACACGTTTTAAAAAAATGCATTTGAAGTTGAGTGAATGAATAAAAAGTATTTTATGAATGATTGAAAATTTGTATAAGATAGAGGGAGAGTGTGAATTAATAGTAAGGAATTGAATAAATTAAGATTATTTGATTAATTATGATGTCGTACAAGTTGATTGCAATGATAAAATATAGGGGTTAAAAACGCAGCTCTACTTACTTTTTTACGTTTCTCAAAAAGTACTTAGAGAATTACTTTAAAATTTTAGAAGTGCTTAGGTCATGTGACTTCTCATATTGCATCAAATTAAGTTTAAAGCTTTTTAGTTTTAGTGACCCGCAGTAAATTACAAACGAAAAAGAATGTTTTTGAACACCCTATGCCAAACACTATACGGATAAGCTGGTAAATACGAATCATGATGCGTAATTTTTAGATTGCATATGTTAATTACGTTGATTATTTTGTGTAATAACTGTTCAAAATTTCGTAAACGTTGATTCATGAAAATATGGATATTATAATTTGAAAAAAACTAATTTCTTTGACTAAAGTCTTCTTACTATAGCTGCTGAAATATTTAATAAAATGAAATAGAAATTTTAATGATAAAATATTCTTTTAATTATAAAAAAAATAGCATTTCGTTAAAAAAAAATGCTCAAAATATAAGCATTTTAAGTAATCCTTTCATATTGCGTATGCGCGGAAAACATTTGCGAAGTTTTTTTCAAAAATTTTGTAAAAGGTTGCATTTGGTAACATTTATTGAAAGCTCTCAAATGATAAGGAGTTTTTCACAAATGGCATTTTGTAATATAAAACAAACCCAGATGTCAAAACAAGGTTTATTTTAATTCAGCAAAATCCTTTTCATGTAAACCTAAAAAGGTTTGTAATGTAATTTACGTGTAAGCCTTCTAACCTTAAAACGAGAAGTGTGACAATTTGCTGCATTCTACACACATTATCCTCGTCCAAAACCTTGGAGAACAACTTTCCATATAAAAACCTTAAATCCAGGTTTACTTAGGGTTCCCAAGCATGAAAAAGTCCTCAAATAAAGCTAGTCTCAAGGTGAGAAAAATCTTTCATCTATTGTAATTATGTTTCTTTTCGCAAAGTCTTGTATACTCAGCTAAAATCCACCTTGTCATGAAATTTTAATGGACCATGCAATTTGATCCTATCCCTAGTGTGACGTCAGATAAAACATCATTATGGACATAAGTGACCATTTTACCTAAATGACAATACTTTTAATAAAGTAATTTTTAATCCTTTTAGGATGAAAGGTTTG
>NC_092204.1:3878984-3896296 GCF_043381705.1 Parasteatoda tepidariorum
TTGTTCATTGAAATCCATAGTCTGACATAATATGCAAGAGAAAAATATAAGTTTTAGTCGGCCATGTACCTTGTAGACCAGCAGGAAAGGAAGAATGTTTTATTTCATAAAATGTCTGTTCCAGACGCTACAACAGGTAATGGGCGATGCATCTTCTCTGTTTTTAATGTCCTTGTCACTATCAGCAAGCCTGCTTGGTGAAATCAAGCAAATTTTAAGGCAGAGGGTGCTTTTCTCGTGTTTCAGTGGCGCCATCTGTGGCCAAGAATAAGACTTCAGTCACACACAAACCTCACAAAACGTTTTATAGTGCGGACCCATTCATACATCCACAACTCATAATTTTGACTTGAACCAGAGAACGATCAATCTAAAATTCAGTTCCCCTGGAGGTAAATTTTTTATGGGAACAAAGAGGATTTTGTGATCCCACATATTTAACGTGCACCAGTTACCATTTACTACACGGGGACTCTTCGACCGGTGGTGATCGAACTCACGCATTTTTCTCTAATCTATTTGTAATTATTTTTCATGATTTTTCTCAAAGAGTTGCTTCTGGAGACATGCCCCCCCTCACCAGCTATATATGAAACTAAAAATGGATAATGAATTTTATTGAATTTAAGAAGGTTATTCAAGTTAAATATCAAAGAATGAAATTTACAGTTAAATTTAGATCGATGCGTTTGAAAAGTTAAATTTTTAAATACTAAATAAGTTTGATAATTGAAAATAAATTTTCTTCATCCGAAACCTTTGAAAAATGTCAAGCCTATCGTAATTCTTATCGTTTGATAGGTTTGAAAAAGAAATTCTTCACGCTCGGTAGGTTTGAACATTGAAAAGGAAATTTCTTGCTTTCGATAGGTTTGAACATTGAAAAGGAAATTTCTTGCTTTCGATAGGTTTGAAAATCAAACATGAACTTCACTTACCAGAAATATGCTGTGTCGTGTATCCCTCAGATTTAACTCTGCTGGCTGGACTCAGAACCCTATCCTCCATGCTGGTCAAATAATTTCCTCTGATGTCTAATGTCAAATATCGAATGTCTGCAAGATACTTGAGCAGATTGTTGGGCAGGCGACTGATACTCGTACCTGTTATGCGCAGTATCAGTTCGTGGGTCTCCAACCCTTGGAATGCATCGGGTAACACGTACTGGAGGTTCCTACCCGTTACTGTGAGTTCCCGTAATTTAGTACCAAAAGCGAACTGCAGTTGGTGAGAGAGACTGGTCTCTTCAACGTCTATCAGAACTCGTCGGAGGCTGCAAGATTTGGAGAGGAGATTCTGGAGACGGATAGATCTTAATCCCGCGTAGGTGCTCGTCTTGAAGGAGGTCAGGAACCTGGAAGAGAGAGAAATTCAATGTCATCTCAAGTCACAATTCTTGATGGTCTCATCAAAAAATGTCGATGGTTTATGTTGGTTTCAGTCAGAGTTGGCCAAAAATGTAATCGATTACATTTTTTGATTACAGTAATCAATTACTTGTCATCATGATTAAAATTTTCAAAAATTTTGATTACAGCTGTAATCATGATTACAATATTGATTACAGTAATCAATTACTTGTAATCGTGATTACAAAGTTTGATTACAGCTGTAATCATGATTACATAGTCGATTACAGTAATCAATTACTTGTAATCATGATTACAAGTAATTGCGATTACAAGTAATCACAACAAAAACGATTACAAGTAATTATGATTACAAGTAATCAAAATATATGATTACATGTAATTTGATTACATGTAATTTGATTACATGTAATTATGATTACATGTAATCTAATTACACGATTACAAGACTATTGTATTCTTATAAATGATTATATTTTACAGTAGATAGTAGAATGTATTTTATAATGATACATTTTGCACGTATTAACATGTACTGCATTTTGTACGTATTTGTATACGTACAAATGAATGTAACTAAAATGTATGTACACATGATTTTATCTAGTGCATATGTTCAGACATTTTAGTTTCACACACATGTACATACACTTATATTGTAGGTATAAAATATATGTACGTATGTATATAGATAATAATTACGTATGTATGTGCAAACAATGTTAAGTCTAGATAATTATCAGGTTTCTTTTCGCAGCGTTTTGTATGCTCAGCTAAAATCCACCTTGTCCTGCAATTTTAATGGACAATGCAATTTGATCCCATCGCTAGTGTGACGTCAAATAAAACGTCATTTGAGAGCCACGTGACCATTTTACCTAAGTAAACAATACTTTTAAAAAAAGCTTTACTAAATGTTTTTAATCCTTCTGGAATGAAAGGTTTGAAACCGCAATATTTTTGCTGGAAAAAAGGTTTTTAGTGCGAATATTTTCGTGACACTGAAAGGAAAATTCTGACACAAGGTTACCGTAAGGTTAAATGCTTTCTGGGCCAATACCATTTGATGGTCACCCTCATCCAACATTTTCCATTATGCGTTCGTGGTTTTTGATATGCCAACAAACACCCATCATTCCATGATGGAAAATGATACTTTAATAAACTATGATGGTTAACCATCAAGAGAAGTTTGATTCTAATGGACCGACAATCCATGGTCCGTGATGGTCCCAACTTTACATTCCCATGATGGTTTAATGGGAAGTCTTTTTGGTTCAGCAGAATTAATATACCATCAAATAAATTTTTTGTTGGACCATCAAAAATCAGTCCGAACTCCTGCATTGGGATCATGATTGTTCCAAAAACTGATTTCTAAGAAACTGATGGAAATTTCTGATTTTTCAAACATGAACAAACCATCAAAACAAGTTGCTACTCTTATGTTGGACCATCATAAATCAATCCGTATTCTTTGGTTTTTTATATGCCAACAAACTGTCATGTTTTTTATATGCCAACAAACTTTCACCATTCCATGATAGAAAATGCTGTTGTAATACTGTGAAGGTCAACAATAAAGAGAAGATTGATTCTCATGGATCAATAATCCATGGTCTACGATGGTTGCATCAATACATTTCCATAATGGGTTTATGGGAATTCTCGTTGGTTCTCAGGAATATGCTATCAAAACAATTTGGGTTTTTTTATTTTAGACTATCATGAATTAGGCCGAATTCCTACAGTGGGATGATGGTTGTTCATGATCGTTCAAACATTTAATTTTTAAGATACTGTCATGGAAATTCGTGATGGTCCATAATTGTACAACAATGCGTTTCCATGATGGTTTAATAATAATTTTTGTTGGTTCAGCAGGAATATACCATCAAAGCAATTTTGGTTTTCTTATGTAGCCCGTCATAAATCAGTTTGAATTCCTACATTGGTTTGATAAGGGTTCATGATCATTCCAACATTTGACATCTAAAAAACTATGATGGACATTTCTAATGGTTCGACATGAACAAACCATCAAATCAAGTAGCTTTTCTTATGTTGGACCATCATACAACAGTCCGAATTTCTACATTGGGATGATGGTTACATATGTTGGTTACCATCAATGGAAAACCATCAAATGTTTTATTTGAGTAGTTTAAAAATAATCCAGTATGTATGTGCTCTATGAAATCACATAGTTAGTTTGAATACACATATTAAATTTGTTGCATATTATTGTATACAGCTTATCAAACTTAAAAATAAATTCAATGTGAAAGCTTTACCGTAAAGTCCAAAATGTAGTGCAGATCGAAATTTAAATGATCGCTTTGATAAATGCTTGGGACATTTATTGTCTATAATTATTATACATAAATAATTTGACCAAAAATTTATTCAGGGTGTATATGTAACCTTTGTAACCGTGAAATCCAAAATCTGGTGCGTTTAGAAATCCAGGTTGTTTTGATAAATGCTTAGAAACTTTATATAAACCAAAAATTAACTAAATTTAAGTTTTCCTTTTTATTTAAAATAAAGTTTTTTAAGTAATTTACTTTTTATTTAAAAATCTATATTTCCCTTGTTATTTCAATAATTTAAACTTAATTTTTATATATGTAAAAAAATTCTTTATTAATTTATATTTTTACCATGTGCAAACTGGACAAATTATGTATAAATGTTATTTTATAAAATAATTTCATTTGTATAATTATGAATCAACCTTACTAATTATAAACTAGTAATTATCCAGTATAATATTACCTTGCGTACATTCTTTTCCGGGCTTATCCTTGGTAACTAACAAATCAAATGCGCTTCATTACTGCAGTAAGAACGAGCCGTATAAGATCCCTCTATACACGCTTTTGTTTTCACATGCTCAAAATATGTTCCTCTATGCTCAGAACTTCACATTCAATTTATTACGAAAATATCCGAAATCATTCTTGAAAGATTCCGGTAAGTGTAAGTTAATATTAAATTCGTTACTCGCTATATAGGTTTCGTTTTTTGTTCTGTGTTTTCTTGACATTTTATTTTCTATCTGGCTATATTGATACAGTATTAGAAAATTAGAAAGCACTCCTTTTTGCTGATATAATCGTATCAGCTGACGAAGAGAAGTTTTTCTTATTTTGTTTTCCGACTTTTTATTATTTTTTAAATATATTTTAAAAAATTCTTTTATTTTGATCCTTATTATTTAATGTATATAAGGATAAAAAAACTTTATGGTGTGCAATGTTTATATTTTTATAACATGCGAAAGCAATGATTTGAAAAACATTTGAACCCAATTCTGTAATAGGAGAATTATTCAAAAGATATGTGAGTCGAGAATGGTGTAGAAAAAACTTACTTTAAGTGGTGTAGTATTCTGGAATCCATGAAAGTGAGATCAAGACCTCGGACATCCAATTCTCTCAGCTTCTCCAATTTTCTGAAGCTGTTCGTGGTCAGAGCACGGATTGGATTGTAAGACAAATTCAATTTGATAAGTCTGACAATAGAGGGCCACACGTGCACCGGAACTTCGGCCAGATAATTGTGAGACAGATCCAGCTGCCTCAACTCCGTCACACTCGACAACGACAAGTCAGACACGTTGCATATGACATTATGAGACAAGTCCAAGACGCGCAGAGAGGGCAGCGGAAAATTCGGCACGTTGGGAATATTGTTTTCAGATAGGTTGAGGGTTTGCAGGGACACCAGAGCTTTGAAAGGTTCGTCGCTGAACTTCCACAGCGAGTTGTGGGACAGGTCTAGGTACAACAAATACACTAACTTAGAGAAAGCGTCCTCCGGTAAGCTCGACAGGTGATTACCCGACAAATTCAGGCTCAGCAGATTGTGGAGATGGTTGATCCCGCTGGTTGGAATGCTGGATATCCGGTTACCGGACAGGTCGAGATATCTCAGGGTGGCTCGCGTGTGGGCCAGGCTCTCAGTCGGGGCGTAGTATATGTCGTTGCTGGATAAATTCAACCGCTCCAGACTGGTGCCTATGAAAACGTCCTCTGGTAGTGTTTTGATGTTGTTCTGGCTAAGGTCCAAGATGCGAAGTGAGCTAAGATTTCGGAAAGCACCGCTAAACACCGTCGACATGTTGTTCCGACCGATGTTGATGATCTGCAGCATAAGGCAATTTTGGAAGACGCCGTTTGGCAAGTTGGACAGCAGATTTCCGTCCAGGTGCAGCACCTGCAGGTTGGGTGCATGTTGGAAGATGGAAGTGTCGAGGAAACTTATCCGGTTGTAGGACAAGGTCAAGGAATGCAAGGTTTTGCCCACAGGTTTAAGGAAGCTACCGTCTATTTTTGATATCAGATTATGGCTAAGGTCTAAACTGCGCACATTGATGTACCTCTCGCTCTCTTTAAAGTCCGGCACTTTCAGCAGGTGTTCGATTCGGTTGTAAGACAGGTCGAGGAACACGTGGTTTTTGGACTCGCCCACTTTGTGGAATCCGACGAACGAGAACTCCGTGAGGTTGTTGTCCTGGAGGAATATATTCGTGACGCTTTTCAGGTTCGAAAAAGCCGCTTTTTCGATGCTGGAGATTCTGTTCCTGGCGAGAATCACGGTGTTTAGAATCGGCATCTCGCTGAAAGCGAAAGATTTAATCGTGGTAAGCCTGTTACCGTAATAAACAACGTTCGTCAGAAAAGGCAGTTTGTAGAAAGTGCCGTTTTCTATCACTTCTATTTCGTTATTAGCTAAAACGACACTGTTGAGTCGCGTGTGAACTTTATTTCTGAAGAGTCCTGAAGGTAAAGATTGCAGTTTATTTCCTTCCAAGTCGATATGAATGAGGGAAGGCATTCCTTCAAAAGTCGACGTCGAAAGCGCGTTCAACTTGTTGTAGTCTACCTGCAACCATTTAACTTTTTCCATTCCTTCAAGGACTTCCAGAGTGGGAAGGTTGAAGTTACCCAATTCCAAAATTTCAAGAGTCGATCTGATCGGTTTGAACGTACTGGGATCGTAGGACACCAAATTATTGTAAGAGAGTCTAAGTTCTCTGAGTTTCGTTGTCCCGGAAAAAGTATCTGGCGCTATGCTAGTGAGTTCATTGTTAGCCAGATTCAGAGCTGTTAAAGATTGGCCCCATACGTTGAAGTCTGCAGCGGATATGGATGAAATGGAATTATCTTGAAGACTGATGCGTGATATCCTCTGGGTGGCATGCAGCGCCTCTCGCGGCACTTTTCTGAATCTATTCCCAGAGATATCGAGAATGTCTAAGTCATAACGGCAGCCGTTTAAGTCGTAAGGATCTAGGTCTTTGATGGAATTGCCCCGAAGGTAGAGATGACTCAAGGCGGTCAGATCTTTTAAGGCTTTTGGAAATGTCTCCAGGAGGTTGTGGCTCAGATCAAGGGCTTTGAGGGTGTCTTGAAGCCCTTCGAATGAGCCGTCTGGAATGGTTCTGAGTCTGTTGTTGGACAGGGAGAGCCTCTCGACAACGAAACCCTTAAACGTGGCCCCGTTTAGAGTCTTTATGTAGTTGAATTCGAGGTGGAGGTTCGTGATGGCGACTTCTGTGTGGTTCAGTAAAGATGCGGAGAGAATTCTGATGAGGTTGTGGCTGAGATCCAGTTTCGTGAGGTGTCTCACTGGTAGAATAAACGGTTTGGGGAGGTCTTCTATTAAGTTACCATTCAACTAAAACACGAAAAAGTAGTAATTATCAGTAAACTATAAATAAATAAGAATTAAAGTTTATAAAGAGTTGCCCAAAATTAACGCAAGGTTTGAATGAAATAGAACACAGTTTTTAGTCATTAGATTATTATTTTTCCATTGAATCATAAAGTACTTAGAATAGGGTTATTTATGGACATCGGTCAAATGGTTTCTACGGCTTTGGTGGCAAATACGCACTCTTTTGTCGAATTTTTTCATGACTTTTCTGCATAATTGCAGCTAAATTTCGTTGCTGCAGCGTTTAATTTCCTCTTGTAATGCACGGGTGGTTGTGGGCTCATTGACATAGACCTTTGACTTCAAATAACTCCATAAGAAGAAATCTAACGGTGTTAAATCACACGATCTAGGGGACCAATTATGATCACCAAAAGGAGAGAGTACACGACCAGGAAATGTCTCTTGCAGTAATTGAATTGTTCCACTGGCTGTATGGCATGTGACACAGTCTTGAACGCTTCATTTTTACTAACCCTAACAGCTGTCAAATTGCTCTTTTTATAGGGTTGCCAACAATTTACGCGAAAATGGCGGCAAATTCAAATCTTGCGTTAATTTTGGGACACCCTTTAGAACAAACTGTTTCGGGAGGTCTTCTATTAAGTAACAAAAAAAGGTAGCAATTGTTAGTAAACTACAGATAAATAAGAATAAAAGTTATAATGTAAATGGTTTGGGGAAGTGACAATTTTTCCTAAGTGACTATACTTTTTAAAAAAGCTTTAAAAAATAACTTTTAATCCTTTTAGGATGAAAGGTTTGAAACTGCAATAATCGAAAAAAGGTTTTCAGTACAAAGATTTTCGTGACACTAAAAAGTAAATTACGAAACAAGGTTGCTGTAAGGTTACATGCTTTCTGGGAAGTAAGTAAAATGATTACCTGAAGCCAAGTGAGGTTTCGCAGATTGTGGAGTGCTTCAGATGGCACACGCTTCAGAAGATTGTTGGAGAGGGAGAGTGTCTGGAGAGAGGAGGGAAAAGGGTGATTTTTGACGTCAGTTAGGCAATTCTGGTCGAGATCCAGTGACGTCAGGTTGTGTAGGTTGGAGAAGGCGCCATCTATGAGGAGTGAAATGCGATTGTCTCCAAGAAAAACACTGCGCAAGTTTGGCTTCGAGGGTAAGCTTGGCCAATCATCGATGTCATTGGAATGTAGGCTTAACCACTGCAGATGCCTCAACTGAAAATGATTCAAGCTCATTTATTTAAACTGTGTGTCGAACATTTAAAACACAGTTTACGAACAAGAAACGGAAAAGAAATGCTAGGGGAGGTATTTTGAATATATCACCCTCGATAATTCTCTCAGAAAAAATACTCGTCAATCATAATCGATTTAAATTCATTTGAGGTGTATTTAAGAAAGAAATTAATCTTTTTATATATGTTAAGAAATTCGTTTTTTTACAAGTGGAACTTGGTGAACTATTTCCACTGTACGTTTTAACCCCTTGCCATTGTCGCCCGAATCCAGTTCATACAACTACTACGTGCAGTATTTGTGATGCCCGAGCTGATTTCGTTTTGATTTTAGGATACATAGTTCCCTATTTTCCTAATAGATGGCATTAATGGTCCCAGTTTTTCACTGATTACGACTTCAGTCGAGTTAGGGAAAATGTGGGTGTTGTCAGCTGCTCAGATAAACAAAGACACACTTAGATTGATAAACAAAGGCAAAGTTTCGCTTTCTCGTTTAGTTTTGGTTGTTTTTCAGTGTGTTTTCATATTATATTATACTAGTTATATTATATTTTAGCTTCAAGTTTTGTTTAATTTCCCCTAAATGAATAAGATGTGTGTGTAATCCATTACCTTTTTATGTGTAAGTAGAAATTATAAATACAGTAGTTATTGCATTTAAAATTTTACTTTTGCAATAAAAAAACCATTTTCTAAATTTTATGATAAAGAAAAAAAAATAAACAGTCAAAAACATTTTCCATTTTTGGTCCATTTTTCTGAAATATGTCGCTATTAAGGGGGTTAATCTTGTCCCCCTCAAATATTGGACACTTTCAACGCCCATGATATATTGTCAATAAAGTTTACCTAGGGTATTAAAAAATTCTAAATAGTTGCTGAACCGAAAACAAAATGGCAGTGGGGAGTTGCTGAGTATATACGGTGGGAATCTTTTCATTTTTTTAATTTCGTTTTCTAGTGATAACTCTTGATGAAATGTCTTGCTCATTCGTCTTAATATATTCTTCTAATTTTCTAAATTTTCGGAGAGCAAGTTAAATAGGAAGTCCCGACGGATGGTAGCAATTTATATAAATTATTTCATTATTTGTATCGAATGAGTATAATTTTATTCGAATTTGATATCGACTTATGATAGAGAAGGGGTTTGCTTTGTGATATGCTAATTAAAGCATATGACGTTATTTTTTCCCTTAGTCGTGTTAACTATCGTACAGGAATCATCGTTTTTAATTCTAACAATAGGTAGTAACAACTTGAATTTATAAAAGTTCTTTAAATTGTGAGACGTTATCTTGCACGACATAAGAGGTAATTCATAAAAAGCCATAATTTTTAAAAAAAAATTTCAATACAAAATATTAAAATAATAAACATTCCGATGCTTTTAACATTAAAAAAATTATCGAATATTACTAAATTTACTTTATTCCTTCATGAATTTATTAACTTATGAAACCTATTACTAGATTGTTGAAATTTCAAGGTATTTTTTAAAAAAGTTCTTTAGAAGATATTAAAATAATAAATATTTCGATGCTCTTAACATTAAAAAAATAATTGTAGAATATTGCGAAATTTACTTTGTTCTTACATGATTTTTTTATCAATTTATTTTTTGATAACCGTCCTTGAACAGTCGACCCAACTTTATGGGTTTACGACTACTAATGTTGAACTCCGTAGCCCTGTCATTTTGAACCCAATCCAGAGGACAAGAGGACTCCTGGATCAAGTATTCGGAGAAATTTGACTTCGTGGAGGAATTTTTGATGGAACTTACCCGTATTTGCGTTACATGGAGAGGAAGACCACGGGAATCTCCCACGGTTAGCTTGACAGCAAAGGGACTCTAACCCAGTGTTTCCCAAAGTGTGGTACGCGTACCCCCAGGGGTACGGGAACCGTTCAGCAGGGGTACGCGTTCTTATGGAATTATCTTGCAACAAGCGAAAATTTCAAAAATTTTATTTAAAAACAAAGCTAGCCATAAAAATTTACGATTGCGTATTTTTCTCTCGGCTATTTTTTGCAGAGTTAACAGTTAATAATTAGTGGTGTCAACATCCAGGTGTGATTTTTAACTTTTGTACAATTTTTTATAGTGAAAAATACTTTCATTTTCTTATTAGTGGTACACAGCGTTACGAAAAACTTAAAAAGGGTACACAAAAGTCGTAAGTTTGGGAAACACTGCTCTAACCCATGATACGTCTATCACTGGGGATATTTTACGTCAGTGTTGTTGTTGGTGCAAGCCGGATGCGGAATTAGTATCGACCAGCCATCGCTGGAATCGAACCACGGTTCACCTCATTTAAAGGTTCTATCCCCTGAGCCATCGCGGCTCTTCAAGAATTTATCATGGCTATAGTGGACACCCCAAATCGGAATAAAACCCTGGAAAAACCGATTTTCTAATTTTGATTATTTTATGTTAATTAAATGATGCTCTATAACATGGAAAAGAATTTTTCGTATTTGAGGGATTACAATCAAGCTATAAGCTAGTTTCTTTTTCTCACATTCGTGCAACACACTCTTATTTTCATTTCTACTGTCACCTGAAACCTCGTAATTTTTTAGTATGTCTACTCATTACTACGCATGATTTAGTATTAATTAATCATAATTTTTTACTCCATTTGATTAGTTATATAAGTTCTGTGTACATGTTATCGAGATATATCATTTCAATGAGCAAATTTGTGAAAAATAAAATAATTGTGTATTTTTGGGCAATTTTTTCAAATTCTTTTTTGTTGTAATACCGTTTTCTCTTCCACCTTAGTTTCTGATATGAACTGCCATAATTTGCTACATTTATAAGGAATTACTTGGTTCTGATACAAGAAATCATATAAATTATTAAAATCATAAGAATTTGTAAGGCATTTAACAATATTAGTGTTATTTTGCTCTTTTATGACAAAAAATTGTTTTTCTCAAAACACAATTTTGCATCGAACTGGAAACACTATCTAGATCAATAAAAATTAATTGTAAAATGTGTAAATTTTTTTCTCTACACTTTGAGAAGGTTAAATAGAGATGAAATTAACAAAGAATCTTTAAATTTAAGAAACAATTTTGCGCAAAATAAATCGACAATTTAAAAAAAAAAAAAACATTTTAATTTTTCATGTTATACCATTTAATAAGTATCAAATTATGTTTTCATGTTCTTTATCTAAATATAAATAATTCATACAAGTTACAGCAATGTATGCGGGTCATTTAGTTGAAACCTGGCCAGTGCGTCCAATTTTGCATTAGACGTAATGGGGAGCCACGTAACTGCATGTATTACGGCACCATCTATTGGTAGAGAGACTGGCGCATGCGCAACGTCTGACATTGCATAGCGACAGTGTGGTTGCACGCCGAAGAGAAGGTCACACAAGTTATCGTCCACTACGGAACGTGCAGGAGCGTAAGCAGGAATAAGTTTCGGTGGGAAACGCTGGAACATCCACCGTACAATCCAGACCTTTCACCACGTGACTTTCATGTTTTTGGGCCTCTCTATTCGCTGACATCGATTCACAACGGACGACGACTTGTGTAACTGGGTCCAGGCCTGGATTCGACAGCGGCCTACTAGTTTCTTCAAAAATGGAACAGACCGGCTAGTGTAGCAATGGGATAAATGCGTAAAACAGTTTTTGTGACTAGTATGTGTACTGTGTATAGCTACATTTATGAGTTATCAAAATCGATGGTTTACACTAGTGGCCGGGTTTCATTTGAATGCCCCTTATAACATTATTTTTCAAGAAAAACTAATTAAGAGTTCACTGTAACCTTAACTTATGAAATCTATTAGTTTTAAAAAAGTTGAATTTTGAAGGACAGGTAAGCAATATAAGTACATTTAAATATGCTCAGTTAAAGTTAATTATAAACACGAATTTTCATGAGAGAAAATCCATATAAGCTAAATTTTTATTGGGTAATCGGAAATTGTGTTGAGGTAATTGAAAATTTGTGGTGCGGTAATTAGAGGTAATTGAAAATTTGTGGTGTGGTTATTAGAGGTAATTGAAAATTTGTGCTGTGGTAATTCGAGGTAATTGAAAATTTGTGGTGTGGTAATTCGAAGTAATTGAAAATTTGTGTTGTGGTAATTTGAGGTAATTGAAAATTTGTGTTACCCTCTGAAGAGCCTCTTGGGGTAATCTGTGCAATCTGTTGAAACTGAGATCCACAGTAGTCAAAGCTAATTCACTCCCTTGGAAAGCCTTCGGGTGAATATGAGACAGTTGATTCTGCATCATTCTTAGAGACGATATTCGAGTATTCTTTGAAAAGAAAAAAGACGACAAAAATGAAACACTAAAAATCAAAGTTATTCATTGTAGTTTTTGTATTCATTAAATAGAAATCAATCCTTATATTCAACTTGGAAATGTCCCGCAATGGATTGATCGTAAAGACACGTTTACCGGTAGAACACCGAAATCAAGCATCAATGGCTGCTGTCAGTAAGCGGGTGGGTGACCACTTTCATCAGCCTATGTAGAAACCGAGGGTGCGTCGTATTGATTCTCGGTAAACTATTCTATCATAAAGTGCCATCCCATCCTACATCAGAAAACCTTCAAATGGTTTTTCAGAAGTAGTCTGCGCAGACTATTTAAAAAGTAAACCAATTATGTGCATGAATCCAATTTCTATTTTAATAGTAATTAAGAAAAAGTGCCATCTTCTCCTATATATTTTCAATTATTCTTAAATATAATTAAATTCTCAAATAAATCCATCATATATATTTGAGAATTGAATCTGTAGTCGTTGATAAGTAAATAAGACTAACCAATGATATTCATAAATTAAACAAATTTTTAGACATATATTTGCTTATTTTTGCTAGATTTTCTATTAGATGGCTCTTTCGTAAACTGGTTTACCTTCATAGTGGTATGACCGGACTACCTATAAGAAACCGTGTGGAGGCTTTCAGTTATAGGAGCAGGCGTTGAAAGTCATCCCGTCGGCAGAGGATCAAAATTGCGATGGCATGTTTTCGGAACATTCTCAGGAATGTTTCCCAGACCGCCGTCAATAGCCCATAGAGCAACTCAGGTGCGACGGGTAAATAAAGTGCCTACCAATCTCAACTTGTAAATGCCGGTTAATTATCATCAGACAATGTTAATATTCGGATTAAAGAGGCATTTTTTAAATTTTTTTGCCTATTTTCATCTATAAACTTTGAAAGTTGTGGTAGTTTTAGATGATAGTCAGGGAGTTTAGAAGCTCGTGAACAAAGACTTAAGGGCTGATTGAAAACAAGGAATTTTCACCATACAATGCATGGGTGGGTGAACCACTAGGAGCTATTCGTGACTGCCACGTAACAGATATCTTCTAGAGTAGATCATCGCCCTTGGATCGTATGGTGAAAATTCCTTGTTTTCAATCGGCCTTTAAGTCTTTGACCATCAGTTTCGAAACATCCTGTATGACATTTATATTTGGTTTTGACAGGTTGCATAGCAAAATCTTTCACCAAAAAATAAGCACCCTGCAAGTACTTTTCAAGCACCCAAAAAATATTTTTAAGCACTATAAACATCAACAAAGTGCAAAATAATTTTCCAAGACTTTACATGGCCAAGGTAAAATAACTAGTTTCTGACAAGGATGCTCCTTTCTTGATTATATTAGCCATTATAAAAAAAATTGAGAGTTTTCGGTTCGATGTCAGAGGATGGAAAATTAAGGTTGAAATTGAGAATATCGCGCAAAAGACAGTAGAGTTGCACACGAGAGTGCAATAATCTCACCGAACCCAGCTCAGTATAGATGCTCATACGGATTTGCAAGTATTTCATCAAACATGTAAAATAATTGCCTCTTTCTTACGCTATTGGACCGATGATACGCCGAAATGGATTGTGGTTGAATGAATTGTGAAAATGTTGAATAACACGCTTTTGCATAATACCAGGCAAAAACCGTCATGGTAACGAAAAAAAATCTCATTTTCGAATAGAGAAAATTAAGCACTTTTAAAAAACACTCAATTAAAAAAACAATTAAAAAGGGCTCTCAATTAAAAAGGGCTTTTAAAAATAGAAAATCGAAAAGGACCTTTAAGAACTTTTTAAAAACGCTATGCAACATGCTTAATATGACGGCTTATAAAATTTGTTTTCATCAAATAGGTATGAAGATATTTTATTTTAAAATTCTTCTTTTACTTCTGTGCCAGATATCAAAATCTTTCTTTTTTTGTCTAAACCGTTTGATTGAAATAGCATCTATTTCTGTATTGTTAGCTGATTTCATTGATTTTCCAAGATTAATTTAATTGATTTAATTATGTGTGGATTTTCTGCAGATTCCATTTGCACTAGCACAGTTTATTCAAATTTCAGTCTTCAAATGTTTGATGGTTTTTCAAAAATGATGAACCAACATAATATTGATAATAACCATCAATAATTCATAAACCATTATATTTTTTGATGGTAACTAACATAAGTAACCATTTCTCCAATGTCGGAATTCGTGATCATATGATGATGGGTCAACATAAAGAAACCCAAATTGCTTTGATGGTACATTCCTGCTGAACCAACAATTATTATTAAACTATCATGGACGTGCATTGTTGTACCATTATGGACCAGCACAAATGTCCATCATAGTATCTCGAAAATCAAATGTTGGAACGATCATGAACAACCATCATCCCAATGTAGGAATTTGAACTTATTTATGATCCAACATTTAAAAAAAAAAAAACATTGTTTTGATGAGAACATTTGATGAGAACATTGTCTGAGAACCAACAAGAATTCCCATGAAACCATCATGGAAATGTATAGTTGGAACCATCACGGATCATCATGGATTGTATTTCCATGAGAATCAAACTTCTCTTGATGGTTAACCATCATTATCAAAGTAGCATTTTCCATCATGGAATGATGGAAGTTTGTTGACATATCAAACATAATAGAAAATGTTGGATGATGGTGGACCATCAAGAATCTCACTGAAACCAAAATAAACCATCAAAAATTTTTGATGGATTAATCAAGAATTTTAAGACTAAGATTTTCGAAGGTTTATAAGCATCCTCTAACTCACCTGGAATGATTTGTCCTGTAAGGTTTCTACACCGGATTTCAGTAGAGTGAATTGGAAGACGTCATCAAGGGGTAGTGTGGGGACTTGTGCGAAGGGGACGCCTATGCAGCTGACGTCACGATGTGTGCAGGTGCAGAGGGGGTTGAAGTTGCAGGGTTCCGTATGGGCCAAAATTCCTTGGAACGTCAGCATCATGACGAAAACTATTGTTACAGCAGGTGGCTTCATCTACCACAAAACAAGCCAAAACTTATAAATAATCTTTTTACTGACAAAATTAACAATTTATTTTCGGAAATAATATTAATAACATTTGACAATTAACTAGATTTAGGCCTATACTTCAAGCGATTAGCAGCTCTATTTTCAGCAGCATGACGATTGTATTGGATATTTTTAATTATCTAAAAAGATACTCGTCTCAGGGCTGCTAACTTTCTACGCTTTTTGTATACATCTATTCTAGTGGTAGCTCCCGTGGCAGAATCGCAGCGACACGGCGACATTAGCACAGATCGTTTCAGAGTTCTTGCAGAACGATTTTTCTTTCGAGAAGTAAAAAAATATATACTTTTCTTTTCTACAGAAATTTAGACGTAATATTTGAATCGTGCATTGAGATAGTCACTATTTGAATGGCTCAATTTACGCCGATAGTATTGTAAATCGATATGTTTCAATTGTATTTTCGGCAGTTATTGATTTTCAAGTGGATTTTAAATATCCCGATACATTTCAAGCAATATGGAAAATTCGAATCGTGCATTTGAGTATTCACTTTTTAAGATAATAATTCCAACGAATTTTTGGCAGTTATAGCTATTGATTTTTCCATAGCTTTTAAATCCGATATTTTTTTTATACGATATCATTTATTACAACAACCTGATCTAGAAACGAATCACGCATTTGAGGAGTTCGATTCACGTGATTTCTTCGTCGATCTTTTTTTCGATAACTACTGCTACGGATTTCATGATTTTAAATTATTATTTTTATTGTGATGATTATATTCAAAATGAGAAAGAAATAATTTGGAAATAATTTGTGCATCCACCCCTCCCCCCAACAAAATGCAAGAATAACACCCATAATATAGAATAAAAACTTATTACATGTTCAATAATGTAATGATAATCATTATGTAACGATAATCATTACATAAATGTAATGATTCCAATTGGAATCACTGGGACTGAAAGGGTTAAAAAAAACATATATAGTTTTTGTTTGTAAACGCAGCGCTTTTGTTATTTTAAATTAGTAACTATATGTTTATTATTATTAAAAGTATCTTGCAAAAAGTTATTTATTATCTTCTCTTATTTATTATCATCTCTTTCGCGGTAAGGCTTTTAAAATGTTGACGAAATGACTAAAAAATTTGAAAGCTTTGGTTTTTAACACTAAACATACCAGCACTTAATATGTACCTATTTCTAAAATAACCGAACTTTATATTTCTAGATTGAATGTATGAAATATAGATGTTAGGAAGCAAATAAACTAAAAAAAACTTTATAATATTTAAACAAATTTCTATATTGACAATTTTTATGTATTACAAAACAAAAAGAATAAGAATTTTTGATGCATTGCTGAACGTATTTTCTACATATACAGGGTGTTTCCATTTTCCACTAACATATTTCTTCTAATTATTATTATTTCTATATACTTATAATTATTTTTATAATTATAAGAATCTATATTATATAAAACGCTAATACGTACGTATGTATGTATGTATCAATAAAACCGATGATATTTCTTTTCTCGCGCTGGCAACAGTTTTCATTTTTAATTGATTGGATTCGGCGCGCAAGAGCACGTAGTGAGCAACCAGATAACAATAACCAGAGTGAGCATTATCAGGTTGTTCAATTCAGATTCATGCACTAAAAAC
>NC_092204.1:3896805-3907329 GCF_043381705.1 Parasteatoda tepidariorum
TGAATCCCCAGGCAATACATTGAATGCGCATTACATCGTAATTTCTGATCCGATAACCTTATAAAGCAATAAATTGTTCTCCCGGTCAAATGACCGGTTGTGGCAGAAATAGGTATACGACAAGTATTATTCGAAACAAACAAAATAATAGAATATGAACTGTATGTAATTGTTAGAAAAAGTCATGAAAGTCAAATGTGCAAAAACGATAAGATGATAAGCTCATTTTCAATGCAAAAGTTCTTAAACGCTCATTTGACCGGTTATGTTTAGTGTTAACGTTGGTATGTTTAGTGTTAAATGTCTACAACTCTATGATTTATTTTGAAAAAAGCGTTGAAGTTGTCAGGTCTGCAAAAAGTCGTGTAAAAAGTAATTTGAAAAGCAACCCAGGGAATGCCAATCAATAACAAGCATATTAATTATCAAGTTTGTAACAATTATATTAATTAATAATCGGTAATATTTTTTTGATTGTGTCGAATAAAAAAATAACGTACTTTTTTCTCATGTCTCTATTAAAGGGTGTTGACTTGACGTTCCTCTTTTAAGAGCATTTATGAAGAGCTGCATAAATCTGAAAGGGAAAAAAAATTTTATTAATACAAAAAAATTAAATTTAAATAATTGAAATTACTAAAGTTAAAAGGCACGGGTTCTGAAAAGTAAGGAGTAACAAGTAAAAAAAGACATAAAGTATGAATACCACCAGATCAAATCATCAGAAACAGCAAAGTTTAGTAGTTAGCATAGGCAAGAAAGAAATCTTAATAGCCAAGAAAGATTGGTTATTATTATTATGAGTATGAAAGATAGTTTTTTTTTTAATTCTACGCATGCACCGAAAAATTTTTAAAGCTTTGTCATAATTTGTTGTGAATCGTATTTGTTAACTAATAAAAAGTTTGATTTGAATATCTTAGAAAATTGCTTAAAACTCTTTTTAATTTTCAAGTATTTTTTGTATTTTTCAAAAAAAAGCTTAATGATGAGGGGTTTTTAACAAATTTTATTTTGTATTATAAGACAAAATTTAACAATAAATGATAATACCTTATAATCATATGGTAACTAAACTTTGATGGTATAAAGAAAGCATGCAAAAGAACACATACTTTCAGTGGGGCGGAGGGGTCATCCGTCACAATGCCAGTCTCAGTTTTAATAAAGCTTGTTTAATAGTCAAATATGATTCAATTCAAAATTATGAAGAAAAAAAATTTAATTTTGTGCACATTCACTGTATAAAATGTACTTTAATGCGCAATTTCTAACGAATTTAGTTTGCTCTAAAAATTTCGTTTGATTCCATAGTATATTTATGAAGTTACAGCAAAAAAAACCTAAGGTCCGAAAAAATTATTTAAAAAAAAAAAAAATTCGATATTTCCATAAATATTTACTCTAGGTTTAGGACACTTATTACAGTTATTAAAAATAACTGAAGTAATCGATATAAGTTACAAGCTCATTTGTAGATTTTCTGGCGTAGGGTGTCTAAAAAGACTTGTTTTCTTTCGTAATTTATTGTAGGTCACCAAACCTCTGAAAGCTTTAAATCTTATTGCTAACTATCAGAAAACGCATAAATTAAACATCTCTAAAGTTTAAAAAAAGTTTCTTGAGGAATTTTAAAAAGTCAAAAGCTCAGTGTCTTATGCATTATTGCAAGGTAGAGTGTAGTATATATCCATATCTATATATATGTATATTTATATATATCTATGTATATGTATATATAAAAAATTCCCATATTGTTTAACTTTTATATGTTGATAATTTTTTTTTTTTTTTGAAAGCTTAAGCTATTAAACTTAATTTCATGAAATAAATGACATTAAGGGTCGAAATATAGGTTGATAAATTTTGTTCATTAAGTTTTATTTTTAAAAAAAATATTTTGCAAAAATAATTTCTGAGAACTATGTCTGTGTGAACCTCAAAAATAAATCCTTAGATTCCTTTTTTTTTATGTAAAATGTATATGTACACATGTTAAATCTTCTAAGAATAATTAAATTAAACGAAAGAATTAATATTTTAAGAAACACCAAACAAAAAAGAGATTTTGTTAGAATATAGTTAAAATATTATAACTCTTAATTATAGTTCGAAATTTTTTTAAATTATTAAAACTAGTTTAATGGTTCTTTTAAAAAGAACAGGAAATCTTAAAATTTTTTTTTAATTTTCATGTTAAAAAAACTTTGTCAGATAGAAGAATAGATGTTAAATTATTCTTAAAACATTAAGAAAATAAAGGCTTATTTAGATAAAAATAAATAACTTTTATGAAATTCCAGCGTAAAATTTTTGACTTTGAATTTTCAACTATTAATTCATTCATTAAATAGATATGAAAGAAAATCGAAATGGATTTTCTGATGGGTAAAGCGTTAGTCATCTATGTACATACATATTTCTCTTACACGGCGACAAAAAAAAGCCTCATTACAATTCTCCGAATGGCAACGCTAGAAAATCGACCCATGATTGCCGCTAAAAATGTCACATGCCAAATCTAGCTGAGATGGCTCAACATATAGAGCTTTTAAAAACGGAAACTGAAATAACCAGAGAGCATAAGCTAGGCAAAAGTGAGTAGTCTTTGTCGATAGATCTCGATTTTAATATTGTCGAAAGCGCTTTTTTTCACGAATTTATATATTACGAATTTATTTAACGATTTTTGATTTATATCACGAATTTATTTGTTTTACTAGAATTTATTTGTTTATGCGGGTTTTTCCATTGCAATTCACTTATTTCAATTCTTAATAGACTTAATTATAGCCAAAATTTTAACCTTTTTAAAGAGATATCAGTTTTAGAAATTTTATCTTAAGATTTTATACTATAGCACATTTCTAATAGGTTTAACGAATTACATGTCATTTATTTGAATTCAAATTTATTTTAATGACTTAGTATTTACTAAAAAGATGTGATTTTATTTTTAAAAAAAGTTGTTATATGGATTTGAGTGATTGTTTTGAATTCTTAGAAATTTGTGCATTTGCAATGTACCTAAGTTAGTAGCGAGCGAAGCGAGTATTCGGGAGTTGGCGAGCGTTAGCGAGCAGGGGTCGCACTCAATCGTTTATAAAATCGTTGCTCAATCGTTTATAAAATACATTTTATTCAACAACTCAAGTTCAAATACATTTTTCTTAAACTTGTAGTGAGATGACACTTGACGTTAATACAGTTTTTCAAACATTAATTCATTAAATTTTACAAGTTTTATTTGGGTTAAAATTTTTTAATTATTTAATAAAAAAGTAACTAAAATATTTTCTTTCCTGACCTAGTAGGAATTGACTTTAATATTTTTTTATATTACTTGTTTTAATCACAACGGTGCTACCACAAGGTCGTCCTCTTGACGGACAATGCCCAGTTCAAGATGCTGTTCACGGCCTACTCGAGATTTACGCGTTTGATCATCGGCAAAAGATATTGAACCGCTGGTATTTTGTTATTTGGGTATTTATACTGTAAGCTTGCATCATCTAGTTTATAACACCGAAAAAAATGTTTTTTTCTCGCCAAAATATCTTGGGGCTTTTTCCATCATAGCAATATATACAAATGTCATTGCAGCGTAGAGAAAAATCGCCAACAAAACCAATTGTTTGCGCCAATGGGATAGTAAAAAGAATTTTCCAAAATAGATCGAAAAAGCGACTAAAAATTTGATAGAGGCAATGACTTTGATTCAAGAGACGCAAATTTCCATCTTTCTCGTTATTTTCGCCCGAAAAAAAAATATTCGAAAAAAAAAAAAGTTCTTCCAACACAACGACAGATTTTATTCGAAGCTTTTTCTCCCCCACGGGCAGATTCAGTCGAAGAAAACATTCTTTGAAACAGATAAATACTATGTGGGGGGAAAAAATTGCAAACGATTTTGTGAATTGTAAAAGATGGTTTTTAAAAGTTCGTATAGAATGTTTTATTTAACTAGCTGAACACATTTGTTATGAACCGTTTTACAATGATTAATTTTTGGTGGAAATGGCATTAATATACTATTAAGAATTACTGTTAAAGAGATTCGTTAAATGATTTACTCTTAGATTTATGCAACAAAGTGATGATTGCAAAAGTTGTATTTCTAATGCCTCCGTCCATTTGGTAAGCAAAAATATAAAATGACAGCTCTGAACTCACCCAATTTGTTATAACACTATATGTTTAATTTTAAATGTTATTTCAAAAAAATGATTATTTAGAAAAATGATTGATGTTTACTTATAGATATTAACAGCATCATATGGGAAATATTTGGAGGTGAGAAGTGGAGGAAAAAGTGTTCTTTTTAGAACATATATTTTGAGTAGAATAATTTCAACTGTTTTATGCCAAGAGAGGGCAATTATTGCGAAACAATCATCGGAGTTGGTGAGCCTCAGCGAATAGGGGACTTAGCACCCGTGTAATATAGCAAAAAATATATTGCAATTTTCTTAGCTTTATTAATAGTCTTGGTATATGTCTTCCAGTTTTCTCCATGATTTCGTTGTTGTTGCTCAGTATTGTTTTATGGATAGCTTAATTCTTTTTTCATCCAGTGCGGCATTCAGTTGGCAAATAAATGAACAGTTTTCAGTCTAAGAATAACACATTATTACGTAATTAAGTAGGCAAGGTGGCCTGGTGTTGGCTGGGCGCTGGACTCACGTTCATGAGAACGGGAGTTCGAATCCAGCCGACTGGGCACTCCCCTTGTAGTAAATTGTGACTGGTGCACGTTAAATCTGTCGGTTTCACAAAGCTCTCCATGCTCCAAATTAAACCTCTGGGGGTAATGGATGGGTAGTTCTGTTTCAGGTCAAAATTACGATTTTAGGATGAATGAATGGATCCGCCCTGTAAACTGGTATGACGTATGGGTGTGGCAGATGTTGAATTCTTGATGTTAGATAGCGCCTCTGGAAGACATGAATAATCGTACCCCTTGCCTTAATGGCCTACAGCAACAAAATAGTTAAAATCTTATTTTATGATAGTCTTAAGCTGTGACGGCTCAGTGGATAGAACGTTCGCCTTCCAATCAGGTGAATCTGGTTCGAATCCCGGCGATGGCTGGTCGATACGTATTCCTCACCCGACTTGCGCCGACCACACTGCTGACGTGAAATATCCTCTGTGGTAGACGGAACAAGGGTTAGAGTTCCGTTGTCAGGCTAATCGTGGGAGGTTCTTGAGGTTTACCGCTCCATATAACACAAATGTGGGCTAGTTCCATTAAAAAGTCATCCAGGAAGGCAAATTTCTCCCCAATACTTCATCCAGGAGTTTCCTTGTCTTCTGGATTGGGTTCAAAATGACAAGGCTGCGGAGTTTAACATTAGTAGTCGTAAACCCGAAAATTGGGTACGCTGCCCGACGACGGGTATAGTCTTCTTTCTTAAAAAAATATTTACATTAATTTTACGCCAAATAAAATAAGCAAATGTTATTTAACAATCTTAAAAAAATAGTTATTCTAAAACATTTTTTAAGTGGAAGCTTAAGTATTTTCATCTGTAAGTATAAAAGATTTATATACAAACTATAATAATAGTTTAAATTATGAATGCTTATGCTTGAGACATATTTTTTAGGGGTGTTTGGCCGCATCGTCATGGAAATAAGGGAAAGTAAATAAAGAACTTAAAAAGTAAATTCTTTTTGGAAATAAGAATAAACCTAGTAATAGAATCTGTAGGAAAAATACTGTTTTTTTTTAACTATTCTAAATTGGTTATTATTAAAAATATAACGACAATAGTACAAATAAAAAAGAAATTTATTGCTAGGTAATTTTTAAAATTTACAAACAATTTTAATTGAAATATTGCTCGAACAATTTAACTAAAACAAAAACGGAATTATGTAATAAAAAAACAGCATTTTCGAAATTACAGAAAGAAAATACCGTTGCCAAACTCATTTCTATAAACAATTTAAAAAACTAATATTTATGATAAAAAATTATCTCCTTTAAGGTAAAAAAAAAAATTGTTTTGAATGGAAATTGCATTTTTAACTGTAAAACTTGTTTCCTCTCAAAAAAAGCACCACTACGCAAATTAAATTTCTCATTCTAAAATGTCTTTTGTAAGAAGCATTAGAACATTAAATAGAACGAAAAGAGATTGTTAAGAAGATGCACATTTTCGATTGTTTTTTCTTATTTTAAGTGGCCATAAATCACTCCTTAAATAGGGATGGTAATAACAATAAATATTTTGCATGATTATTGCCCTCGCAAATGTTAGATTTAAATAACGTTTTTAACTAACAATAAATATCATTTTCGGCAAAAATTTTGTTTAACCTGAACACTAAATAGAAATAATTAAGTGTTTAGTAACAGTGTAATAATTAGAATGGTTAATATTTATAGAGCAATTAAATTTAGTATTTCATAGTTGATAACTATTTTTAAAGGGGATTAGATTACTGCCGTATCCGCAGATTTTTTTTTCTTCCTTAGTATTGCAGTTAATTCAATGCTGTTTCAAGTTTCACATTTTTAAAATTTGATTAAATAATCGTATAAAAATGTGGAAAAATAAATATTTTGAACTGAATATCGTTAGTATGAATGACACTAATATATTTAGCATTAGAAAGACTGAAACTTAGTATATGCCTACATTGCCCAAAAACAGTCAAAATGACAGCATTGTGAAAGAATAACTTGAGTATTGGAAATTTGTTCAAATTTAATTTTTTATATTATTTACAGATATATAACAAGTTTTTAGTAAATATTAACAATAAAAAAATTATATGTTGTACGAAAAGTCACAAAATTCTAAGAAATTGCGTCATTACACATCATTGTTTTTCTAATTGAAATTAAAAAGCAATCAAAATAACTTCCTTGGGCGATTGTCATAGGAATTGTGTTAATAACTAATATGATATATTGAAAAATCTGATACAGTGATAAATTTAATAACACTAATATAATTTTTATTTTTTCTACGATCATCTAACTCAATGGCAATTAATGTTCAACTCCGAACTTTGTCATTTTGCACTTAAACCAAAAGATGAGGTAACATTTCTATCACACACTGGAATAAACTAGTCTTACAAGGGAAACTAGGGAAGTGTGACTCGCCAATTTTGAAATAAACTAGTGGGATGTATGCCTTATGAGGAATAATTTTAGGAGGCAACATTCGTTTCGGCCCATAGAAGGGCACATTCGTTTCGGCCCATCCTATGAGAGATAAATAATTCAATATATAGAAAAATCGGTATTTTATTACTTCAGTGCAGACTATTTAGTTATTGTAATTATCTCATACTCCAATTAATTTTGTGTTACTTTCACGTACTATATAATGCATATTTATTGTCAAAATTGATTTCGAAAATTTTATCTACCTCTAGTTTTTCAGAAAAACCTGTTAGGTTAATTTTAAAAAAAAAAANGAAATTTGTTCAAAATTAATTTTTTATATTTACATTTACATAACAAGTTATTAGTAAATATTAACAATAAAAAAAATTATATGTTATACAAAAAAGTCACAAAATTCTAAGAAACTGTGTCATTATATACATCATTGTTTTTCTAATTGAAATTAAAAAGGAGTCAAAATAACTTCCTTGGGCGATTACCCTAGGAATAGTGTTAATAACTAATATGATAAATTGAAAAATCTGATACAGTGATAAATTTAATACACTAATTTAATAACACTAATATAATTTTTATTTTTCCTACGATCATCTAACTCAATGGCAATTAATGTTCAACTCCGAACTTTGTCATTTTGCACTTAAACCAAAAGATGAGGTAACATTTGTATCACACATTGGAATAAACTAGTCTTAGTGAAGGAATGGAACTATCGTTACATAGAGAGGAAAACCACAGAAAAGCTCTAACAGTTAGCCCAACGGCAAGGATATTCTAACCAAGGGTCCGTTTACCACTGTGAATACTTTACGTATGCACTGGCCGGTGCATGTCCAAGCCTAATTGTTGGAATTCGAACCTGGGTCACCCAAAGAGGTCGCGTCCTATCCCCTGATCAACGGTGCCCAATACATACCCTCTAGGTTAATTCGCAATTTAGGTCTTCATATGTTTATTTGGATGATTTTTAAAAATAAAGTTTTTTTTTTTTTTTTTTGCACAATATCTGCCGGCGACTAATATCTGTGCGAAGAGAAGATGGAAATAAAAATATCAGAACTAGTTTGATATTCTGATATTACTAGCTAGATGGGGCTTATTTCTGGCAATCAGCACTGAAAACTTGTTTTCTCAAGAAAAAATAAACGTTGACGTTTTTAGTCTCACCTTCCACTGTAGTGACTCGATAATTTTTTTATTTTTTTTATTCTTTGCTCATTAAAATTTTGAAACCTTAATATGCATACTTTTTTGGACAAGGATATCAAAAGTATTGTACACAAAACACCTTATATTGTATACCAAAATTCTATCCAGATGAAATAAAACTTAAAAGTTGAATGGTTTAACAATAAAATACGCATCAAAATAATCACGTAATGCTAAATATTTTATTAAGATATTTTCTCTTTTTTTTCTGTTTTTAATAAATAAAAATGATTCTCAGCAAAGAATTATTAAAAAAAAAAACCTTTTCACGTTCATCTTGATTGAAGGAGCTAACCTTAAATATGCTCCTTACTTTGTGCAGAAGATATTTTAAGTCATTTACTATCCCTAAATAAAAATGCCTTTCTTTTTTAACGGATTGATATTTTTAATTCTCACAATATGGGGGAGGAAGCCGTGATGGCTCAGGGGGATTCGGGTTCGTATACCAACGTTGGCTGGTCGATACGAATTCCGCATCCGGTTCGCATTGACTACAGTGCTGACGTGAAATATCTTCAGTGGTTGACGGATCATGGGTTAGAGTCCCCTTGCGTCAATGGGTGGTTTTTGTGGTTTTTATCGCAATAAACCATTTTTTGTTTTTTCAGAATATTATTTTTAAGTATGCGACTTATAACACACCATCATTTAGAATTTGATGCAAAATAGTATCTTAAATTAGAAGCGATAAGTATCACTATAAGTTGAGGAATGGTTTATAAATATTTCCATTTATTCTTATGCCATTTATAAGCTATTACAATATCTTCTTACCATTTATATACTTATGCCTTAAGTTATCACAAAATAAAAAATTTTAACACATTATTTTTAAAAATATCGTTACTAACTAGAAAACAGAAGAGAAATAAAGTTTTTAATGGCTTGAAAGAAAATTTGGCCGTAAAAGTTCATTTGTATACTATATTCTCACACTATATAAATTTAAAATGACCTTTTTATTTTATAAAAATCTAAAACTTTAAAATGATAAAATAATTTGCAGTTTAGGAAATCGAATGAAAATTATAAACCATTTAAATTGATTCGAAGTATTCTTTTTTTTTCTTTCTATAAATACGAACAACTATTTCTAGAAGTATTTGAGCGAAGTTCTGATAGCGCGGGAAGAAAGAGAAACCAAAACAAAAGGTAATTCTGTAAGACAAAAGGAATTCTAAAAAAAAATCTTACAGTAATTAACAGAGTTTGTTACCAATTAACGTTCCATTTTTTCCATAGTTATCCCACCCGTATACAGATAAATTCTAAAGAATAACTAGGTTATCCATGCTACAAGAATAATGTTCTTTAAACGTGATGCCCGCACCTTTCGTTGTTGAATTCCGATACAATTTTAATTAAGTGAATAAATTTTGTTTAAAACCTGCTTCAATTCCTTTAAGAGAACTTTAAATCTGAATTATTTCTTTTTAGTAAAACCTGAATCGTTTAGTCCGTAAAAGAATATTTGATTAGTCACGCGTTATTTAGACTGGTCAATCCCACGTAATCATTTTATTCATTAACTATAAGGATTTAATAAGTATTCAATTTAATTAGTATTGTTGTTTCTTTCCTTCTTTGTTTTATTTACTTTGTATTTTTTTAAAACTCTAATATGCTTTTAACCTTTTAATTGTCCAGTTATTCTGACTTAGGTACATAAATTGTCATTTTTTTTATAGCAAACATCAAATTTTTTGTACAGTATAAAATATACTATAGTTAAAAATTGATATTTTGAATGACATGCATAAAAATTATAAGGTTTTGTAGACACTGCATATAATTTGACTTTTTATTTAGACAGCATTGTTTAGTTGAATTTTGATTTGATTTTTTAGGTTTAAGAACATAATGTAATATCTTCTCGCATGTAATATCTTCTGAAAAAAGTCCAATGTCATGTGGGTGGGAAGTAACACTTTGAGGGCCACTTTCACATTCTTCAGATTTTGATGTGCTAGAAACGTTTTCTTCAACGGAAGTGTCACGTTTCTGTTCAACAGAAAAACTTACATTGGTACTAGATGCTGTCACCTCACTAATTTCAGGTCGTGATTTTTTTTCTCAAAATGATTAAAAATTGTTAAATTCTTGCGTTTTGACATCCTAAAGATCCAAGAACAGCAAAGATATATATATAGAGAAAGTCGATTGAG
>NC_092204.1:3907703-4063531 GCF_043381705.1 Parasteatoda tepidariorum
AGTCTCGAAAACTATCGCGACTGGCAGGACAGAAAGAAACCAGTCCGTAACAGTATCACGTGAATTTGGTTTCAAAAGTACAACCCTATTATAGTAAATGTTTTTTCAGTGTTCTGAGAAATACCGTGAGAAAAAAAAGTAGGCATAAGGCAAATAAAAATATATAGTCTTAAAAAATAATAGCCCGCATAATTTCTACTAAAATTTTCATTTTTACCATTTTGTCTGAGCTCAAGGGGGGAGTTTAAACCCCTAATTGCGTAATGTTTTGCGTAATGTACCTTTAATTCTTCAAATTTTTTGAAGAAAAAAAAAGCAGTAAAAGTTGCAATAATTTTTATATAGTTCTTAATGAAATAATTCAATATATTCAATTCGAAAAATCAAATCACATTCGCGTACTACTATTTAAGACATAGACGTAGGCCTAGTTCGGGAAAAATCATTTAAAGGTGTTTGCCGGCAAAGCCACTTTCCCCCCAAATGTACGAAACAGATAAGAATCGACGAAAGCTATTAGTTGCCAGACGACTAAATGGAAAAGTTACCGAAATGACACTATCTCGAAGGATTCAGAGGGAACTTCGCCAAAGGAAGAAAATTCCGATCACACCGAATAAGACCAGAAAACGCATTTGCGAACGGTATTGTTTCTGTCAACCCGTTTAAACAGTCGGCGTTCGGGTTCGTATATAGAGTTTAGTCGGGCATCCGAACGAGTTGATTTTATTGAATCGTTTTCGATTCTTTGGAAAATCGTGATTTCTCCTCTGTTATAACAACAATCGAGGCTGTTCTAGAATTGTGTGGGGGGTGGGTTTAGATGTTATTGAGGAAGATAGAGGAAATAGTCTAAGGCGGTGGTGACACCAATGAATTATTTTACGGCCGTAGTTTGGATGTGGGTGGGATCGTTTCGAATATTAGATGGACTCAAGGAATTCTCGTCAAATGTTCTGAATGAATCGAATATGGGGGGGATGGTCGGGAGATATTCTGAATAAATGACCAGATAGTAATCTAGTGGTGAACCCGAATTATTGTTCATTGTATTTTGTTTTTAAAATGTATCATAAAGAAAGAAAGAGAAAATTGAGTTTAAAAAAAAAAAAAAAAAGAAAAANAAAAAAAAAAAAAAAAAAAAAAAAAAAAAAAAAAAAAAAAAAAAAAAAAAATTTGAAATGATTAAACGACAAAACCAGTATTAGAAACTACAGTCCCTGGCTCAATTATTAGAGGCACTATCTATGTAAAAACTTAAAAATCAGGTGATACTATATAGCTCTACTGTTTCTACGCGACTGAAACCGGTTTGTACTTGTTTACGTTCGTGTATCAATCGTTTAAATTAGACGATTATATAGTATAAATTTGACGATAGGTTAAATAAGACGATCTTAAGACGTTAGACGACGAGAATTAGACGATTGGATTATATATAAATATAGAACATTTATTATATCAGGTATTATATTAATATATTATAGTAATTAGATCAAATTATTAAACGTACTGTAGGCTTTGATTATGACATGTTTTGCACGAGGTCATATGCAATACTTTTAACATGCATGTAAAGTTTTTATTCAAGAGATTTTTTATATACTTCCTATTTGTATTTTTAACGCATTACATTACAATGTTAACCAAAGGATACACGAACGTAAACAAGTGCAAACGGGTTTCATTCGCGTAAAAACAATAAAGCTGTAAATAATATCACCTGATAATTAAGATTTTACAGTCTTATACTGCGTCGAATAATTTGGAAAGGGACTGTAAAAGATTCCACTTTTTTTTTGTTTCATTCGAGATTAATTTGTGCGAATTGTTTTAAATTTACATCAGGCAAAAAGTGGTGTTTCATTATCAATATTAAATGATCGAAAATGTAACATAAATTGGGAGTAAGCAAGTTAAGTATCAAAAAATGCTATCGTCGTCTAAAGAATCATTAGGGAGGAAGATGGGATTAAAATCATCACAATCTGATTGTCCGAAGCAACAGAAAGTAGTTTAAAAACGATTGTTACAAAACCTCTCCTCCAAGTTTCATTAGTTGAATTCAATTCTACAAATATTTACCTAATTATAAATTGAATTTTTATAATTTACTTTTTAATTTCTTAAAAATAGGGAGCTCGCATTTCGTTAGGGCTGCTCTTGGAATATTTTAAGAATGTTTTTATTTTAAACCCGTCGTTGAACAGCCAATCCAATTTAGGGTTTGACTATTGACGTTCAAATCCGAAGCCTTGTCATTTTAAACACAATCCAGAAGACAAGGGAACTCCTGGATCAAGTATTCGTAGAAATTTGCCTTCGTGGAAGACTTTTTGATGGAACGAACCTGCATTTGCGTTTTAAGGAGAGGAAGACCGCAAGAACCTCCCACGGTTAGCCTGACTGCAAAAAGGGACTCTAACCCGTGATCCGTCTACCACTGAGGATATTTCAAATCAACACTGTGGTTGGTGAAAGTTGGATGCGCATTCGTATCGACCAGCCATTGCTGAGATTCGAACCCTGTTCTCCTAATTGGAAGGTGAACGCTCTACCCCTGAGCCATCGCGGCTCATTGTGCCTCCCCGGCGAGGAATCGAACCTCGATCTCCTGTGTGACAGGCGTGGATATAACTATAATAACTAATAAAAAGAACTTAAAAACAAGAGAACATTAGAAGGCTGACGCAGTAAAAGAAACCAATCTACTCAGTCGCCGTGAATTAAATCAAAAATTTCGACTGGTCAAGTGTGATTTAGAGTTGTGTTCGCTGGAAAACAGAACTAATTTCGACACAAACTAGATTCTTGGTCACTCCCCACTACCCAGTTTTACTCGACTCTGCCCGACACACGAAGGAATTTAACGTAGAAGAAAAAGATGGGTCGAAAATCATTATTACCGGTTTGATTATCCAAATAAACAGTGGATTTCAACAATGGTTTCATCATGCCTTCAAGCGATGTTTTATTCAACCTTAATCAGCAGGGGGTGCGATTGATTTCGATAACTTTTTCAGTTTCTTCCTCCAGGGGATTACCTTAAATATGCAGACTATAGACAGATGATATGGTAGACGATATTTTAAATTCACACAAAATCGTACTTAATCTTTAAAAAAACTCCTTTTGTTGAAGGATTTGGATTTCTAAAAAATCGGGGTAGCCGCAATCTGGGAAATATGGCCCCATAGTTTGGTCAGGAGAGCGATCCAAAGATTCAGCCTTTTAATGTTACTTTTACTTTTTCCATATCTCCGAAACTTTTTAAGCAAACTGAAAATTTTTTGCATACAATTTAATAAATTCGTTAGTGCAATGATAATTCAATGCAAAAAATACATTTTCGTAAATATTTATTATTTTTCCTTACTTTAATTCAATATGGTCAAAACAATTTTGAATAGTAAGACATACCATTCTTTACATCCTTTTAAATGAGGTAATTTAAAATAAGAAATAAGAAATTTGAGTGAAATCGGTCGTATAGTTCCTGAGAAATCTAATTTTACAAAAAGTCGCATATTTGAAATTAGATTCCTCAGGAACTGTTCGTCCGATTTCGCTCAAATTTCGTATTTTACCAACCTATTTTAAAATGATGTAAAAAAAAATGTGTACGTTACAATTCAAATTTTTTCGACTGGAAAAATGCATACGTTACAATTCAAATTTTTTAAATAATATAATAAAAAATAATAAATATTTGAATATTTTTTTTATGTAGAATTATCTTCGAAAAAGCGAATTTTATTATTGTGTGCGAAACTTTTTCCAATTAGGTTAAAATGTTTAACACAGTAAAGCAGAAAAAGTTTAAAAAGTTAACGAAGTACGCAAAACGTAAAATTAATATTAAGGGGCCCACACTTTTGACCGCTTTCCTGACCAAACTATAGGGACCCCATTTCCTAGATAGCGGCTATCCCATATTTTTGGGGTCAGAAATTGGAATCCTATGAAAAAATTTACGTTTATTCAGAAAAAGCACGTTTTTGTGTCTGATTTCGTAAGTAAAAATATCGCCTTCTCTTATTGATTAGTATATTTAAGACCACTTCCTCAAACCATAAAGATTGAGCTGTAAAACGTGAAGATCCGATTATGTTCAAATGCGGACACTAAATTATTCTTTTTTCTCAAATAAGTTAGAAATGATCCTATCTTTAAAATACGTGAAAAACTGAATCGCTTATAGTAAAATTTAAAACGACTAACGCTAATTGAATGAATTAATATTTTTAAAATGTATAAACATCAAGTGTCATTCCACTACATGTGTAAAAAAATGTATTTGAAGTTGAGTGGGTGAATAAAAACCAGATTAACCAGAAAAATAATTTATATATTTGTTCTTTTGTTAATATAATAAATAACCATCGGTAATAAAAATGGTTTTATTGCTATCGTTGATTGCTAATGGAAAATGTACTGATATCTATTTAATGTCTAAGAGGAAGTCGATGAACATATTTCTCCTCATTAACTCTATTAGATGTCTAATGCTCGTAATAATTCTAATAGTCGAGATTTGGACAACTAGAAATCGCTCTAATGACTTATTAGAGAGGGATAATTAATCACTCCAAACAGCCTTTCACGCATTTACGATACTCTGCATTGAAATAGCAAAGAGTTAGATTTGAACGTTGTTCATTTTTCCTAGTGAACATATACAGTTCCTGTCTAAATTATGAGACGAATTATTAGATTTTACGTAAAATCTTCATTATGAGGTGATACTATACAGCTTTATTGTTTTTAACAGACTGTTTGCTCTTGTTTACCTTCATTTATCAATGGGTTAACATTGTAATGCAATACGTTAAAAATAAATACAAATAGGAAGTATATAAAAAAATCTCCTGCATTACATGTAAGTTTAAATATAAAAGTATTGCATAGAAAATCGTGCAAAACACGTAATTATTAAAACAATACACTGCGTCTAATCATTTGGTTTAATTTTCAATGTAATAATACAATACCTAACATAATAAATATTCTATACAGTTGACTCGCGTTATAACTGGAACGAACCTGCATTTGCGNAACGACCCCATCGGGACTGCCCCAATCTGGTCGTTATATCAAATGGTCGCTATATCAAAATGAGCAAATTTCCTTTGAAAATCGGTCACATAATGGCTTTAAACGTTATAATGCATGCATATACTATTTGTGGTATAAATGTTATAAACCAAAAAAGGATAGGATGCATACATTAATAAAACATAATGACATTTTAACAATTGAATTACAACTGTTAACAATTAAGAATTTTATTTTAAAGTACAGATTAAAAAACATTGAATGACAAAAAAAAAATCTAGTTTCTAATGAATTAATTTTTTGATGTACATAATTTGCGGTATATATAACGAATTTTTTTTTTATGTACATAATTTGCAGTATTATAAAGAAGAGTAAACCGAGGAACATAAACGAGGCTTCATTAGACGAAGACATTAATTTTTTGATGTGCATTAATTTGTTGAAGTTACATGTTAAGAGGACTTAACATATGTGTGCTTGTTCAAGGTCAACCATTCAACCCCACTTTCCAATAGGAAGTTAGAAAAGATCTGTATTCAAATTCAGAGAGGGTCGTTATATTAGGAGTTGACCTTTTTTACGGTCGTTATAGCAAGAGTAAAAAAACGTTATCTTTTATGGATGTGAATTGGGACTCCTTCACAGGGTCGTTATATCATGTTGGTCGTTCTATCACAGGGTCGTTATAACACGAGTCGACTGTATTTATATAATATATCGTCTACTTTATCCAATCACAGAATTTATATTATATATCGTCTAATTTAACCAGTTGATACACTAACGTAAGCAAGTGCAAACCGGTTTCAGTCCTGAAAAGCAGTAAAGCTGTATAGTATCACCTGATAATTGAGATTTTACATAGAATCTTAGAGTGCGTCGAATAATTTGGCCATGGACAGTATATATTTTAAATTTTTGTCTCAACTCGTAATTAAAAATTAATCGTTTTAATCGTTTATATTATCGTTTTAATCGTTTTACTCGTAATTAATCGCTTTTAAAAATTTTCATTTCGCAGTATAAATATTGGCAAAAACTAGATTAATTCTATGAGAAATATCTTCTAAATTTTACTATTGAATACAGGAAAATTGGATCGTTTTAAGGTGAAAAAATAAAGTAAATACATAAAAGTACTTCTGATTCGAATTTTTAAACATTTTTGTTTTTTAAGTGATTTCCTTTTTCTTTAATTCATAGATTCGCATTGATTCATTTTCTTAGTTTTACCTCTTTAAGTGTTTTATTAGTTCATTAATTCAGTTTCCATTTAATTTCTTTCCTAGCCACAAAGTAACTAATATTCAACGAATCTTGGCTCAGTAATGTTTCAAAAGGTCATTATTTTTCCGATATTGGCCCTATATAAAATTGTTACCCGATATTTTACAGCCACTTTACAACCAATATCGATCCCATATAGAATTGTTAGATTTACTCGATATTTTATATCCATTATTTAGCCAATATAGGTTCTATTTTGGCCCTTGTATATATAGGCCATTCTAGGACCAATACTAAGAAATCTAGATATTCCAATATTGGTCCCCCAGTGCGTGTTCTTATAAGACTCATGTTAAGCAAATTTTGAAGCCTAATGGAGTCAAGGCAAAATTGTTGCTAGGGTCATTCTTTTATATAAATCTCGAACATTGCCAATACAATGTCTTACAGTGGCAAGTGAAATACATTTAATCTTATCGCCACCATAATCTCCTGACCTTAATCTTTGTGGGTTTCTTCTGATGGAAAAGCACTGTTTACTTCCCAATCGGGTATCATTGACTTTGTTACGTAAAATAATTAAGAAAATATAAATAAATACTCGCGATATATATTAAATTTCTCTTCCATTAATTCGTTTGCATTTTAATAATATTGAAGTATTTTTTTCCGGCATTGAAGCTTCAGGATTTACTCCAGGTTTGCCTGAACTTCCTTTAATCTTTCTTTTAAATTTTAAATTAGTTTTCTTTTAAATTTTAAATTAGTAATAAAGGAGAAAGAGAATTTGTGATGAAACTTTTCTTCCGCTGTATGGCTTCCTCTTAAGAAGGGGAAACTTTTTTGTTCCCCAGTGAAAGTTCCCCATATGAGTATTTTTTTAAAGTTTCGAAACATTATAAATTTTTTCCGTAATGTTTCCTAATTTGAATGTATTACTGGTTGGATTACAAAATATTAGTGGAATGCATAAAATAAATCATTAACCAACCTTTCAGTCCAAACAAACAAATGGAAAAAAAAGAACGAAACGATTCATTTTTAAAACAGGTTTAAAACGACTGGTTATCTTTCAAATTCGTAATTTCAGTTAACGCATCTGCGTCACCGGAAAGTAAAAAGAAAAAAAAATACGAGTTGAGTTGTCCGCTGTTTGTCTGTCATAATTTGAAATAAATCCATTGGCATTTATCGCTTAACACGCTCCATTAAACTGAAATAAAGATTCTTGGCGTCAGTTTTTCTCTTGACGTATCAAACTTGGCGAAAATGGAATTTCTTTAAAAAAAAAATATTGTACAAGTGAACTGGTTTTTAAGAAGCTGGTACTTATCGTTTGACACTTCCCTATCTTAAGACCGGCAGCCTGGAAGATTGGTAATTAAGTTGCTCTACGGAGGGGTGCTTTTATTTGTTTAGTTTTTTAAAATTTTTGCAGACTGATCTTGGCGAAAAATTTATTTCTTGGTATTAAGTTGCTAAAAAAGATTAAACGTTTACAATGCTTCGCGAGTGTTTTCTAATTGAGACCTGATATTAGAATAAGATAGGATTTTTTTTTTACTCTCAAATTGTTAAATTTAATTAAAGTTTTGATTTTTTTTTTTTTTGTTGTTGTTAATATTTACACAGTTGAATTCCGTGTTATACTGAGTTTCTGAGATAAATTCGTTAAGCTTAAGGAATTAGAAATTATGCTTCGTAAAGCTATTGGGAATGCTAAAAACTGATATAAAAAGTTAGATAATTAATATTAATTGCAGTTACAAATGGATGAATGCATTAGTTAGAAAAGAAGAGTATTAGAAAGAATTCCAAAAAGCCTTCAAACAGCAGTGGTCGCCATAGCAACGCATGTAATAACGACGCATGCGCACTGTTTACTTTTACTCTTGAATACAGTTGAAAAATATGATAATGTCCAAATAAGATGAGCACGCCATCAAACCCAAAACAACACCCATTTTGCCAATGGCTAATAAAATTATCTTATGAATGAATAAAAAGGATCAAATAACAGGGTTACCACTCAAATCTGGAGAGGGGGGAAATCCCCCCCTGTCATGCATCAATTGGTTAACATTGTAATGTAATATATTAAAAATAAATTCATATGTTTATATATTTATTACATATAAACGCGTGCAAAGCATACAATTATTAAAAAACTAAAGTGTTTCGAATAATTTGGTCTATAATTATAATGTACTAATATAATACCTGATATAATAATTATTCTATATTTATCTAATATATCGTCTAATTTATTCAATCATCCCTATGTTTTATAAAATTTATATTACTTGGTAAAACCGAAAATTTACTTTATATGATTATTTAAAAAAAACTATTTTAAACCCTATTAAAATTATCGGAGGATATACTATTTATGTTTACAAAAATACTGCTACTTGAGTTGAAATGAATCAATTAAGAGAAATTTATATTAGGACACGAGATGAAGAAAAAAAAAATGTAAACTGTGCAAAAAAAAGTAATTTCCGAAATACAGAAATACAATTTCCTTCTTCATACAGAGACTCTAAAAAGAGAACTCAACTAACTCAACTTTTTCTCCGCGTCACGTTAGAATAATTAAAAAGCAATTTACTCATCCTTTCTGTTTTTTCTTAAAGCTTTTCTTTTGAGAATCGCACATAAAAGGTATTATAGACTTTTGTTTTCTCACTTGAATTCAAAAATTAAAACAAAGTTTTAACGCGTGTAATGGGTTACAATTTGCATTCATAATTAAGCATTTAAAAAGAAGGAAAAAAGCTTATTTATTTGGCAAACTCCACATCGTTTGGATTACTCCAAACGATGTGTTCACCATGTGTCTCGTCATTTTATAATACACTTATGAATATGAAATCTTTTAAAAAAAAACATTTTTACATTCATTTAAATATTAAATTTAGAAACTTTTTCACAACTAAATTTATTACCTACATTGGTGTAAGAAATTCAGTTGAATTTCTTACAGAAATTCTCTGAATTTCTTACTCCAATGTAAATGAAATTATTCGAATTTAAGCGTTAATTAATAAACCTTCAAAAAAAAAAGCTTAAAGTATGTTAGCATTTTTGAGATTAGTAAAAGCTGGTTTACACTATATTGCAACCTTAATAATTAACAATGAATCTTCTCAATAAAACTAAATTTAAGATCAAAGCGATACGTAATTAGCCTTTCATAGGCGCTTAAGATAAATTGCAATATTTTTCCTACCTTTTAAAAATGGTAAATGGATTCAAAATAAATATTGGTTCACGTGAAATTTAATAATGATCAAAGCGATATATCATTCTGGAATATTGTAATATTTATTATAAATTAAAAATGTATTAATTAAAATGTATGCATAAATGCTGATTATTGTTATTAGTAATTTAATTAAATCTAAGATCAAAGCAATGCATCATTAGTCTTTCATAGATTCACTAAATATACACTGAGTGGCCAAATTATTATGACCACCTCAGAGTTTTATGCAAATGAGTTATTGCATCACAGTGCTGAAGCTAGAGAGCAAGATAACCATAACACGGGAATGCTGGACAAGTGAGTCATCAGTTATACTGGGTTGCTTGCTCAGATATGGGAAAGAAAAGTGATTTTACTGAATTTCAAAGTGGAAAGATTGTGGGTGCGAGATGTGTCGGAACGAGCATCAGCAAAACGGCTGCACTTGTGAAGTGTTCTAGAGCAGCAGTTGTTAATGTGTACAAAGAATGGACAATCAAGCACAAAACCGGATCTCAACGTCAGACTTGTGGTCGTCACAGGGTACTGAATGCTCGATCAGAGAGAAGGCTGGCCAGGGTTGTGCAGCGCAATAGGAGAGCAACAGTGCGACAAATTGCAAGTGATCTTAATCAAGGAGCAACTGTGAACGTCTCTGAACGTACTGTTCGACGCACATTGCGCCGTATAGGGTATGGAAGCAGACGACTGAAGGGGTGGTCATAATAATTTGGCCACTCAGTGTATAACGTAATATTTATTACACATTAAAAAGTGGTATAATATTTTTAAAAAAAATCATTGCTATGAATTAATATTAAATACTTAAACACTCTCAGAAAAATCGGTTCTGAGTTGAACCAGAATGTTGGCATCTAGAGCATTTCGAACTTTGCTGCAACAGGTGTTAAACCGTGTTTTCATTCAAGATGCAATGAAGGATTAAATTGAACTATTGTATGGTTATCTGATTATGGTATGTAGTAACAATGCGAATCAAAATATTTAACAACGTTAAAAAAAAATAAACATTGCGCAACACTCTTTGGAAAATTGGTTCTAGGTTGAACCAGAATGTTGGTATCAATTTTGTCCACATTTACTAAATGTTTTTATTTAATTTTCACATCGTACATTCAATTTTCTATTTCGAAATATTTTTTTTAAAAAAAATAAATGGTTTTACAAATTTCATTTTCCTCAGCGTTTTTTTCAATTCCAACTATTAGTTCACACTCTACCTATATCTTGTTCAAATTTTCAATCGATAATAAAATACTTTTTATTTATCCACTACAAATTCAAATACATTTTTTTAAACTTGTAGTGGATGAAACCTGTAGTTAATACAGTTTTTCACATATTAATTTATTGATTAAATTTAATAAATTAATTCTAGTTTTATATGGGAGAATATTTTTAATTATCTAATAAAAAGTAACTAAATTTTTTTTTCTTTGTTTACCTAAGTAGGAGTTGACTTTAATTTTCTTCTACAAAAAAACAAGTTTTCTACAAAAAAAGAACTAATTGATAAATGAAAAATTAAGAAATTTAATTTCTAAGTTTTACAAAAGACTAGCGGCATATGTGGGAATTTTTTTAATACTACAACCTTAATTCGAATAATGGGAATAACTCACGAAAATTTGATTCGAAAAAAATTTATTTTTCCAGGCAATTTGTTCTAAGCTACTTGAACTATAATAAATGTAAAAAAATATCTTTTAATTAATTACTATAAGAATGGCTATTAATAAAACTAAAATGAAAGGTGTATAAAATTGGTTCTATTAACTATTTTGAAACTAGTAGACGTGAACGAAGTACTTTATAACTAAATAACATTCTTGAGAGCTAAGAATATATAGTAAACCGCCACTTTATAATTAAAATAAATAAACATCGTTATTTCACAAGTAAAATGATGCATGCGTATTTGAACGGTGACCTTTCGTTGCTTTAGATATCTAGCTGCATAAAAAAAAACAATTACAAACTCAGGTCAACAATCTACCACCAAAGTCAATTCTTGATGGTCCCATCAAAACATTTTGATGGTTTATGTTGGTTTCAGTGCAATTCATGATGGTCCAACATCATTTGATGGGTACCCTCATCCAACAAACTTCCATCATTCCATGATGGAAAATGATACTTTAATACACTATGATGGTTAACCATCAAGAGAAGTTTGATTCTAATGGACCAACAATCCATGATCCGTGATGGTCCCAACTTTACATTCTCACGATGGTTTAATGGGAAGTCTTGTTGGTTCAGTATTATTATATGAAATTAATATACCACCAAATGGAATTTTTTTTTACGTTGGACCATCAAAAATTAGTCCAAATTCCTACACGGGGGTCGTAATGGTTCATGATGGTTCCAACATTTGATTTCTAAGAAACTATGATGGAAATTTATGATGGTTCCAACACGAACAAACCATCAAAACAAGTTGCTAATCTTATGTTGGACTATCATAAATCAGTCCGATTTCCCACATTGAGGTGATGGTTACTATGTTGGTTACCATTAAAAAACATAATGGTACATAATGGAACTATTGATCATTACCATCAAGATTATGTTGGTTCATCAATGGAAAACCATCAAATTTTAACTTTGGTAACGATATGCAAAGTGTGCCAGCATTGATTTTCGTACCAAAAATAATCTACGTATGGAATGAATGCGCAAGAACTAGTTGCAACTTTTTAGTAATACACTTGTTTAGATTTAACTACAACCTACAGATTGTATGTGAACAATCGATTTGTTAAGTTGAAATAAAGTGCGCACATTTACCACTATAAAAATACAATTCCAATTCACTAGTATTTAAGACATGTTAACTCGATTATATATCTGGGTACCTTTTCATAGATGATGGTTGATATTGTCTATAACTCCTCTCCCCACATGGGTGACCCGGACGACATGTAAACACGCCTACCTTGATAGTAACTTCGATTTTAACACGCTGAATAGTTGATTTTCGACTTGTGACTTTGACATTATACACCACCTCGTGCTGATGCTACTCAGTTTTGATCACACACAACGAGCAACGTATGCACTCGACTGCTAACGGCAACACAATAGCGACCACGACCGTGAACTTAATACAGCTTTCACGATCAGCACTCAAAAAGTATGGTGATCTTAATACAGCTTTCACGATCAGCACTCAAAAAGTATGGTGATCTTAATACAGCTCTCCCGGTTTCTCACAAAACTGCAATGAATCAACTAGTGGTGTCCATTCATCGAATTCTATCACAGATATAATTCTTGTGGGGGGGGGGAACTGTGTTATATCTACTACTACAAAAATAAAATTCTATTCCGCTAGTGTATACGACAGGTTAACTTTAATCTTTGTCGGAGTACCTTTTCATAGACGAAGGTTGACATGGTCTATAACTCCTCTCCCCGCTAAGAGTTTCTTTACACAGTTTTTTTGGGTCATAGAGTTTAAAGATGTTACCGCGCATTGTTTACATTGTACTAATGAAGACCTTAACATCCTTTCTATCAGGAAAAAGTTCATTGTTATCAAATCATCACTCAACATGTTTATTAAGAATTTATTTTGAGTTTATTACCCATCTCGAGACGTTCCAATCCATAACACAAACAAGACAGTCACTTTGTTAACTAACTACATCAGCAAAACTAAAAACTGCTTCCACCTATATTTATTGTATTTTTTTTAATATTTGTTTTATTTATTCAGTTTGATTTCTCCTGAAAAATCCCGATTTATTTATTGGAGTGGAAAAAAAAGGAAAGGGGACATTTTCTGAAAGTAGCATACAGAGTAAAAAGGGGAAAAGAAATCCACAAAGAATCCGGTGCTGTCCCTCTGTTTGAATAAAAATCCCAAACTTTGGAATAGACTCGATGAAGTGAGAGTTACTGCCCCCTCCCCCCTCTCGGCTCATGAATGTTAGCTTCCGACTTGAATACGGAATTTCAGGAAAGATCAGGAGTTAAGAAAAAGACATGGAATAATAAAGAAGTCGGAAAAACGGGAGCTGAAATTTGATTTTTTTTTTTCATTCCTTATCTTCTTCGCGGATCGAATCAAGCCACATCAGCAATTGCCATGGATAAATTCCCAATTGCCTTCGCAGCCATCAGAGGGCGCCACTCTCACCGAGCGTGATACCAATCTTCGGCGTCCCAAAAGAGACACTTTTTTCTTCCGTTTTCCTCTTATTTCATTCCAAAATATACATTCAAATTTTTGTTCTAGAGTAAAATTTGCTTTGCGTTGTCTAAAATAAGGAAAAATGCTTTTTTTTTATTTTATCTTTAGATATAAAAATTATGTTCGGCAGTTTTTGTTTTAAAATAATTGAGAAATCGAATTCTCTTAAATATTTGATTAAGTAACGATCTAATCTACTATCTGTATGCTTTTTTTTTGTTAATTTTATATAAAACTCTTATAATCTGAGGTTAGAAAAATATTCAAACACATGAATGAACGCTGGGTGCAGTAAATATTAACATTCTCAGATTTCGAATTTTTTTTAAAAATATATTGACTCTTAAATGAATGTTGGTTGCAGTAAATATTAACATTCTTAGATTTTGAGGTTTAAATATATATATATATATATAATGAATCATGGTTGCAATAAATATTAACATTCATAGATTTTGAGATTTAAAAAATATATATATTGAATCATGGTTGCAACAAATATTAACATTCCTAGATTTTGAAGTTTAAATATATATATATATACATTGAATATCATAAATGAATGTTGGTTGCAGTAAATTTCATCAGGCATTGGCTGTTTTCGAACATTTAGAAGATAAGACAAGTTAGTAAATGACAACAATGATAATTGATAACAAATTTCCATTCCTTTTTGAATGAGTCCTTCATTCAAAAATAAAGAAAATAATCAACATTCATTTGAGACATTTTAATTCTAATAATGTTCTTTGTGCATTAAAGGTTTCACTAGTCCCCCTAAAATTATCTCAACTCGTAGATAACACTGACAATCAATCGTTAAATAAAATACTTTTTATGCATCCATTCAAATGCATTTTTTTAAATGTTTAGTGGAATGACACTTGATGATAATACAGTTTTATTTCAAATATTAATTCATTCATTAAATAGGGATGAGCGAAAAACAAAACGGAATTTTCTGATTATTTAAGCGTTATAGTCATTGTTTTAAATTTTACTAGAAGCGATATATTATAAAGATAACATCAGTGATAATTTCTAAATTATAGCTCTATTTAAACAACAAAAAAATAGTCTATTACCCACATTTAATTATTATATATTCTCTGTGTCAGATAAATTCAATAAAGAACATGACGTGGTAGCACGTGTGGTCTACGTCATTAAATTTATACTTTTGTAGTTGTCTCACACTATGCGCCTTATTTTTCTTTTCAATTTCTACTATTTAATTCATACTCTCCCTATATCTTGTTCAAATTTTCAATCCTTAATAAAATACTTTTTAGTCATCTCCACTCAAGTTCAAATACATTTCTGTTTATACTTGTGGATGACACAGTTAATGCGGTTTTTTCAAATATTAGTTCATTCATTAAATTGAATGAATTAATTTTAGTTTTATATGGGGGAAGAAATTGTAATTATTTAATAAAAAGTAACTAAACCAAAAATTTTCCTTGCTGACCCTAAGTAGGAATAGCAGACTTTAAAAATCTTTATTATATGACTTGTTTTTTTGTGGTTTTAGTATAAAATGCCACTCATTGCAAAGAAAGTTATTAAAAAAAAACTGGGTTTTTTTTGTGGCAAGAATGAGTAGTTGTTGTACTCGATGCAAACAAACTACATTAAAACGAATAACATTTAAACTATATTTCAACTGTATTAAAAATATAAAATTCAAACAGTATTCCATTAAATGCACTAAAAATGAAACAAAATTCTATGAAAATGACACGGCGTTCCATGAAAATTAATTTCTGTCAATATCTTAAGAACCTAACGTCATAGAGCGAAACAGTTCTCAGATTTGAAATTAGCATAAAGGATTTCATCGAATTATATTAGGATTAAATAATATTAGGAAGGAGGTAAGCACTGTGCCAAAAAATCTATAGCTAGTTAATCACTGTAATTAAATTTCCTTAAAGTTTACCCAGAACATGAAAATTGAGAATCCTGTAAATTCTTCTGAGCATTAAATGCGATATTAATAATCTTCCTGGAATATTCTCTGTTTATTAACGAGCGAGATAGCATCCCTGGAAATTCTTCGGTACATTAAAAATGAAAGTTTTTTTTTTCTTTCTTCTAGATTTTTCTAGAGATTCAAAACTAGATAACTTCAGTCCCTGGCCAAATTATTAGACACATTCTAAGATTCTAAGTATGATCTTAATTATCAGCTTTATTGTTTTGGCGCGACTGAAACANTTAAACTATATTTCAACTGTTTTAAAAATATAAAATTCAAACAGTATTCCATTAAATGCACTAAAAATGAAACAAATTTCTATGAAAATGACACGGCGTTCCACGAAAATTAATTTCTGTCAATATCTTAAGAACCTGACGTCACAGAGCAAACAGTTCTCAGATTTGAAATTAGCATAAAAGATTTCATCAAATTATATTAGGATTAAATTATATTTAATTACATTAGGAAGGAGGTAAGCACTGTGCCAAAAAATCTATAGCTAGTTAATCAGTGTAATTAAATTTTCTTAAAATTTTCCCAGAACATGAAAATTGAGAATCTTGTGAGCATTAAATGCGATATTAATAATCTTCCTGGAATATTCTCTGTTTATTAACGAGTGAGATGGTATCCCTGGAAATTCTTCGGTACATTAAAAATGATAGTTTTTTTTTCGTTCTAGATTTTTCTAGAGATTCAAAACTATATAACTACAGTCCCTGGCCAAATTATTAGACACATTCTAAGATTCTAAGTATGATCTTAATTATCAGCTTTATTGTTTTGGCGCGACTGAAACAGGTTTGCACTTGTTCGCGCTAGTGTATCAATTAAATTAGACTGTATATTATATAAATATAGAATATCTATTATATCAAGTATTATATTAGTATATTATAATAATTGAGATCAAATTCTTAGACGCACTGTAGTGTTTTAATAATGACATGTTTTGCACGAGTTTATTGGCAATATTTTTATGTTTAGACATACATGTAATGGGATTTTATTCAGGAAACTTTTTATATACTTCCTATTTGTATTTATTTTTAACGTATTGCAGTACTATGTTAACCCATTGATACTGGAACGTAAACAAGTGCAAAGATTCGCGTAAAAACAATAAAGCTGTATAGTATCACGTGATAATTAAGATTTTAAAATAGAATCTTGTATGTGCGTCTAATAGTTTAATCAGGAACAGTAGTTTTTCTGGCATTAGTGCTGAATGAGCAAAACAACTAGTCATTCTAGAATTCCCACTGTGTATTAAAAATCCAAATAACTACCAATGTTTTACTCTGCATTAAGGAAGAGATAACTTTCATTTTCTTTATGAACTGAAAACGAAAGAATCTGAAACATTTCTAGAAAGAAAAATTATCTTGTTCTGAACACAAAGTTATTTTGAATATTTCCCGCGCGATAAAAACAAAACAACTAGTCTTGGTTTTGTTCTGTGTATTAAAGGCGAGATAATTATAGTTCATTCAGAATTTTTTTTTTTTATGATGGTCGAAGTAAAACTTTCTTATCGCGTTAAAAACGAGATAATTGATCTTTCAGGAATTTATCTAAGATTTTAAAACAAGGAAACTAGCTTTTCTGAAATTTTCTCTGCACAATAAATTAAAAGCATGATAACTACTCTTTTTGGAATTTTTATTTTATTTTGTCTATATATTAAAATCTAGATAGCTAGCCTTCATGAATTTCTCAATGCGTTAAAACATAAATAATTAGCCTTTTTGAACTCGCTGTCTCTGCATCAGAAATAAGATAATTAGTCATCGTGGAATTTTCTCTATGCATTAAAAACCAAATACATAGTCTACTTGGAACTTTTAACTCTCTGAATATTAAAATCGAGATAACTAGACTATCGACACGGCAAAAAAAAATCTCTGTTTAAAAGATGGAAAATGATGCACTTTTTACAAACCCCGAATAAATAAAAAAAGCATGCTTAATGCCTTTTAAAAAACGCAAATCAAAAATAGCCACCTTTTTAAGCCTTTTTTAAAAACGCTACGCACCCTGTTAACGTAGCGGGCATGCTATTTGCTTTCTATAGTATGAATGTTTAGAGCTTGAATATTTTACATTTATAGTCGGACTTCTATTGAACGAACTTCCATTTTGCGATTTTTTTCAAGGAACCGCGAACTTGTGGAAATTTCTTCGTAAAATAACTTCCAAATGACGAACTGAATTTTCTATTTAACGAATTTTTGTTTGAAATCCCCTTTCTCTATTTCCCAAAATATTTTAAAACATTTGAAACTTGTTAAGGTATTTTATGGGGGAAATGACCTTGAATTGTTTTTCACAGTCACTTAACTTTTAGAGAAAGCAGTAGAATCCCTTTCCTTTCTATTTGCATTTGAAATGAAAAACTTACACAAAATGAACGGATTTTATCAGTAGAAATTAAACTTAAGAACGGTAATGATTGTTTAAAATTACTTTCATTATAAATGCAACCATAATTTTACAGATAAATGTAGCTTTTTTTTAGTCGAAAATGTATGTAGCATGTACTGGATAATGTCTTGCTCTTTTCTTGCTTTCCATGCAGGTTTCTTTTATGGTTAAAATTTATAAAATAAATAGTAGATACTAGTTTACAAGATGAAGGTTTATCAACTGCTGTTTTAATTATGTCTAGTGTTTATGAGTTTAATACCTGTTTTGTGTTTAAGTATTTCAAAAGGTGATTTTCTATTTAACGAATTTTCTGTATAACGAACTTATTATCGGGATTTAGAGATTTCGTTAAATAGAGGGCTGGCTGTATTTTTATCAATAAATCTAGAATTATAATTTTTTTGCCAGTATTTCCTCTAGAATCTAGAATGAATCAGCCTTAAGAAAAATCAGTTTTCCATTTCGCGTTTTACACACACACACACAGCTGATTCCTGTCTATGATTTCTGTCCAAGAATTCTTTATCTTCGAGTGTACCTTTTTTTTCACAACAGGTTTTAACACTTTTTCCAACAACTCTTCAACACCCCTTTTTAGATTATTTTTCCCTCTCCTTCACGATCTTCACACTCTTTCGAACATCGAAAAGAGAAAAGTCCATTTTGCATCAGCCCCACACCGTCTAACACCCTCCGTTAACGTGCCATTAAACCTGATCTCGGCTTAAAATGTTCATTTGCATCACAGGATAAGTTAATGAGTAAGGAGTTACGAAATTGAAGTAAGGAGGGAGCGAAAAGAGTGCGAAGAGTTTTAAATCGACCCCCTTCGCACCTAATGTAGCGTGGCATGGACGTGTGATTGATGCCGGCACGCCACTGCCATTTCGTTCCACTGCGCTAGAATATAATTAACCCGGAAGTGTTTTGGAAGTAGTAGGGTTATTTACAAAGATGATTTGCGCTATTGAAAAGTGCAATAGGCCGAAAACTTATGAGCTCAACAAGCATCCGCTGCGTCAACTGGCATTGAATACAGGTTATCCACGAGTTCATCGCTTTGATTGAGTATTTATACGAAATGGGGATGTTGTTGTTCGAAAGGATATACTTGCCGCTTTTACCTTACTGTATACTTGTCGCTTTTAAGGATATACTTGCCGCTTTTTCCTTACNCGAAATGGGGATGTTGTTGTTCGAAAGGATATACTTGCCGCTTTTTCCTTACTATATACTTCTCGCTTTTAAGGATATACTTGCCGCTTTTTCCTAACTATATACTTGTCGCTTTTAAGGATATACTTGCCGCTTTTTCCTTACTATATACTTCTCGCTTTTAAGGATATACTTGTCCCTTTTTCCTTACTGTCGTGCATGGATATTGCTTTAGAATGTTTAGTCTTGGTTTGACTTCATTGCTGACGGCCAGCGTGCCTGACACTGAAGCCAACAGTTGTGTGTTCAATTACCGGCATAGATCTCTCCGTGTGTTGTTCTCTGTTGTGTGAATGTGGCCCACCTTATAAACGGGTGTCTGGGGCAGAGTGGCATGGGTAACGACGCTCGTCTCCGTGACTTATGTTCATAGGTGCCCACTGGGTAACGTTAAATGATCAACACTTCCGGGGTGATGAAGAACGAAAGGTGAAAGCTTGCTGTAAAAAAAAAAAGTTTGATTTCATTCGATAAACTTGCGACCGTCGGTAAAAGCGTCAAACCTCTCCGGCTGAACTAGATCAGTTAACCTTCAATGGGATACCTGCAAGTGACGTAGTGCAGGTATCTCGATACTGGTTGGATGTTAAAACGTCACATGTTGGGTAACATATTGATTTGTTTAAGTCAGCAACTGTTTTTCCCATTCTATTTCGAGAAACACAGCCCACAAAGATTTCAATTCTTTCATTATATATTTACACAGAGACTTAACACAAAAACAGGCACGAAAGCATGGGGAACATAAACAAGTTAATTTTGCATCGACCCAGGTACTCAAAGCAAAAATATATCAGTTGGATTAATTTATTTACGTATTTTATTTTAAGTTGAGTACAAGAAGACGAGAGACTCGAGAGATCGAATTATATTTTAACTAATTCGATGTGCGACAAGTCTCTGTATTTATTTAATTTATCGTTAATTAACACTCTAACTTATGTAGAGAAACTTGGCTCAACTTTAACACGCCATTTTGCTGATGAGCAAAAGATCTAGATTGCTAGATTAGCTAGCGCTGATGTCATTAGTCACATGTGTGGGTATGGAAAGTGTTTTTCTTGAAGCGCACGCGATTCCCGTAACGTATATGCAATTCGAAAATGGGTGTAAAAACCACTGTTATATTTATCAAAATTACTTGTCGGAATTTTAGAACACCCTGATTTTGGGAAACACTGATTTATGGCAATATTTTAGAAGTTCGGCTGGTTACCTTCATCTATATAAATAAAAGTAAATGTCTGTGTCTTTCATATAACTCTTAAACCATCAAAACGATAAACCATCAGCACGAGGAAGGTTACCGTCAACAGTATTACATTCTACTACGAACAGTTCAAGCGGGATGAGCGATAAACTAAATGGAATTCTCTGAAGGGTAAAGCGTTAGTCATTTTTTTAAAAACTATAAACGTCCGATATGTCAAATATTTTAAAGTGAAGGTTGCTAGCTTATAGCTCAATTTGATCAAAAAAATTATTGCACGTACTTCATTAGTTTTTTATTCACTATGCCAGATAAATTCAATGAACAACATTAGCGTAGTAGCATTCGTGGACTACCGTCTCCAAATTAATATTTTTAAAGTTATCTGATAGCATGTGTTTATTTTGTTTATAGTAGTTCTTTTAAAATGTATAAAGTAATTTAAAACCAACGGTAATTGAAATGAAAAAAAGAAATAATTTAAGTATTCAACAATCAAAATTAATGGAAAAGGGGTGCTAATTCCTTTAGAAGAAACGTAAAAAACCACCGTAATATTATTGAAGGAAATAATTCTTAATTTAGATAAGATATGCATAGACTAAAAGCTATAGACTAAAAGGAAATATTAAATGACTAAAGGTTTCATTATAGTAACCGTAAAAAATTACCACGCTATTATTAGCGACAACGATGCTCAATTAATGTTGATACTATGAATTAATTGAATTAAAAAATTTAATGGTGAAAATATATAGTTCGTTCACCAGGAGTTGACACTTGGCTCCGCCTTCATCACGTGATATCCGACTATACTATTTCACTATTTTGGGGAAAAGGAGGTGAACAATTCTGAACAAGGTTGCTATTTGGCAATCGTTTGACAGACATATTTATTTTGCAATCTTTATGTGCCATTTTAATAATTAAATATTTCATAAATTTGTTATTTCTTCCTTTTGAGTGAATAGTTTGTCCTTTTTGAGACATTTTGCTGCAATATATTAATTAAGCAATAGTAACGAAAGGTGTTATAGCATATGATAAAGCAAAGTAAGTGACGGAAAAAGAATTCACAGTTTGCGTTTGGCGAGCATTAAGGGTTGTCTCAATTTCAGGCGCGGAGACATTTCTTCTCTTGCTCCCTCGCTGAAACGAACTCTTCGTCGGAGGAGCCAAGTGCCAACTCCTGGTGAACAAACTATACTTATTGTTCGTTTTGGGAAAATTATTATTCGCCATATTATAATTAATACCAATACTTAATTAATATTGTTAATATGTATTAATGGAAATACAAAAAATAGCTACGTGCTCAAAATTATAGTTTGTGGAGAAAAGATCAGCTTGAAATTTGTTTAGGGGAACCGTAGATAATCGCTTAATTAATTCTGGTAACATGCATTACTGGTATTATGGTGACTGGTGCAGTTTTAATAAGAATTCAACATAAAGTTTTTCGTAGTTTCAAAAAATACTTTTCTAGTGGTATCAAAGATAGTGTATTAATATTTTAATGACTATCTATTATTTTAATGTCTGTTATAACTATTTTAAGGCACTATTTTAATGCTACTATTACAATTACAACTTATAAATATTTTAATCAGTAAATTGATCAGGTCTGATTGACAAATGGTCCCTATCTAAGCCCGATAAGAATTCCACTTGTTTTTAAAATTGTCGGCTTTAGTTTGCTATCACTGGCAAATGTATTTACAGGGTGCGTAGCCAAATCTTTACACAAAATTAAACACTTTTTAAGCACTCAAAAAATCTTTTTAAGCACTATATACGTTAACAAATTCAAAATAATTATCAAAGACTTATGATCATGATAAAATAACTAGTTTCTGACAAAGAACTCTTTTCATAATTATAAAATGATCAAGAGATTTTTCGGTTCGAATTCATGGAAAATGAAGTCTGAAATAGAGAATATCTTGCAAAATGCAGCCGAGTTGCACTTGTAAGTGCAATAAACTCTCCGAACCCAGCTCAGTATAGATGCGCATACGGACTCGCAAGTATTTCATCCAACATGTAACATGATTGGTGCTTTCATACGCTACGGACCGACGGTACGCTGAAATAGATTGTGGTTGAATAAATTGTGAAAACAGTGAATAGAACAATGTGAAAAGTACGCTTTTGCATAATACGTGGCAAAACATGGGAAAGAAAAAAAATCTCATTTTTGAGATGGGCAAATTAAGCACTTTTTAAGAACACCCAATGAAAAAAAGCACCTTTTTAAGGGCTTTTAAACAACGAAAATCGGAAATAAGCACTTCTTAAAAACGCTACACACTATGATTTAGCACAAAACTCAAATGTTGAAGGCTTATGCAATAAGTACCAAGTATACTAATGTAGGTACAAGTATTATATTGATATATTTGGTGATTATCAAAACTGCACCAGTATTAAATAGTTTTAATACAGATACTGAGACAATAATTGTCTTAAGGCCCCTGGAAAGGGATATGTACCGGAGATCAATTTTGCGTATCATTATTTGGCAGCAAGCCAATATCACGCCAAGTAGTACAAAATACAGTTAATCTTTATTCCGTTCCGATGCGGTGAAGTACAAAAAACGGTTTTTATTAAATATAATATCGTGAATACACCACGAAGGGCAACAAATAGTTAAATTACTTTATTAAGTGAAGAGCTTAGTGGAAAAACCAGGTAAGTGACATTTTCAGAGAGGCAATAATCAGAATAAGAAATTTTCAAAAAAAATTGATCTCCGAACTATTTTATTACTGATTTATTAGAAGGCGAGACTAATAATTCTTTGTCTTATTTTATATACCACTGCCTCATTTACAAATAAAAATCATGCTAGCATATTAAAACTAATACGGTTACGTTAACTTTAAAATGAAAACAAAATCAATTTTGTTACATTAAACATACCCATATTGACGTAATCACATTGTTAGTTTTACTGATTCATAAATACCCCCTGCGAACTTGAATACAGATTAGTTTTAGAACTATTAAAAACAGTACACTACATACATGAGAAAACAATTAAAATTCCTCCTTAACGAAAGAATGTAGATTACATATTAGTTCTAAAAACAGCAGACATTTAAACATAATGAGAAATAAAAGCGAAAAAAAAAATATCGAAAGACTATTTTGAAACGATTTTTCAAATCTTTCATAAAGATTTCAGAGTTTAGTCGACTTGTACCTATTTGCATAATTTATTAAATATTTGAGATCAAACGATATTTAATTATTTTGTTCATTTCTCTAGTACTTCTCTTAAAGTATATCAACACGAAAATAATGTACAGCTGAAGCCTTAAATTGGAAAAAAGGAGGAAGTAATAAATCAAAACGTTTTGGAATAAAATTTAAAAACATATCAATATTCTTGTCGACAAGCGTTTCATTGAGAACAAATGAATCTGAACAGCCATTTTAAGGAAGTCATTAGAAGAAAGCATATGTTACAGACATTTTAATTTACCGCTTTCTTTCTATTTCTATATTCAATTGCAATTACAACATTCTAGTCTCTTTTTATTAAGATTTCAACAAAAAAAGATTCAAAAATTTAACCTCAAACGATTTTTTAAATGTCTTGTCTTAGTTTTATTTCTGGTGAAATCTTCAAACGATATTCATTCAAATAATGAATTAAAAAAAAACGCTTCTTTATCGTTTGATATTTTACTTCCATTTAAATTTCAGTTAAAATCGCTTTGTTAAACTTACTACAAGTGGAAAAATCAACGCAACTGATTAGAATTTTTTTTTCTATTCAAAAGAAGAAAAAAAAATTGAAAATGGTGTTTTAATTAAAATTAAACATTGGAAGTTGAAGAGAAAAAGAACACACCAGAAAACTCGTAACAATTTTTTTAATCATTTCTTCAGAAACAGTTTGTCTTCTAGATGTTTAAATATGGAAACATAAAAAACTACAATTTAAAAAACAAAAAAAAACTCAAGATTTAAGATGGAGAATTTACAATCATCACACATACGACCACTAGAGAATATATTCAACAGCGCAACGAAAAATAGTAAAAGAAATTTAAAACATTCTACCCTAATCAAAATCCATCGCTTGATTTTTTTTTAACAACTAATTAATACCTTGTATTTTGGAAATTTCCGATCATTAGAACAAGTATTTGCAAGAGTAAAACCGTATATCAGGAGCTATTAATATTCATTTGGCGAGCGGGAACCGACTTAATAAATGGCGATTTTCGTCGTAGCGGCGACATCGAAAATAAAGATTTGTTGCGCCGGTGGTCGTGTTTAGCAGTAATTAAAACTCTTTTGTCAAACAAGCGGCGACACGAAAATTTCGGGAGAGGGTGGGGGAGAAAATTTGCAACTTGCATATAATCATGATGTATTCTTGGTTTAATGTTACAAGAAAATGAGGCTGTGACGTCAGAACTTGGTCGATTCGGATTTCCAGTTAATGCTAAAAATGAGGCCTTTTTGGTCATCAAGTTGTTTCTGAAATCGTCAGGCCGCACATGTTATTGTTTGATCGATATTGAAATTTTGATGGGTAGGAATGGCAACGATTCTTTTATCAAATTATTTACTGTTTTATCCCTCTTGAGGGGGGGGGGGGGGGGGGGGTTTGNTTTGATTTTATCTGACAGCGGGTAAAATATGTGTGTTCGCTGCATTTTGTTTCGTGTTAGATGGAAATTTTAACAAGTTGATGCGTGCTTAAAATCGGAAATCACACCTGAGATTTAAAGCAAAACAAAAAAATTGATTAGCATGTGTAATAATTGTAAAACCGAAGAGAAATCTTGAAATTTTCATCAATATTGTTAATTACATTTCGAAATTAACACTTAAAATTGTTTCCGAAGATTTTATTGACATTTGTAATTCTTCATCGGTATTGTTCTTTGGTATTATATTTATAGAAAAGAAGGGGGGCTAATGTTGGTTAAGTGGACATCTTGAATAGTGTTTTTATTTATTAGAAAAATTGTTTTTTGAGATATTTTAATTACGCAGCACTGGGATGCACTTTTATGTGCTGTATCATAATCGCACCGTGAATACTTACATTGAAATTTGTAAAAGAATGTTTTTAAGGAGTAGAAGTAACTTTTTCTTTCTATGCAAATTTAATTTTTACTTAAAAATTTTCTTTTCTCTCATTTATTAACTTATTTTATTTTCATATTATACATTGCGATTGGGTTTATAAAAAGAGCACGACAAGAAAAATAAAAAGAATAATATTGCTTATTTTTATATAATTAAATTGATTAAAATTTAGGTCATAAATTTTTCTCATTTAATTCCTACTATTAGTTCACTCTCCTTATATCTTGTTCCAATTTTTAAATATTAATTAATTAATGTTACTTTTATATGGGAGAAAATTTTTTAATTATTTAATAAAAAGTAACTAAAATAAAAATTTTCTTCGTTAACCTGAGTAGGAATTTACTTAAAATTTTTTTTATAATTTTCCAATTTTCAAATATTAATTCATTAATTAAATTAATTAATATTAGTTTTATATGGGTGACAAAATTATAATTATTTAATGAAAAGTAACTAAAATAAAAAATTTCTTTGTTGAATTGAGTAGGAATTTACTTTAATTTTTTTTTATATTACTTGTTTTAGTTAAATAATTCTCATTGAATTAATGCATGTTAGGAAGATATTTTTTTAGCTTTAGAAGTATAATTAAATAGCCACTCTTTTTTAAAGTTATTAAAGCCGAACATTTATGAAATAATTGTTCATAAAAATTAATACGTTCATTTTTTAATGCTATTTATAATCAAATGCTATTGATAAAATCTAAAATTGAACGAAAATAGCACTATTCGTATTTTTCTATTGAATAATAACGTTTACATATTTCTTAAAATTAGTGTAGCGTTTTGTCTTTCACTTTACTTATTTCTATCGGGTTTATTCTTGCGCTGAAGATCAATTCAACAATTAGTGAATCGTCGTCTAAAAAAAAAATCTACTCAAATGAGAAATGTCTAGCCAAAGGGGTAAGTAATAAAAAAATATATTAAATTAACATGATAAATACAAGACAAAAGATGATACTACTACTACTATAACGATGTGTTTTGATACAACGATGCCGTGCGTATAATTCGGTCATGCATTTCGTTTTGATTCGGTAATGCATTTTTAATGTAATATCAAACTAAAGCACAATATTGCATTCACACAGTATGTTGATCACATACAGATGATGAACACCGCACAAATCTTGTGGAGACTAATTCCTAGTCAAATTGGCTAGAAATTAATATGTTGTAGTTCAAAACATTCTAATCAAAAGTTCTCAGTGACACAAAGTTCAAAAATAAATAAGTTTCCGTAAGAAGAAACCTCATATCATGAATTGTAATTCTGAATTCTTTAATTCCGTGTCGACATTAGCATTAACCATGGAAATTTTATTTTTAACCATTGTTGAACAGCAGACCCAATTTTTTGGGTTTACGACTTCTAATGTTCAGCTCCGTAGCCTCGTCTTTTTGAACCCAATCCAGAAGACAAGGGAATTCCTGAATTAAGTATTGATAAATATTTGCCTTCGTGGTGGATATTTTGATGGAATTAATCCTCATTTTCGCTACATGGAGAGGAAGACCACGAAAACCTCCCACTGTTAACTAGATGGCAAGGGGACTCTAACCCATGATCCGTCTGCCACTGAAAACATTTTACGTCAGCATTGTGGTCGGTGCAAGCTGGATGCGGAACTCGTATCATCCATCAGCCATTGTTGGGATTCGAACAAAAAAAAGCAAATAATGCATTTTTAAATAGACATTGAAAATTATTAATGGAAAAGCTAGTTGCACGTCAGAACGTCCAACGCTACATAAGTAGCTAGCATTATTTCTTCACATTCATCTAAGGCAATCCTGTGCTCTTGACAACAGTGACCATTGTCAGTACCTCGTACGTTTGAGGTACCGTACCTTCGGAAAAGATTTATTTTCAGACTGTGACACTGAGCTTTTGTTCAAGATGTTTTCAACTAAATTTTCAGTAGAGCATTTTTTTTTCCAAAAGATTATACTTACACAACGAGATTTTACGAATCTAATACTTTTTTAACACGTGCATTTGCAATATTTTTTTCGGATGAATAAATTTCAGTCACCACTAAAGCAAAGTTCAAAACCTCATCATTATCAGAGATCAAAATATCAGAAATCAATTCAAAAAGTCTTCAATATCTGTTTGTTGTTGGAGTCTAATCAGCGATTCGAACTGACGGGCTTTCAAAACAAAATTCAGAAACTTTGGTGTTTACAAAACGATGTCCCGAAGTTCAAATTCTTGATGGTTTTCCATTGATGGACCAACATAATTTTGAAGACAACCATCAATAATTCCACCATGACCCATTATATTTTTGATGGTAACCAACATGAGTAACCATCACCCCAATGTAGGAATTCGGACTGATTTATGATGGATCATCATAAAAAATAAAATCGTCTGTTTAAAAAAATAAAATTTTAAATGGACCATCATAAAAAAATAAAATTGTTGTATTCCTACTGAACCAACAATAATTATTATTAAAACATCAGTTAAATGCATTGTTGTACCATTATGGAATCCCCAATCAATTTTCATAAAATCTGAAGAATGCATTTACACTTTTCTTATGTTGCTGCAAAACATTTTTTGTGTAGTATTTTAGATTCAAATATTATTGACAATTATTTCTAATATATTAATTATTAAAAAAATTACATTAACTGTGAAGAAGTTTAAAAAAAAAAAACAGTTTATTTGATTTTTATAAACATAATGCAAACTTATAGCTTTTAACAAAGTGTTTTATTTCCCTGTATAAACCAGGTGACTTTATTTATTTACTCGTATCAATGTTTTATTTTCCCATTCAGAGCAGTTCACTAACCTTCCTGTATTAAACTGTAGTACCTCACTATACTTGTGATAAAAATAAATTGTTACACCATCCCGGTTTACTGGGTGCAGTACACTAGTGATACTGGGTTTGATATCATACTGGAATAAATTTTATACCAGCTTATGAAACACCGGTTCCGGTATGATACTGGTCCCGGTATCATACTGAGATCAATTTGATACCAGCTTATGAAACACCGGTTCCGGTATGATACTCGTTCCGGTGTCATACTGGGATCAATTTGATACCGGCTTATGAAACACTGGTTCCGGTATCATACTGGGATCAATTTTATACCGGTTTATGAAACATCGGTTCCGGTATGGTACTGGGTCCGGTATAATACTGGATCCAGTATCATACCGGAACCGGTGTTTCATAAGCCAGTATAAAATTTTTTATACTGGGAATTTTTTCCAATAGGGCACGAATTTCCATCAGAGTTATCCTAGAAATCAAATCCTGGGACGATCATTAACAACCATCACCCCCAATGTAGGAATTCTGACTGATTTATGATGGGCGAAGATTAAAAAAACCGAAATTCTTCTATGGTATATTCCTGATATGGTAATTCTTCTATGGTCTATGGTATATTCCTGAAAACCAACAAGAATTCTCATAAAACCATCATGGACCATTACGGATCCTCATTGATTATTGGTCCATGAGAATCACACTTCTCTTGATGGTTAACCATCGTAGCATTTTCCATCATGGATAGGAGTTTGATGGCATATAAAAAAAATATGAACGCATAATGGAAAACGTTGGACCATCAAATGATGTTGAACCATCATGAATCGCACTGAAACCACCATAGTGTTTTGACGGGACCATCAAGAATTTTGACTTGGGGGTTTTTACACAGTAGTTGAGAACGCAACCCAAAATCAGGAAAGTAACAATGTTCATTGTTAGCGGGATTCAGAATTAGCACTATTTGCAGAAAAACAGGATTAGCATCATTTATTTTTTCTTTATCACTTTCATCATTATTTCCTCCTTTATTGCTGGCAAGAGAATTAACAGAGTGGATATCATTAAATCCTATCTCCGTGTCTGCAACTTTTTAAGACAGTGTCCCATCACCAACAGCTTTTATCCGATTACTTTCATTCAGAATGATATTAATTCTTGAAATCGTTTGATGCTGGTAGTAACACAGAATAATTTATTTTTCTGATTTTATTTTACTTTTTTAATTTTTTTTTAGAATTAGTTTATGATTATTTTAATAATTTTTTTTTGCATTTTGCTTGTTTTATTACCAATGTGCACGTCTCTTTTAGATTAAGTAAGTAAGTGTATTTTATCGCATTAAAAATACAATGTTGTAGTGTAAATTTTAAAAACATATCTATATAGTTCCTGGCCAAACTATTAGACGCACTTTAAGATTCTGTGTAAAATCTTAATTATCAGGTGATACTATACAGCTTTATTGTTTTTACGCAACTGAAACCGGTTTGCACTTGCTTACGTTCGTGTATCAATTGGTTAACATTGTCATGCAATACGTTAAAAATAAATATAAAATAGGAAGTATATATATAAAAATTCAAAATAATATTTTTAAAAACCACGTTTTTGTAGTGGAGAATAATAATTAAAAAAAAATTTGAAAAACGAAAAACGTGGGGCGCAAGAAATACATAACAGTAATGTTATATTAGTGTGTGTATGTGTGCTCTTGAGAATATGTGTATGTATATCTGTAATTGTAATTGTATCTGAATGTGGATGTGGAATATGTTTGTGTATATGCATATGTATGTGGATGTATATGTGGCTGTGCATGTGTATGAGTAAGAAAATGTGTATATGTATGTGTATATGTACTGTTATGTATTTCATGCGCCCCACGTTTTTCGTTTTTCAATTTTTTTTTAATTATTATTCTCCACTACAAAAACGTGGTTTTTAAAAATATTATTTTTTATTTTGAATTTTTTTATTTTAAATTATAATTTTTTTAATTTTTATTTTATATTTTTTAAAAATTATTACTTTTCAATTATTATTCTTCACTACAAAAAACGTGGTTTTTAAAAATATATATTTTTATTTAGATTATTTTTCTTAGTCAAGAGTAGTCAAGACTACTACAAGACCACTACTAAAATAATAGAACTTTCATTTTAAATTAGGGATACAAAAATCTTTATAGAAAAACAATACCTTTACGACTTTCATTAGTTTTATGCTGATGACAACCAAAACAATCTGGAAATGAATGAGGAAAAACTGGATCCTACCACGTGATTTTTCAGCCAATAAAAATACTCCGACAATAAAAATCTTTTCACCTGACATGTAATACTAATTTGAAATAATGGAATCGACAACAAAAGACAATCTCGCGAAAAAAATTTTTTTTTTAAATTTTAATTTTATTTTACTTTGTATGTCTTTTTTCTCTTCATTTTCATGCATTGTCATCCAATTCTGAACTATGTGCCAAATTTGAAGTTTGTAGCTAGTCGGGAAGTTAGTTTAAAATCGATTACAAAATTCCACCCGGACAGACATTCACGAAGGCAAGTTTATATAAACGTGGTAAAATTCTCTTGAATAAAAACTCATTACATGTATATTTAAAAATAAAAGTATTGTATATAAACTCGTGTAAAACATGCAATTACTAAAACACAATTTCGTGTAATTATTATATACTAATATAATACCTGATATGATAAAAATTCTATATTTATATAATATATCATCTAATTTATCAAATTGTCGAATTTGTATTATATATCTAACCAATTGATACACTAACGTAAACAAGTGCAAAAAGCGTAAAAACAATAAAATCGTATAGTATCTCCTTATAATTAGGATGTTACATAGAATCTTAAAGTGCGTCTAATAACTTGGCCAGGTACTGTACATATTGAAAAAATGATTCCCTATAGTTCTATATACAGAAGTTTAGTGCTGCGAAATTCATAATAATTTTCTTTTCCTATAAATTTCACGAACATGTTAAATAATCACGAACATGCTAAATAATTTCCTTGAACTTTAGCTTTGAGTTGACAACTATTGCATATGGCAATTTAGTTTCGATTTTGTCTGTAGAGTTATTTTGTAAGGTATGGCGTACGATATCGCTACTTTGAATTTTGTGTTATGTTATTGTAATATTTTAAAAAGAAGTAAAAAAGGAAACTTATTTAAAAAAAAAAATTAGATATTTCGAAACAAATTCTAATAAAACGTTTTTGCTTAAGAAATATTATTTGGATGCTCGAATGTTAAAAGAAAATAAATTATTTACTAGAATATATAATTAAAAAAATTCTCGATTCGTAATTGTGATAGATAATACGAAATGTTAAAGTATGCATAATTTTCGTTCCACTTAAGAGTACGAAATAAAGAACAGTAATTATTGCAAAAAATTAAGGTCCCACAGGTTCAATTAAGTTTTTATAACATGTAACTAAATCGAGAAGTATTTTTATTTAGTTTTTTTTTGAGCCTGTTATGCATATTTCCATTAGTGAAAAGATTACTAATCAGAAATGAATTCTCTCATCATTTACAGTTTTTTTTTCTTTCTTAAAGTTTGAATGTTTTCATTTGATGTACAAAACTTCGAGAAAAATACGGACATGTGAGAATTTTTCTCGGTAGTTGAAAAATATTTTATGAAACGGAAATGAGTTTTAGAACTCTGACATCTTTGGAACAGTTCAAATTTCTTCTCCTGTCGAAGATTATTTCAAGAATCGTTTGCTGTTTTAAAAAAAAAATGGAATCAGTAATTGAAACATGAAACAGCATTCTATATTAATGTCGCTTTTTCTCATCAAAAACATGTTTAATCCTTTCCTCTCACTACCCTGAAGGAAATAAAAAATAAAAAAACTTTTTCGATTAAACTTCCCAAGTCTCTTATAAATGCTGTTCCATGTGAGAAACTAAATAAACACGCATAAACAGAAATCAAATAAAAGAGAAAACGATTTCTTCCATCTTTTTATTTTTTTATTTTATTTATTTACTTCAACTTTCTCGTTTCTGCTTTTCCTAAAAGATTGTGTTCTGGTTTTCTCTTAGTCGTAAAAATCGTCTGCTTCTTTTTAACTCTAGCGAGTCCAAAACGAATCTTTTGTGTGAGGAGCCATTTTTTCCATTTTACCCTATCTCCCAATCACGGCGAATTCGGGAAAATGTTGCACCCCGGGGGCCTTGGGGCCGATCTTGGAAAATGACATTTCGAACTTCCACTTGCTAGGAATCCAGATTAAATAGGATTAGAAGCTGTAAGTCTTACAGAAGCGAATGGCCGCCATATTCCTGCCGAACTCCGCAAAGTAAGTGCCAACCATTAAAGGTCTAGGAATAATAACCATTCCGGTATACAACTCTATATCCATCGTTTTGTTCTTTAGGCTGCCTCAACTGCTAGAATCGTTCCGCAGGGAAGGAAGAAAAAAATAGCCATAGTATAAAGACAATATTTGAAATAGTTGCTTGAAGTTATTATGAGGCTTCAGTTGGATAGCAACTGTAAAACATTCGGGAAAAGTAAATAAAGGCGAATGAATTTGGTGGCCACTAGCATTCAAGTTAATATTTTTTTTCTTTTATTTGCTCGTAAGTAACTGAGGGTTACAACTAGATCATATTTATTAAACAAAAACTATAAAAGAAGTGTAATTCTCCATAAAAAGTTGGTAATAGTGCAAGTTTTAAATTAGATATTAAATTTTATATTTTACCACAAACATTATCCCAAAGAAGCATTCGAAAGTGAAAGATCAATAAACTAGATTCCAGATAATATTTTGTTTTCTGATTAAAAAAAATATATATATCAAAAGGTTTTAGAACACACAATTGAAGTTATGCAGATACTCCGACTTACTAATTTTCGTACTCTAATCTCTTGAATTATGTTTTTAAAAAAAGCAAATTCTTTCAGTTCCTGTTCTTTAACATGTTTCTCTTCTTTTAAGATCTTTAATTCTGCAGGTTCAAAACAAAAATTTTCGGTTCCTGTCACTCAAAATGCTCTTCCACTAAGCTCAAAAATTGTGTAGGATCAGAACAAAATTTTTCATTTCTTGTTGTTTAACAGCTTCTTGTTGTTTTTTCAGTTGGATAGGATTGGAATAATTGCGTAGGATCAGAACAACATTTTTCATATCGTTGCTTTTTCACTTAGATAGGATCGGAATAATATTCTTGAATTCCTGTATAGTATTACTCTTTATTTTAACGAATGAAAGGATATTAGTATAGATGGCCACGTCGTTTTTCCTTTCCTTCTAATTTTTATCAACAATTTTAAAATCTGTTCTGGTGTAAAGCTGTTTTTATTAGCTTTTTTATATTGTTTTGTTTGTTGTTTTCTTGTTAGCTCTTTTTAGTTTGATGTCTACGATTATAACAAAAACCGATAAATCCAATACAAAATTCTAAGGTTTTCTGTTCCGATTCTTTATAGCCTGTATGGCGAATTTATGAATTTATAAAAGAACAGAAAAAAAGTTAAAAAAAAAAACAGTTTTGTAGACATAATTTAGATGGTTTGAACAAACATCAAATAAGCAATGAAGACGTTTGAAAATGTAGTCACCCTATAAAAATAAAACCATCACTTGTTTTGAGGAATGGAACGTCTAATAACCACAATTTTCAAACGAACAGAACCAATACCTCGTACAAAACCTTAAGAAAAATAATGGACAGTAAAAAAAAAAGCATCATTAAAAGGAATATAAACTTTTGACACATTTCCATAATTTCCAATAAACATGCGTCGACAATTTTGAAATTCCATTTGAAACAAAGCTCACGACCATAAATCTCGTCGGCCCCATCTGCGAGCATTTTTAAAAAATCCCCAACCGACAAACCGACAGTTTTATTTCCAATTCCAATCCGTAAACAAACGCGCGCAATTTACGGAAACTGAGGAGGCAACACATATATCGGGCCAATATTTTATCACGTTTTTAAGTCCACCCCCTCCCCCCTTACCACCTTTTCTTCCAGAAACATAACATTAATGATACCTTTGGGTGACATTTAACTTGGCGATTACAGTTTTTAGTGCCCCTGGCTAAAAAGTAGGGATTTTTTTTCCCCTCTCCAGCTTTGCCTTTCTGCAGCCAGCCAACTATTTTATGGACGTGTTAGATTTAAGGTTTTATCTGCAGTAAATGAGAGCCATTGGAAAGGGTTATGGACTTTTAATACGGCCTTGATTATTATGACTTGGCAAGGCGTATGTTCCATAGGTTATGTTCGAAAGAAGAAAATGTTATCGCAATTCAACCTTTTTTTTTCCTTCCTTCTCCCTCTTCATTCTATTTTAGGGTATGTCTGCATTTAAGGGAAGGGGGAGGGAGGTTTAATTAAGAAGGAGGGTATACTTCTGGAGTTTTTAATTTTCCAATGAGGGTTTGAGAATCGATAAAAGAGGCCGTTAAATTTGAAAAGGCATGATCGACAAACTGGAGAAGCCATTAAAAGCGCCGTTTTGGAAGCATTCCTCTTGAAGAGAACAAGAAAGCTAATAAATCGGAATGCTTGTCGGGGGCAATGGAACAAAATTTCGAGGATAAATTTTGCATGTTGGAAAGCGATACGATTACTTCTGCGGTTAAAAAGTCGCTGCGAGTAAAAAGCAGTTTCGCTTACATTGTTTTTGACACTGCCGAGTTGTGCTCAGTTGGGCCAGTTTTAACATTTAAGCTGCATCATTGTCAATATTCTCTAATGTCGAATTCCAGTTTAAACTGAATCAATTGGGAGCTCTAATAAATGCTCAAGTTGAACGAATGTTAGTTAATTAGTGAAAGTTATGGGTTACTGTGAAAGGCCGAAATAGGTGGTTGTTGACTTCCAACGGTGAATGCTGGCAATCACATAGTCGATTTGGTAAATGTCCGTAATATATACTAGGTCTAGTTAGGTGCCACTGCCAGGTATGCCTACATCAGTATTTTTTTAAGGTTCAAAGTAACCAAACCATCGACCACAGTGCTGACATGAAATATCTTCAGTGGTAGACGGATAAAGGGTCACACTAACCGTGGGAGTTTTTCGTGGTTTTAAACTCCATGTACCGCAAATGTGGTCAAAAAATCCTCTACAATGGCAAATTTCTCCCAATACTTGATCCAGGAGTTCTCTCGTGTTCTGGATTGGGCTCAAAATGACAAGGCTACGGAGTTGAACATTAGTTGTCGTAACCCAAAAATTGGGTCGGCTGCTCAACGACGCTTATAAAATATAAAATAAAATAGCCGCTTCATCTGTGACTTGTTGATGAAGATATTTCGTGAATGTTGAAGGTCATCATTCGCATAAAAAAGGAATGCATTTAATGCTTCATATTGATTGTATGTTCAAACGTTGTATGTTACCACTCACATGCGTATTGCGTATGGTATAAACATTAAATGTAAACTTTCAAGCGACTGAAAAGTAGAACAAATACGTTTAAGGTTGGATTCGCTTATCAATATTACCGTTCACTTATGAAATTAAGATTTAATATTACTCATTGGAAAAATGGATGTTGTTTTGGGTTTGATGGCGTGTGCACCTTATTTGGACGTCGTCACACTTTTCAATAATTTTCAAGAGTAATAGTAAACAGTGCGCATGCGTTGCTATGGCGACCGCTGCTGTTAATTTTTAAAAAAAAAATTTTTTTCATTTTAAATTTTGTTGCGTATTAAGTTAGTGAGTTTATTTCTTTTTATTTTCACTAGCAGGTACTTTTAATGTAATTACATAATAATTTAAAGTATTCTTATATTATTTTTATTATTAACGTATAATTACTGTCTTGACGGTGATTTCAATACAAATACGAATACTGAAGAAGGTATTAAGGCTCCTATACTATCAGAGCTGACCAATCAAGCAATATTGGAGCAAACAAGTTCGCAAGTTAACGTTACGTTAGTATTAGTTATGTTATGTGCTTATGTTAGCTCTTTGCTCCAAAAATAAATGGAAGAAGGAAAATTATTTTGTGACGCCTTGAAACACGTACATAGATTTGAAAATCAATCTGACGACAAGCATCAATGGAGACAGTTTTTGCAACCCACGATTTGAAATGTTGTGCCGTTTAACGGATTCAATCCAGAATAAAAAAGCATTCCACCAATGGGTAACCAGTGATCTTAATAAAGAGGTGGCAATTTTTTAAATTTTTTTTATTTATTTTGTATGAACGTGCTAAAAGTTCATAAGTGCAAGAGTATTTATAAGAGATATATTAGGCGACTTTCATCTACACGAAAATATATTAATTCTATTGAAAACTTAGCCGCACATTCTAAGTTCGTTTTCATAGATATCGACTCCCCCTATTTGCTATGGAATATGGAACACAATTCATCCCTACGGGTTTCTTCACAAATTCTTCATAACAATAGGAATCATAAGATCACCAGGTGTTGCAGAACTTGCATAATTTCAAAAATAAATAACCAAACCTTGGCGAAGATTTCATTTCCGGAATTCCGCACAATCAACGGGGAAATTATAGGGAAAAAATTTCCCTTTTTGCCTGCACTGAAAGATTTTTTTTCCTTCCTCGCAGCAGTATTCGGAATTCGCTTGAAGTTGCATAACCAAAAGAAATACGGTTTTGGGAAGTTTATATTTGCTTTTACTATAAACAGGTTAGAAAAAAAGTCTAAAAAATAAAACTTGAATTTTCTTCATAAAAATTGAATTTTTGCTATGATTTTTCTTCTTTGAATTCAGGATTGCAATTAAATTAACTGTCACATGCCTATCAACTTTGCCTAAAGTTTAGCTGAACGTTCTTAAAAAAATTTAAAACACTAATATATTAAAAAAAAATTTAAGACAATACCTACTTAGGTCAAGAAAGAAAAATGTTATTTTAGTTACTTCTTTATTAAAAAATAAAAAAAAAAATTCTCCCATATAAAACTAAAATGAATGAATTAAATTTAATGAATGAATTAATATTTGAAATAAAACTGTATTAACATCAAATGTCATCCACTAGAAGTTTAAAAGAAATGTTTTTGAACTTGAGTGGAGATGAATAAAAAGTATTTTATTATGGATTGAAAATTTGAATAAGATGTACGGAGAGTGTGAAATAATGATAGGAATTGAATAATGACATTCATTATAGCGACAAGCTTGCTATAATAACAAATTAATTTGTTTTTATGAAACGTCGCTATAACGGACTCGTACTGTGTAATAAATTGAAGTTTGTGGTGGAGTTCGAGCTATGAGTAGCGAAAATATAAGGTTTCGAGAAAAACGCTTTTGATAGTTTGTGTGGGACTCAGGGGGAAGACCGAGCAAAAAATCGATATTCTCGTACTATTTGGATAAGATATAAAGTAAGATTCTTAAAGTGGCCTAAACCCTTAAATACATTGTTCTTGTCTTATGACTCAACCATAGCCTCGTTTCTTAGAAAGATAGTAACACCTATGGTAACCTATATAAGATTAATAGTGACCGACCTACTCGCGGAGCAGTATTTGGATAAGAGTTTGACTCATTGCCACGTGAGAACTAAACACTACTAAATTACAGTAAAGTAAAATTAAAACTAATAAAAGTTGATACACATTAGAAAATATCACACTAACGAAAAGATCAAAGAGATAAAAATGAACCAGAATTCTTAATAACAAGTCAAAAGCGCCAAACACATGTAAAATCAACCAAAATTATAAATGTCAGTTAAAAAACGTATAGAGAGTGAGGTGAGGTAAAACATCAAATGGTAAAAATAAGAAAAATCACATTAAAAACATATAAGATCTAAAATAAGATTGATAAAATAATTCAAATAGACTACTAAAAGTTCAAGAGTCCCCTTTTCAAGGTAAAGTGCCTCTAGGATTAAAAATGTTCTAAAGTATACCAAAGTTCTAGGTATAGCCAAAAAACTGCTCTAAGGTATAGCAAAATAACTTTTTGCTATATAAATTTAGATGGTAACCTATAGCAACCGTATAAATTTACATAGCAAAACAATAAAAGCCTATAATAATCATAGAAATTTGTATGGCATTCTTATGGAAAGACACCATAAACCTACGGGAACCATAGAAATTCATATGGCATTATACAGCAGGACACCATAGTCTTATGGCATGATTAAAGGAAAGTACCATAGGCATATGATGCCAAACTAATGATCATAATAACTATATGCATGCGTCATTCATTTGGGAGAGTAGACATGGTTTGTGAAGGAAGCAGCACACTTTGACTGCAATTCCAACCATGCAGATCAACTTTGCGTTAATTAAAGTAAGCCATCAAAAACAATAGTACATTTCAATGAAGTTCACCCACCTAATAGAAATATATAATCATTTAAAATTAGTTTCGATTATTTCAAAAAAAAAAAAAAAAANAAAAAAAAAACAGCATTTTAACTTTAAAAATTTTCACTGCCATCAAGTCGACTGCAAGGCAAGCGTGACGCCGATATCTCAAAGAAGCAAGCATTATTCGGTCAAAAAGACTAGAAAGGCTTTTTTGTATCGATTTTTTGTACTGTCCTTTCATTTTTGTTCTTCGAAATTTTGACTAAATCGATTTTTGAGCCGCGATGGCTCAGGGGAGAGAGCGTTCGCCTTACAATGATGTAAGCTGGGTTCGAATCCCAGCGATGGCTGGTTCATACGAATTCAGCACCCAGCTTGCACCGATCACAGTGCTGACGTGAAATATCCTCAGTGTAGACGGATCATGGGTTAGAGTCCCCTAGTCAGACTAATCCTGGGAGATTTTCCTCTCCATGTAACGCAAATGGGGGTTAGTTCCATCAAAAAATCCTCCACGAAGTCGAAATTTCTCACAATACTTAATCCAGGAGTTCCCTTGTCATCTGGACTGGGTTCAAAATGACAAGGCTTGAACATTCATAGTAGTCGTAAACCCAAAAACTGGGTCGGCTGTTCAACGACGGTTATAAAATAAAATAAAAACCAACTTTTGCTGTTTGTTTAATGTGTTGCGCAATATTATACAAGCAAAAATTTCCAATTTATGTTCCTTATGATCAAAGACAAGTTTGCAGGCGTTTAATAAAATAAGGAGATTTTTCTTTAAAAATAATAAAATAAGAAGAATAAAATAGTATTATATTAATAATTTAATAAAACAAGGAGATTTTTCTTTGCTTTCAACAGTCGTATTATCAATCGTACATATCTTCAAAATTGAAGATGAGAAGAAATATATTTTAATAAATATTATACTTCCAGAGTCTGTTTTTGAACTTTTTTATTTTCGAAAATATCTCCCACTATAATCTTTTCCCGGCAATATTTCAACAGAAAATAAAAAAAGAGGGGGGGCTAAAAATTGCGTTTTATAAATTTATTTTAGGTCTATTCTTTATTTTACTCTTCCCCTGGTGTTTATGGGAGAGGGCGTGGTACTATTTTTTCTCCTGCTTCAACACTAGGTCTATGATTCCACAGCCACCAAATGATATTCTTTATAGTACTTACGTGATAGGAATACGGAACTAGACGAATAAAACGCATCTAAATTCAGAATAGACTGTAAAAAAAAGAACTTTTTTTTTTCAAATCGTCTCATATATTTCCAGCTAAGTCAAAGAGTATCAACCAGTGCCGACCCACAAGTGTTTCGGGTGAATTTTAAGCGAGTGCGGCGCATATCTTTTTTTTGTTCTCTCTCAACACATCTTATGTTAATAAGTATTGTATCAATATTTTATTTCTCTAAATATCTGGATTTTCGTACCAATGAAGACCATTACTTCTATTTAAGGAACTTTCAATTTGCGATTTTTTTTTTTGAGGAACCAAGAACATTTTGGAAATTTCTTCGTAGAATAACTTCTAAATAACGAAGTGAATTTTCTATTTAACGAACCTTTCTTAGAGATCCACTTTACCTATTTCTCAAAATATTGCAGAACATTTCAACCTTGTTAATGAATGTTCTGTGGGAAATTGATTTTCGAAGCCACTTAACTTTTAGAGAAAGCAGTAAAATCCCTTTGTCTTTTTGTTTGCATTTCAAACGAAAAAATACGACAGAATGAAGGGATTCAATCTGCAGCCATTAAACTTAAAAACGCGGCGCGTGTGCTAATGTATGTTTAAAATTACTTTTATAATAAATGCACCTATAATTTCATACGCAAGTTTAGCTTTTTTAGTTGAAAAAATGTATGTAGCATGATAGTGTAACACTGGATAATGTTTTGCTCTATTCTTGTTTCCCATGCAGATTTCTTTTACGGTTAAGATTTATAAAATAAATAGTAGATACTAGTTTACAAGATAAAGGTTTATCAACTGCTGTTTTAATCATGTCAGGTGTTTATGAATTCAAAACCTGTTTTGTGTTGCTTAAGCATTTCAAAAAGTGATTTTTCTATTGAACGAGATTTCTATATAACGAACTTATTATAGGGATTTAGCGTTAAATAGAGGGGCAACTGTATATATTAATACTAAAATTTAAAGGAATTTGATACATAAAGTACACAATTTTTGTTTTAAAATAAAGCTAAGAAATCTGAATAGATGAAAGAGTACAGGTGATATTTTACAAAAGAAAAACTCAGATCTGTAGGGGAAAGCTTTTATTTTAGTCTCACGCAAATGCGTTAATTTATTTAAGCCTTTTAATTCCAAAGATCTTAGAGCCGGAAAGATCCAAATGACAATCTGTGAGCGTTTTTAATGCGGAAGAACGATCCCATTGCATTTGGCAAGAAACAGTCGACAAATAACTTAAGATCTGTCTTTTGGCAGCAAATTAAAACGCCAACAATGTGAATGCCATTTAGAAAACAGCTTAAGTGAGTGTAAGGGATTTATAGATTTCCCCAACTGGAATAAAGGGCAAAGTATAGACTTTTCTTAACGTAAAATTATAAGCTTTAAAGCCAAACTAGGTAGAGTGCCATTTTATGAGCCGTGGTGGCTCAGGGAATAGGGCGTTCGCCTTTCAATGAGGTGAACTGGGTTCAAATCCCAGCGATGGCTGATCCATACAAATTCCGCATCCGGCTTACAAAGACCACAGTGCTGACGGAAAATATCCTCAGTGGGTCATGGGTTAGTCTCTTTGCCGTTAAGCTAACCGTGGGTGGTAATCGTGGTTTTCCTCTCCGTGTAAAAATGCGGGTTAGTTCCATCAAAAAGTCCTCCATGAAGGCAAATTTTCCCCACTACTTGATCTAGGAGTTCCCCCGTCTTCTGGATTGGGTTCAAAATGACAAGGCTACGGAGATCAACATTAGTAGTCGTAAACCAAAAAATTGGGTCGGCTGTTTAACGACGGTTATAAATTAAAATGAATTAAAGTGCTATTTAAACCATTTATTTACTCAGCTCTTCACTTCCATATACTGAAACGAGTATGAAAATCTATAAAGAATAGAGATAAAATAAAATGTGTATAAAGAATAAGTGGAGGTAAAATATTAGTCAAGGATAAAAAATAAAAAAATAGCGTTTAAATCTACTATTTTTCTGTAAAGCAACACATTTAATATTTACTGTAATGAAAAGGGTGAAGCATCGGTGAAGAATGATTATGCATGAATATCACTGGTTAAATATATAATGACCTTTATAGCAGCTAAAAAGTAGTCACACATTTTAGAATGGTGAATAAATGTAGTTGCACATTCAGAATAGATATGAAATGATATACATATATTTAGAATACTGATCGTGTATTGAGAATAAAGATGAAATAGTAGTCATGTATTCAAAATAAAGAGGAAATAGTATTCAAAATAAAGAGGAAATAGTATTCATGTACTTAGAATAAAGAGGAAATAATAGTCATGTATTTAGAATAAAGATGAAATAGTAGTCATGTATTGAGAATGAAGATGAAATAATAGTCATGTATTTAGAATAAAGATGAAATAGTAGTCATGTATTGAGAATGAAGATGAAATAGTAGTCATGTATTGAGAATGAAGATGAAATAGTAGTCATGTGTTGAGAATGAAGATGAAATAGTATTCTGAGTAGATTATTCTGAGCAGAGTATATTAACAATGTAAATACTAAGCAGTATTTCATTACAGCTTACAATTTTAAAAATCGTGAAATGAAAAAGAGCATTAATTACAAAAAAATAACAATCTCAAAAGTTTTGGGGAAAAATTAATAGTAAAAAAAAAATTGCAGAAAAAAATCCATTGAAAAATATATTCTTGCATAATTAAAGAAAATATTTTTCTTTATATATTTGTGAGAAAAAAAATTTTACGAAAAAATTATCTTTTCGCATCGACAATTTAAGTGCATTTTTAATATCATTTTTACAATCGATTGTATTTGATACTTCTAAGATATTCATCGATACATTTTTTCGATACTAAGATACATATCGATACATTCTCGTACTTACAACTCTTTAGTAAGCATTCGTGTTACTAAAGATAGTTTAATTTAAGAACGGTATTTGAATACGGGTCTTAGTTTAATTGAAACATAAACTAATTTTATACAATTTAGACTAGGTTTTCCACCTGATTGGGCATTTAGAAGAATCTGAATTCTTCGAATTTGTCCCGGTATTGGGCAAACAGTTCTTCGAAAGTTCGATGCCCTATGATCAGAAGAAAGGGAAAACTGGATCGTTTGTAAAGGTCCCTTCTTTTAAGAATGAATAACAAATTCTTTAATTAAGAAGTCACGTCCAAAGCCATACTTCAAACGAAATTTAATAGATGTTCGAAAGGGCGGAATTCTTTTCCCAAGTTGTAGCAGTGATTAAACGCCATCATTTCTTAACGGTAAAAGAAACCCTCCTTTCGAACATTTTAAAGAACTAAAAATATGGCGCCTGCATCCAGGCTAGCACAATCCATAAACATTTACATGCAATTAACTGGACCCATTAGTTTTTGTCACCTTTTATTTCTGTTTAGATGAGTGCGAAATGTAACTGTTCTAAATGCGTGACGACGACCCTCTGTTAGTTAAATGTGGTAATGGTAAGGCATCTGATTTAATTGGATATAATTGTAGTTAATCATTAGTTTTGGTACTTTTTTTTGTTAAATGATTGTGAAAAAAAAGGCGTGCTTCTTGAATATTAAGCGTGGTACGAAAAAGACTTCTGCTAAATAATTATTAAATTAGATATGATTTAATAATAATTAAATAATGAATTAATATTTAATAATGAATTGATATTTAATGCCTTTTAATTTAATAATGAATTAGACCAATTGCTTTTTGTTCAATGATTGTGAAATGAAAGGTGTGTTTCTTTAATATTAAGCGTGGTACGAAAAGACTTCTGTTTAATAATTATTAAATTAGATATGATTTAATAATAATTAATTTAATAATGAATTAATATTTAATGCATTTAATTTAATAATGAATTGGACCCATTACTTTTTGTTCACTTTTTTGTTAAATGATTGTGAAATGAAAGATGTATTTCTTTAATATTAAGAGTGGTACGAAAAGACTTCTGTTTAATAATTATTAAATTGGATATGGTTTAATAATAATTTATTGTAGTGAAATGGCCCCGTTATTTTCAGATCAATTGCTTGTTAGATGATTCCTTATTGTAACTGTTACTAGTTAAATGTGGCACCAATGGACCTTTGATTTAACAATAATTATAGTGGATTGTTCCCATAATATTTATTTATTTTGTGAGATGATCGTCTAATGTTAGTGCGTTAAATACCTGATTCTTGGTTTGTTAAATGTAATTTGGAATGACCTCTGATTTAATAAAATGGAAAATTTAAAAATTTGGTTTTCTAAGAAGTACAACAGTTAAAAAAAATTTTTGTCACACTTCCGTTGTTGAACAGCACACCCAATTTTTGGTTTTATGACGATTAATGTTCAACTTTGTTATTTCGAATCCAATACAGAATACAGGGAGACTCCTGTATCAGATATTCGGAGAAATTTTGCCTCAGTGGAGGACTTTTTGATGGAACTAACCCGCACATGCGTTACATGGAGAGAAAGACCAGGAGAAACTCCCACGGTTAGCCTGACGGCAAGGGGACTAACCCATGATCCGTCTATCACTGAAGATATTTCACGTCGGCACTGTGGTCTGTGCAAGCCGGGTGCGGAATTCGTATCGACCAGCCTTTGCCAGGATTCGAACTCGGTTCCCATTATTGGGAGGCGAACGCTCTATCCCCTGAGTCATCGCAACTTTATTTGTTACACTTAAAAAAAAAGTAAAGAAACGTAGGATAAGTAACGATGGTCGTAGGAAAGCTCTTATATAGAAATTATTAAATAGAAATTTAGAATATAGGTTACTATATAGATATTTATAACAGAAATTGTACGCCCTACAATTTTTTGCTTGTTTTATGGTTTGATAAAAAAAAATCTTATATGAAGCCAAATCGAAAAACGCAATTTTTAAAATGTTCATTTTATTTTTAATCCATTAACATCGGAAAGTGATAGAACTTTTGATAGGTGATACATTTTCCTACCAACATTTAGGAACTTAAATTGACATCGGGTACCGAGCTCCAATTGAAATTTGTGCAGAATCGGATAAATTCTTTCCGGCGATATGAATTTCCATTGTGTAGTGTGTCTACCACTACAATTCACTATTATATAAGACATGTTAGCTCGATTCTATGTTTGGGTTCCTTATCATAGATGAAGGTTGACATAGTCGATAACAACTCTCCCCTTATTGGTGACCATCGAACGTGATATGAACACGCCTACCTTGACAGAAACTACCACTTTGAAATAAACACGTCTATCTTGAGAGTAACGCCTACTTCGATCTGAACACGCCTACTTTGATAGATGGTCTGCATTGAACAGTTGACTTGTGACTGCGACATTATCCACCTCCTCGCGCTGTTTCCTTTCAGTCTCGATCATACACACCTGCCTGCATACTCTCGACTGATAATGGCAACACAGGACCCTGATTGTTAACTTAATACAGCTCTCTCCAAAGCAAAAGTACGGTGTTCTTAATACAGCTCTGCCGGTTTCTCACAAAACAGCAATGGATCAACTAGTAGTATCAAAATATATCACAGATATAATTCTGGTAGGGGAGTACTGTAGTGCGTCTACCACTTCCAAAATACAATTCAAATTCACTAGTATGCAAGACATGTTAACTAGATTCTATATTGGGGTACCTTTTCATAGCTGAAGGATGACATTGTCGATATCTACTATCCTTCCCCCAATACTTGTCAAATACTTTTGTATTGTTTAGCAGGACCGTCAGGTTTAAAGACAGACCTTTTAAATCATCGAAATTCGAATTATGGTAAATTCCTTTGAACGAAAAAATGGCAGTTCATTCTGTTTGTGAAGATCTAGAAACACTTGAAGCTTTTATTGTAACCAAGCATCGAACTCTGGAGAGCCTTTAGTTTCTTCCATCTCTTTTCGAACATTTTTTGTAAGTTTCTTTCATCTCTTCTCATTCTTTCTTTTTATAAGTTTGTTCTAGAAGTTTCTTCTATCTCGTTCCAAGCATTTTTCGAAAGTTTCTTCCAGCGTTCTGGAAGAAAATCCAACCCTAACTTTCGATGGTTAACTGATAGTACAGTTACTGGAGTACTATTGGTTTAAATTAAAAACATAAATCTGCGAGAAATATTGAATATTTTCATTGTATCTTTAATTTTTTTTTTAAATTCTTTATTGTTAAAATCCTAGATTCGTTAAAGGCTATTCAGTTATAAAATATTTTAAATCTTATTTGTTTTTCGTAGTTTATTATCAAATGTATTACAGCCCTACCAACTCTTACACTTGACACACATTGATATAAAACGGGGAAAATAAAGAGATTTTCTCCTTGGGTTGAAAGTAAGAACACGGGAATAAAGGGAAAAGTAGAGTTGGACACACGCATGCAGAATAAAATGTAATCACAAAAGAACTTACAGGGGATAAAAACAAGAATAAAAAAATATATATACACACCAATAAATGGAGATTAGAATCCAAAAGAAGGGAAAATCTGTTGGCGGAGATAACTAAAGAAAAGAGCCAGAAGAAAGTAGGGAAAAAAAAGGGAAACTGATTTTTTCCCTTGAAGGGTTACAAGAAAAAAAAATTAACAGCAATAACTTACAAGCAAGAATAGCGACCAAAAATGGTCACCCGTTAACTTTTATACATATCTTTTCTCACTTAAAATAATGATGGTAATTTCCCTTTTCTGTGGTTGTTCGATAAAACGCCGGGATTTTGAGTTTATATGCTTAAGAAAAAGGGGAAAAAAATTAGTGATGTAGCTTGAAGCTCTAATATTCTTTTCCCCGTTTATTTACTTGGCTATTTACATAATTCTGCATCACGAATGAAATTAGATTATTTTCAAACTGTTTATGGCAATAGGATGTTTCGTTGTTTCAAGTTAATTTTTTTGCTTGTGTTTTGCTTAAATTTTTTATAATATTTCCTGATAATTAAAACTGAATCGTTTTTTTAAAACAAAGAAGTTGAGGTTTTTAATGTGAATAATAAGACATGAATTTAAATTGGAATATGTTAGAGTTAAAAAAGTTCTTTTCTTGTAAAAAACAAATATTTTCTTATCATACTTATTTTTATGGCTTTTTGTAATGAACATCAAAAACTGATTTTTTTTTCTTAATAGTTTTAAAATATGTTTATTTTAAGATTATCGTTAATAATTGTGCTTTCAACCAAATTTGTTTTTTAATGTACTAACAAATAAATTTAAAAACAAATTAGCTAATTTCCATAAAAACTAAAAATTTCTTTATTTTATTCAAGCAAACTTCGAATAAAAAAGTATTAAAATCCATAACAATAAAACTGAAAATAAATGCTTCATAAGTTTAAAGATATTTTGTGCAAAGGAAATACAATTTAGTAATATGAAAAAAAAATGAATCTAAAAAGATTTCGAAATAACGAATATTCAACAGCAGTATGACTTCTAATGACACTGTTATTCTTCAGAATAATTCAACAGGATGCGTAGCCATACTTTTCAACAAAAAATAAGCACCTTTTAAGAACTTTTTAAGCACTAAAAAATAGTTTTAATCTTTTTCAAAAAAATCATAATTAGGATCTGCGCAGTAATAAAATTTATTTTTTACTATCGCGTAAAATTCTTAATTTATAAACACAAAATAAATAAAATTCATAAACTCTACGTAATTATGATAAAATAACTAGTTTCTAATATTTAAAAAATCGTACATAAAATTGTGAAAAATCGTGCATTTTTTGTAATTAAGAGCAACAATCGAGACGAAAAGGAAAAAAAATATCTTTTTAAATTAAGCACTTTTTACAAACCTCGAATTAAAAAAAGCTCCTTTAAGGGTTTCTAAAAAACGTAAATCAAAAATAAGCACTTTTTTAAAAAAGCTACGCACCCTTCTCAAATGAATGACTAAATGGTATCCAAAAAATCACACTGAGCATATGATTATATCTTTTGAACACAAAATAATAAACGGAATAACCTGAATAAATTTTCATCTAATAATGGGATTTTCATGTTTTCAATAATTCGAAAGTCTTACTTAAAGTATGCTAATTAATTTGTACAGACGATATTTTAAATTACGAAATTAAATATAAGTTTTTTTGCTTTTTATAATATTTTTTTTCTTTCATTGATTCGAATTTTTAACCCTTAAAAACATGGGGGAAGTCGCAATCGGGGGGAATACGAACCCAATAGTCTGGTCAGGAGGGCCGTCCAAAGTTTGGACCCCATAATGATAATTTTACATATCTCGAACTGTTTGAGCGAAATGAAAAATTTTTTGCAAGTAACTATAAAATTCGTTTTTCCAAAGATAATTCTATGAAAAAATAAATGTTAGTCATTATTATTTTATTTAATAATAGTCGAAAAAATTTTGAAATCTAATGCATACAATTATTTTAAAGTATGTAATTTTACATTGTAAAAGACAAATTTCGATAGAAATCGGATGAATAGTTCCTGAGAAATCCAATTTTAAATATGCCATTATTTTAAAATTTGTTTTCTCAGGAATGCTCAGATTTCGCCCCAATTTCGCATTTTGCCATGTAAAATTACCTCAGTTAAAATTATGCAAAAATTTGTATATCTTACTATTCAAAATTGTTTCGATAATAATTAATTAAAATAAGGAAAAATAATAAATATTTACTATTTGTTTTTTGCATTGAATTATCTTTGGACTAACGAATTTTATAATTCTCCGAATAAACTTAAATTTTTTCAACAGATTCGAATTTCTGACCCCCCGAATATAGAGGGTAGCCGCAATCAGGGAAATAAGGTCCCCGTAGTTTGGTCAGAAAAGCGATCCAAAGTTTGGACTTCTTATTGTTATTTTTACTTTTTACGTACTTCGTCATATCCATACCTGCCAACTTTCAATCCTTTCGAGGATGATTTTTCCCAGTGGTAGTAAAATTTAATTTTAATTACAGTTTTAGGCAGAAACATGCGCTTTATTTTGAAAAAGCTAATGCGGACTTTCACGAACGTGTATTAGTATATATGATTATTTTTTAAAAAAATAGTGGTGGTCAAAAAGATTACAAAAATAAATTTATAAATGCAAGAAATATATAGAAAACATACATTTTACTACCACTTTAAATATAGAAATAAAATTTTACGCCAAATGCGTAAAAGTNAGTCGAAAAAATTTTGAAATCTAATGCATACAATTATTTTAAAGTATGTAATTTTACATTGTAAAAGACAAATTTCGATAGAAATCGGATGAATAGTTCCTGAGAAATCCAATTTTAAATATGCCATTATTTTAAAATTTGTTTTCTCAGGAATGCTCAGATTTCGCCCCAATTTCGCATTTTGCCATGTAAAATTACCTCAGTTAAAATTATGCAAAAATTTGTATATCTTACTATTCAAAATTGTTTCGATAATAATAAGTAAAATAAGGAAAAATAATAAATATTAACTATTTATTTTTTGCATTAAACTATCTTTGAACTAACGAATTTTATAATTCTCCGAATAAACTTACATTTTTTCAACAGATTCGAATTTCTGACCCCCCGAATATAGAGGGCAGCCGCAATCAGGGAAATAAGGTCCCCATAGTTTGGTCAGAAAAGCGATCCAAAGTTTGGACTTCTTATTGTTAATTTTACTTTTTACGTACTTCGTCATATCTCAGGAACATTTTAAGCAAACTGAAAACATTTTTTGTACACAATTATAAAATTTGTTTATCCAAAGATAATTTCATAAAAAAATAATTTTAAATTATGTATTTTGTAATATTTTGTTTAATGCTAGTCGAAAAAACATTGAATTTTAAGGAAAATAAGCACCTTTTAAGCAATTTCTAACAACGCTAAGCACAATGTAAATAAATAAAATAAAATAAAGATTTCTTTTCTTAAAAAAAAAAAAAATGAATTCGATTTGGAATCACTAAATAAACTTTTTTTCGTTTTAATAAAATATCATACAAAACAGAGAGTAACAAAACAGTGACTTTGCGAAATAATTTTCTTTCTTTAATAGTAATATATAGAATGTTTTAAAACGTTTACAGATACACACTTTTCTAGTAGTTGCATCAACTAATTTATGAAAAAATCTGAAAAAAACTTACTATTTCAGTTTCAGACTTCAATGATACATCATCTGAAAGTAACAATAATTCATAGTTTAATATAATATAATTCATAATTTATTAATATTTAATTCATCAAATTTTAAAGAAATATTAAGAACAATATCAGAAACTGAAAAAAAGAGAAGAAAAAAATAGTGATCGTCGAAAGGCGAGCATATGTTACAAATTGGCAAAATGGTTGTTGTCTAAGTTTTTTACCCATTTTCCGACTATATATTTCCCTTTGTGATATTCACCTGAACTAGTATTGAAAACGATCCAGTTTGAACTATAGGTTAGAATTTCTGATTCTTCATTAAAACAATAAAAACAAAAAATATAGTTCAAATGGTGAAATTATCTTTCATTCACAACTCAAGAAGTATTTTATGGGATCTTTCTAGTCCCCTTTCTCAAAAATAAACTCACCCACTTAATGCATTTCCTTTGCTAATGGGTAACAAGAAGCTAAAACACTTTCAATTCCTTTAAAAATCACTTTTAATGTATAATTCATGTTTGTAATACGACATATGCTTTAAGAATTAGCATTAACCGTAACAGAATGTATTAAATTACACTATTGCTTAATAAATCAGTAATTTAATCATAATAATAAATAATTAATCAGTAATGAAAAGTGCATAGTAATTATCTAAGCAGGATTTTTTTTAAAATATAGTTAAATGCAGTCAATAAAATATAAGTTGCCCTACATTTACTCTAGTGGGGTTTATTTGGAGGCACGGCTTTTCTTTTTCTAAGAGTACCGCACAATGGATTGATCGTAGAGACACAGTTTTGAGTAGAACATCGAAGTCAAGTTTCATTGGCAGCGGTCAGTAAGCGGGAGAAAGACCACTTTGATCAGCCTGCGAATTAAACCGGGGGTGCGCGGTATCGGTCCTCGTTAAACTGTAACCGTAAAGTGCTCGACTTCATGACAAAGTGCTCGACTTCGAACAAAGAATTAAAAATGGTTTAAATTTTTTTAACAGTTTTCCATTTTTTTGATTTCTATAAAATACGCCCAGATAATATTAATAAGAAGTATTAGGATTTGGTGGAAATTTTTAATATTTTAACCAACAATATTGTACAATCAAAATAATATTTTCATTATTTCTGAATTTGTATAAGTCATCCGCAATGCATTTTAAACAATTAGAGCACGAAATTCAAGCAATTATGCCAACAATGAATCAAAGAAAACTGTCAGAAAAGAATTTAAATTATTTGGGTTTTTAACTGTCGTTGAGGATATAGAAGTAATGCAGTAAGAAAAATATGCGGATATTTTCAAAGACGTATGCACGTTTTAAGAACGGTATGAAATTCCTTTTTTGTAAATAAAATTCTAAATTATCCTTCCACAAATTTTTATAAGCTTCAGAATAAAATCCTTTTGAAGAATTTAGAACTAATTTCTTCCCGTTTGAAGTGAAGTGCTGTTTTACTTTTCTCAAAACTTACTTCTTTCCTTTTGAATTTTTAATGCTATCTAAACACTGCTTTTAAATGTCAAAATGAAAAGCACTCTGAGTTATTTGTTAACCATGAACAGAAAGTTCAACGAGTTGCTTTATAAGTTAGACAGCCAAATAGTTATAGTAAGTTAAATGCATAGAAATAACATTTCGGCTGAGTCCGTAGATGGTTTGTATGTAGATTATTTGTAGATGACGTTTTTCCTTAAAAATATGTAGAAATTATTCATTTTTTTAGAATATGCTAAACAGTATGAAATATGTGTTCTAATTTTAGGATTTAATGTAGGTTAAAATCTTAAAAGGTTGAGATTCAATTTATTTTTCTAATGGTGTTCTTGATCATAATATTTAGATATCGAACATTATGAAAACTTCTCTTATCTTGAAGTTCAAAGTTTTAAAAAGTGTTACTAATAACATGAACCAAAAAACAAAAACAAAAAAAGATTTTTGTGAGATTTTCCAAAAAGTGTAACACATTTTCTTAGAGTGCTTTTAACTTCATTTCACTTCCTTGGCTAGAGTAAAAAAACAAACTATATTTCAAATTTAACTTTTTTTTAAATAAATATATTGAGTTATTATAAAATTGAAGTTTTTCTAGTTTTTTAATGGCATTCAAGACTTTCTTTCTCATTTTCTACTTTTAATAAATTTTTTCATGCAACGTTAATGTCACAACTTACGAACGTAACATTAATTTACTGCCAATGGCCATATCTTTTTTTCGTGAAAACATTTACGGGTTGACCCGTATTTTTATAGTCATGTTAGATTTAATGGCATACATTTTACAGACGCGACGGATTCACTTTTTACCGCACACTGACCATAAATTAGAGGTGAATATTTTCTGAGTGCTCGGCTGTGCTTAAAGCCTCCGTATAAAAATTATTCTTTGTACTGAATTATAAGATATTTATAATATGTGAGTAATAAATAAACGTTACAGTAATGGGTCGTTTTACATTCGCTAGAGATATGTAAATAATTTTCATTGCTTAATGAGTAGTTTGGTTTTGAATTCCGTTTCTGTTAAAAGCAAGTTTATTGTAATTTGTGGGCAAGAAAACATATACTTTAGTACAAAATGTAAAAGGGATTTACAAAACAACCAGAAGAATGAGTTGATCCAACGAAATCACCATCGAAAATCAATGAGATACTGCAACTGATCAGAATTTGGTGCTACTGTATTCCAATAGTTTATTTCATAAAGGATCGTTGCCAACATAAAATGTGAATTTTAAAATTAAGTATCTCTATATCTATTTGACGAAAATACGTAGATGAAATGATCATATTAAAATCAAAAATGTTACATAGCATTATTATAAAAGATTTAGTAGTCTCTCTTAGGAAAATAAATATATTAGAAAACGATGTTTCCTCTATAATTTTATTTTATAACCTTCGTTGAACAGCAGATCCAATTTTGGGTTTACGACTACAAATGTTCAACTCCGTAGCCTTGTCAGTTTGAACCAATCCAGAAGACAAGGAAACTCCTGGATTAGTACCCCCAGAGGTATTGATTTGTTATGGGAACATGGAGGACTTTGCGACTCGACAGATTTAACGTGCATCCGTCACAGTTTACTACACGGGGAGTATCCGGCCGGTGAGTATCGAACACACGAACTCTTGGACATGGGACCAGTGCTCTGGAATAATTCGATTATCCGAAGTTCCAAGAGTTTTTCCGTATTACTTCGGATAATTGAGTTCCGTTTAAATCTCAACCTAGTAAAGCCGCTGAAAAAAATTTATTTCGAACTTTAAAACTCAAGTTAGGTCATCCCCTTTTTTCGAATAGGTTCTCTTAACTTTTAATATCCTCAGACCTATTTGTAAACAATTCATAAAATAGACAATATCATTCGAAAAATATTCCCTCCCGATGTATGACGAAAACTTATTAAACTACGGCTACTGGGACCCCGTGGGGGGAACATTACCACCCTGACTTTTCATTCATTTGCCGTTTCATTTTCATTCAATTCATTCTTTTTCTTAGCCTTTATTCCACGCAACCCTACCCCTTTTAAAATAGAACATTTGAAAAAAAAATTCGACGATACTTTCGCGCATTGTATAGCAAAAGAAAAGAAATGACGAAGTCGGGAGGGAATATCTTCATAAAACTGCTTTCTTTTTCCCCAAGAGAAGGGAAAAAGTCATAATCTACCGAAGTGGGGTGGAAATATATTTACCTTGATGCTAAACTTAATAATTTTCTGAACTCTCCCTCCTTTTTTCCCCCTCTTCAATAAGGGGGGAAAAAAGGTTATGATATTGGGGGAGGAGGCGGAAGAATGAAAAGCGATTAAATATTTTCGCGGTGGAAAAATTCCCTCATAAAAGAATAAAAAGAAGGGTAGGTATATATATAAAAAAAAAGAGAATTTTTTCTTTCCCCCGTTGAAGATTTTTCCTTGTTGAAACAAGAGGGAAGATGCGATAATGTAATGAGAATATGGATGATGAAATACAAATTGAGGGGAGGACAAATCTATTAGAGAGGCCTCTTGTTTTGGGTGGATTAAACATTGTTTAAAATGAATAAAACGGATCATTTTGGATAGTCTCCATCTTTCACAAAGTTTGAAATTTAATCTTGTCAAAAAAATATTTAACTTCATTATATATATATATGCATATGTATATAATACCTTTTTAATACTGTTTTTTATTTTATTTTCAGTTTTTACATGTTATTTTTACTTTTTGTGTTCTATTTTATTTGTTGTAATTTTTATAAAATTTTTTTGAGTGCTCCTCACACTATTGTACTAATACTAATATAATTTGCTTTGGCTTTATTGGTACAATATCAGAAAGCACTCTGTTTTGCGGATACAATCGTGTGGGCTGATGAAAAGATTATCTTTTTTTTTCCTGGTTTTTAAAAAAAAAATTTTTTTTTTAAACGGTTTTTTGTTATTTTTACTTAATATTCCCCCCCCCTTTCTTTCATATGTCTATAATTTTTCTTTGTTTTATTCAACATTTTGAACTTATATATGAACTTGTATATATNTGGGAATTCCTGTTGGTTCTCAGGAATATACCATCAGAACAATTTGGAATTCGACGATGTAACGAATGCATCAATGGCAGAATATATTTTGTAACGTTTTCACCTATCTACCACAGCACATGTGATATCGTTAACCCATAAATACAACTCCCTTGGCCACATTATCAGACGCACTCTAAGATTCTATGTTCATTATGTGATATCTATACAGCTATACATTGTTGTACATTCAGGTGATACTCTATACAGCTGCATTGTTTTTACGGGACTGTTTGCACTTGTTTATGTTCGTCTATCAATTGGGCAAAAATTAGACGATATATAATATAAATTAGACGATTGGATACATCAGACGATATATCATATGAATAAGCAAAAATTAGACGATATATAATATAAATTAGACGGTTGGATACATTAGGCGATATATTATATAAATATAGAATAATTATTATATCGGGTATTAGTATATTATAATATTAAGACAAAATGATTAGACGCGCTGTAGTGTCTTAATAATGACATGTTTTGCACGAGTTTATAGGCAATACTTTTACATGTAAACATGCGTGTAATGAGCATTTTTATTCAGTAGATTTTCTATGTACTACCTCCTGGTATTTATTTTAAACGTATTGCATTACAATGTTAACCCATTAATACACGAACGTAAACAAGTGCAAACAGTCTCGTAAAAACAACAAAGCTGTTATAGTATCACCTGATTAATATTTTACATAGAATCTTGTATGTGCGTCTAATACAGTAGGGAACCGATTATCCGGAACGATCGGGATCATCGCTATTCTGGATAACTGATTTTTCCGGTTTTCTGAATCGCTACAAAAAGCAGTTTTTTTACTGTTAAACCCAACTAAAAAAAATTTTCTTTGGAAATAATCTTAAGAAGAAGAAAAAACGATGAAGTAATACACTAATGATTATTTCCAAAATGATGGTAAGGTAAACATTTTTCAAAAAAGAAAGGGGAATCCTAAAATCTTATGAGGAAAAAAAATTATTTTTTAAAAATATGGCGGGAAAATTTATGGAATTTTGTTTCGGTTTTTTGGTTTTCCGGTTTTCTGATTTCCGGATAACGGGTTCTGTACTGTAATTTGGTATTGTAACTTTATTTCAAATGATCCTAATCTTCTATTTCTGGTACCTGCCGTACTACTTTCTCACGACGTTCCCGACACTGCGTTGCTAAGCAACAACTATAAACCCTCGTGATGTCCCCTTAAAGCTTGTCCCAATAATCCTGGAACACCCTGTATACATAAATATAATGTTAGTAATAAAGAGTTATTTATGGGATGCTTTTATAAAAATATATTCTTCAACCCAATAACACAATAATGTATCGTTTTGTAACTGAATCCAATACTTTACGAATCAAATACAAAAAAAAATATTGTGCTATATTAGAAGGAAAAGGTATTTCGGCAAAATAGTACGAAGTAAACCAGTACAGACCCACGCCTGCCCCCTCAAGATGTTCCCCCTCTGCCAATTCGATGTTTGGTATTTTGTTGTTTAAAGAGTTTCTGAAGGGAAAAAAAAGAAGATGCTCGTCTCTTTCACGAATAGATCAGAAGAAGAAAGAAAAAGAAGAGGAAATAAAATAGCTTTGGGGGGTGGAGGTAGGAAGAAATAGTTGCCTGCTGCAGCGCTAAATAGATTTCGATACTGTTTGTTTTTGTGACGAAGAGAGATTCGAAGAAAAGATTTGGATTCGAATGTTTATCGAAAGCACCGAGATTTGGAAAGTCTGTGCAAAAGCGGTGTAGTCTCAATATGGGGTTATTTCTTCAGGGAAAAGATATCCCAGAAAGCATGTAACCTCACGGCAACCTTGTCTCGGAATTTTCTTTTTAGTGTCACAAAAATGTTTATACTAAAAACCTTTTTTTTAAATAAAGCAAAAATATTGCACTTTCAACACCTTTCATCTTAAAAGGATTAAAAATTAGTTTTTAAAGCTTTTTTTAAAAAAATATTGTCATTTAGGTAAAAGGGTCACTTGGGTCCACCATGACGTTTCAGCTGACGTTACACTAGCGATGGGATCCAATGGCATTGTCCATTCAAATTTCATGACAAGGTGGATTTTAGCTGAGCATACAAGATGATGCGACAAGAAACCTTATAATGACCTAGAGTTAAGATCATTTTCACCTTGAGACTAGTTTTATGAAAGGATTTTTTCCCGCTTGAAAACCCTAAATCAACAGCGATTTAAGGTTTTTATACAGAAGGTTGTTTTGCAAGGTTTTGGATGAGGATAATGTGCGTAGAATAGAGCAGATCTCGTTTAAAGGTTAGAAGGTTTACACGTAAACTGCAAAAAAACCGTTTTAAGTTTACATTAAAAGGTTTTTGCGGAACACAATGACTCCCTAAAATGAATCTCAAGCAAATATAAATGAATCTCTAGCTTCATAGAAAGAAGAAATTGTTCTACATTATCCAAAGGTGGAAGGGTTTCACTTTGTGCTACGTATGATTAAAGCAAAACAATGTGAATAAAGTAAACATATATGCAGTAAAACCTCCAGGAAAGATCACCCCATACCTAAAGACGGTACTGACGTACTATAGTTTCACTACTTGCAGTGCCCTACTTCCGATTACTGCTTAGAAACATTGACCACCCCCATACGGTATCACTCCCATATGACCACCCCCATACGGTATCAATCCCATATGACCACTCTCACATGGCCACTAAAAAAAGTCTGTCTTGAGGTCCGATTTTGTGGGCTTATGTTGGTTTCAGTGCGATTCATGATGATTCAATATCATTTGATGGTCGCCGTCAACCAACATTTTCCATTACGAGTTCATGGATTTTGATATGCCAACAAACTTCCATCTTTCCATGATGGAAAATGCTATTTCATTACTATGATGGTCAACCATCAAGAGAAGTTTGATTCTCATGGACCAACAATCCGTGATGGTTCATGATGGTTCCCACTATACATTTCCATGATGGTTGCATGGGAATTCTTGTTGGTTTTCAGGAATATACCATCAGAACAANTGTGAATAAAGTAAACATATATGCAGTAAAACCTCCAGGAAAGACTACCCCATACCTAAAGACGGTACTGACGTACTATAGTTTCACTACTTGCAGTGCACTACTTCCGATTACTGCTTAGAAACATTGACCACTCCCATATGACCACCCCCATACGGTATCACTCCCATATGACCACTCCCACATGGCCACTAAAAAAAGTCTGCCTTGAGGTCTGATTTTGAGGACTTATGTTGGTTTCAGTGCGATTCATGATGATTCAATATCACTTGATGGTCGCCATCAACAAATATTTTCCATTACGAGTTCATGGTTTTTGATATGCCAACAAACTTCCATCGTTCCATGATGGAAAATGCTACTTCATTACTATGATGGTCTACCATCAAGAGAAGTTTGATTCTCATGGACCAACAATCCGTGATGGTTCATGGTGGTTCCCACTATACATTTCCATGATGGTTGCATGGGAATTCTTGTTGGTTTTCAGGAATATACCATCAGAACAATTTGGGTTTTTTTATGTTGGACCATCCTAAATCAGTCCAAATTCCTACAATGGGATGGTGGTTGGTCATGATCGTTCCAACATTTGATTTCTATGGTACTATGATCGAAATTCGTTATGGTTCAACGTGAACAAACCATTAAAACAAGTTGCTATTCTTATGTAGGACTATCATACATCAGTCCGAATTCCTACATTGGGGTGATGGTTACTTATGTTGGTTACCATTAAAAAATATAATGGTTCGTGATGGAATTGTGGACGGTTGCCATCAAGATTATGTTGGACCATCAATGGAAAACCGTCAAAAATTTTGACTTTGGTATAGCGACGACCTCTATTTACGACCACTCTAAGGAGGAACGGTATTTTTTCCATAGACTTTCTGTTGAAAAAAACCTTTAGGAGAGATCATTAAAACCTCTCCCAGCGACGGGGAAAACATCTGCTCCAAATGCGGAAAAGGTCAAATAAGGACACGAACAATCATCAAAATCAAAAATTTAGCATAACAAATTAAGTAGATTAAAATGTATTCAAAATATTTGTGTGAGGATCCTATTTAGAGAGCTTTTTCTGACGATACAACTTCATGTTGCTGTCAGAGCGCACTAAAGGTGAGGATTTAATTTTGGAGTCAAAAGTTATTTTGGAAAAAAAAAACAAGCATCTCAAATAAGCAAACCTATTCTCACCTTTTAAATCTAAGTCTTTTTTATAATATAAAACTAAATGCAAACTTAACACTAAACATACCAACACTTAAAATATACCTATTTCTACTATATGGTCAAATGATCGGACTGTATGTTTCTTGTTTGAATGTTTGAAATAGGGATGTTAGGAAATAAACTAAAAAACTTTATTAAACCAAATTGTATATTGCCAATTTTTATGTACACAAAGAATACAAATTTTTTATTCATTGTTCAACGCATTTTTTACATATACAGGGTGTTTACATTGTACGTTTTCCGCAAACATGTTTTTCACATTTAAAACAAATTTTGATGGTTTTATTGCCGTTACAATATCCTATTTGGCATGTCTTACGTTGATAAGAATCTTGCTACTTACCAAAACTTTTAATCACTTTTTCGGACACAAAAATGTTAATCTAAAATTTTAGGTATGTGTTTCAAATTTGAATTCACAGTTAGTCTGATTGAGCAAACTACGCAACAGTCTTTGCAAAAATGTGCATTTAATCGAATGCAATACGTTGAACACTCATTATATTGTAATTTCTGATCCGATAACTTTATAAAGCAATAAATTGTTCTCTCAGTCAAATGGCCGGTTGTGGTAGAATATTAATAATAGAATATTAACAGTACATAATTGTTAGAAAAAGCCATGAAGTCAAATGTGAAAAAAAACGATATGATAAGCGCATTTTCAATGCAGAAGTTATTAAACTGTCATTAGACCTGTTATGGTATTTATAGTGTGAAACAAAAAAACACACTTTTTAATTTACTTAAAATAGCTTTATGATTCGTAAATGGTAAATTTGTTTTTACGTATAACTAACTATATTAGTTCAGAACATTTTGCTAAATTTTATTCATCGATCCGTTGATGAAGAAAACAGAAGTTGCATTTCCGCACCAAGAAAATGACACTTGACTGAAATTTAAATCATTTGCAAAAAGTAATGTACCTTCGATAACAATTTTGAAGTCAATGGCCTCCATCAACGATCACTTTTCCGTGAAACTGAGAGTGGTCACTCCCGAGATGTTCTACCGTATTACAGTTTCGGTTCTTAAGCTTCTGCACCAAAATATTGAGTCAAACTTACAGCACGAGGGAGATAGTAGCGCAGGTTATCACATTTTTTGATTTCTTGCACGTTCGTATTTATTAAAATTTGAATTGATATTAAAATGGAATAAATTTATTTCATGAAGTTTCGTTATCTTTTGAAATGGTCATAATTTTTAAATTCCCCTCCCCCCAAAGTCAAAAAGTTTGATGGTTTTCCATTGATGGATCAACATAATCTTGATGGTAACCATCAAGAATTCCATAATGAACCATTATATTTTTTTATGGTAATCAACATTAGTAACCATGATCTTAATATAGGAATATGGACTGATGTATGATGGTCCAACATAAGAATAGCAACTTGTTTTGATGGTTTGTTTATGTTGAATCATCAGAAATGTCCAACCTAGTTTCTTAGAAATCAAATTTCTGAACAATAGTGAACCACCATCATCCCAATGTAGAAATTCGGACTGTTTATGATAAGCCAAGATAAAGAAAAAATTCTTTTGATGGTATATTCCTGCTGAACCAACAAGAACTAGTATTAAACCATCAGGGAAATGCATTGTTGTACAGTTATGGACCATCACGAATTTCCATCACAGCATCTTAGAAATCAAATGTTGAAACAATCATGAACAACCATCATTCCAATGTAGAAATTCGGACTGTTTATGATAAGCCAAGATAAAGAAAAAATTATTTTGATGGTATATTCCTGCTGAACCAACAAGAATTAGTATTAAACCATCAGGGAAATGCATTGTTGTACAGTTATGGACCATCACGAATTTCCATCACAGCATCTTAGAAATCAAATGTTGAAACAATCATGAACAACCATCATTCCAATGTAGAAATTCGGACTAATTTATGTTATAATAACTTATAAAATTGATATACTGTAATAATAATTTATTATGTTATAATAATTTGTAAAATTGATAATAATTTTACAAAACTGAATATTATTTGGATTGAAATGACAATAAGAATATGCAATCAAAACAGTTTGGGTATTTTTAAAAACCCAAATTGTTTTGATTGCATATTCTTATAGTCGTTTCAATCCAAATAATATTCAATTTTGTAACATATCCATGTTAAATACGCTTTCTTGAAAGATAACATTTCGATTAAATGATGTCAATCGATATTCACATCCACTATCTTAGCAGTAATGATGATACAGTGTCTTTGTCTATTTGACCCTTAAAGCTAAAAACTAATTTAGTCATTTCCATCCAAATGATATTTAATTTTATAAAATATCCATATTAAATACGCTTTCTTGAAAGATAATATTTCGATTAAATGATGTCAATCGATATTCACATCGACTATCGATCGACTCTGATTGCAGGATAAAAATCAACTCAATGCGTGTAATGTTAAAATTCAATTCATTCTTACACACTCCCTCTTATTGTTTGTTTCCCTGCCGGTCTCGGAGGGGGAGTGTCAAACGATACTATCTCAGAAAGGTAAAAAGGAATGTCCAGATAAGTCTGACGAATGTTCTTTTCTTAGAAAAGAGTATTGGTCAAGTACGTGGACGGGGTTAAAATGGGGATTAGAATAAAATAAGTGTGATGTCGAGACTCTGTGGAAAAGGGCGAAGATTCTTAAAAAGGACGCTATACCGCGGAAGCTACTTCCCATGGCCGATTTTCTTTCTCATACATAACTAATTTTAAGTTTATTTTCTATAATAGTCGTTGAACAGCCGACCCAATTTTTTGGGCTTACGACTGCTAATGTTAAACTCCGTAGTCTTGTCATTTTAAACCCAATACAGAAGATGAGGGAACTCCTGGATCAAGTATTGGGAGAAATTTGCCTTCGAGGAGGATTTTTTGATGCAACTCACCCGCATTTGCATGGTATGGAGAGGAAGACCACGAGGACCTTCCACGGTTAGCCTGACGGCAAAGGGACTGTAATCCCTGATCCGTCTACCACTGAGGATATTTCACGTGAGCAGTGTGGTCGATGCAAGCCGGATGCGGATTCGCGTCGACCAGCCATCGCTGGGATTTGAACCCGGTTAACCTCATGGGAAGGCGAACGCTCTACCCCATGAGCCATCGAGGCTCATAACGGAGTGTTTCATAATAATTATTTTATTATGCTCAGAGAATAATTTAAAAAAAAAAACTGTGCCTTTTTTTTCTTTCCCTGGAAATTTCCGCCAAAATTTAAAGGGCTCTTCCGAACGTCATGGCCCTGGCAATATAAATTTCAAGCTCAGATAGGGTGAATTTTGTTAAATTTTAAATGTTGATGTAAAAAGCAAATATCAATTTAGGTATGATTAAAAACTCGATTTGATGAAAGTTTGATAAATTTAGACCAACATACAATGTAAATTGTATTATAAATAAGTGATGTTTCAATAAAAATGGTACAAAATTTATTTCGTAATTTTTACATGCCCCCCAGGCAATATAAATTTCAAGCTCAGATAAGGTAAATTTTGTTAAATTAAACATTTTGATGTAAAAAATAAATATCTATTTAGTTATTACGAACTGATTACTAGATGAACGTTTTCATAAATTTCAACCACCATACGATGAAAAGTTTAATATAAATAATGGTAATATTTCAATAAAAAAGTTACAAAGTATATTTCGTAATTTTAACTCAACATACAATGTAAATTTTGACGTAAATTTTAAACTTTGATATTACAACTATAGTTTAAATTCCGATGTTATTCAATGGAAATTTGTGATATTCATATTAAGCTGTGAACAATGTATAATACTACAATTTTGACGTAAAGAATAGAAAATTTCTTTCAGAATCGATGGGTATGTAATGTTAATTTTGATATAAAACTGCAGTGTATACAAAAGAAAAATTCCAATTCACTAGTAAATAAGACATGTTAACTCGATTCTATGTTGTGGTACTTTTTCATAGATGAAGATTGGCATAGTCGATAACTAATCTCCCCACATTGGTGATCCGGACGTGATCTGAAAAACCTCTCTTGACATTAACGCTCACTTTGATCTGAACGCGACTGCTTCGATAGATGGTCCACATTGAACAATTGACTTGCTGCTTGTGATTGCTACATTATTAGCCTCCTCGCGTTGTTGCTACTCAGTCTCTATCACACACAACGTCGGCCTGCATACACTCTACTGCTAATGGCAATACATGAGCGACCACGACGACCGTGAACTTAATACAGCTCTCACGACCAGCATTTAAAAGTACGGTGATCTTAATACAGCTTCCCCGGCTTCACACAAGACAGCAATGAATCAACTAGTGGTATAGTTCATCGAATTCGCTGACAACTGTAATTCTGGTGGGGGAGTACTGTAGTGTACACTACAAAAGTACAATTCCAATTCACTAGAATATAAGTCACGTTAACTCGACTGTATGTTGGGGTACCTTTTCAGAGATGAAGGTTAACTACTCACCCCACAAAACTTAAAACTATAATTCAAGAGGAAAAAAGCACTCAATGCGTAAATGTAAACAACATCAATTAAACAAAAAATATATAAAAGGCGATATATATTTCACGTCTAAATAGAACTCACAATTTTATTCTTCCCAAATTCCAAAATGCCCTTTTTTTTTTCCTTCCTGACTGCCAAGCATCATGGGCAAATAAAAGTTTATCAAATAAATTCGCAGCGTGGATCAATTTTCGTTCTTTTATAGGAAATAGAGAAGAAAAAAAAATGAATAAAAGTATGAGGAGCGGTTTTTCAAAATCATATCCCGGAGGTATCGATACTGCAACAAATGTATTGATACCTTACGGCAATTTCCGTTATGTGAAACAAATAACATAATCGCACACATATTCGGCAGTTATTGATTTCTCATTAACAATTCGAACAAAACGTTCGAATAATGTGAGAGGTAGTGAAGCAAGTCATTGGCTTGATTTAAAAAAGAAAAGAAATGGTTACAGTTAAGTAAAAAAATAGTCTTTTGTAGATTGATACATAAGGGAGCGTTTATAAATTTTGCATCACTATTTATTTAATATATTTATAGACCTCTTCCAATTATTTCATACCCCCCCCCACCAGTCAAAATTCTTGGTGGTCCCATCAAATCATTTTGATGGCTTATGTTGGCTTCAGCGCGATTCATGATGGTCCAACATCATTTGATGGTCACCCTCATCCATCATTTTCCATTTTGCGTTCGTGGTTTCTGATATGCCAGCGAACGTCCATCATTCCCTGATGGAAAATGCTACTTTAATACTATGATGGTTAACCATCAAGAAAGGTTTGACTCTCATGAACCAACAATCCATGATGGTTCCAACTATACATTTCCATGATGGTTTAATCGGTATTCTTGTTGGTTCTCAGGAATATATCATCAAAACAATTTGTTTGTTTTTTTAAAGTTGGACCATCATAAATCAGTCCGAATTCCTACATTGGGGTGATGGTTACTTATGTTGGCTACCATCAAAAATATAATGGTTCATAATGGAATTATTGACGGTTAACATATAGATTATGTTGGTCCAGCAAAGAAAAACTATTAAAAAAAAAATTTCTCGGACAATTTCTCATTTTGATCCCAACCCAGAAGGCAAGGAAACTACTGGTTAAGGTATTAAGTCAAATTAGGCCTAAATGGAATACTTTTCGATAGAACTCACCCGTATTTGCAAACCGTGGAAACCTCCTCCCACGGTTAGCCCTACGGCAAGGAGATTTCAACCTATGATCCGTCTACCATTGAAGATATTTTATACCAGAACACTGTAGTCGGCGTGAGCTGTATCCGAATCTTCCAGGAGGGATTTGAACCTGGATTACTTATTTGGGTGGCAAGTGCTCAGTACGGTGACGAAATAATGAGATGGCCGAAGACGTTCAAATTTCTTTATGCTAATTTTTGATATCCATCGAATTTTCCCTTCAAGTTGATGAATCAACCTTGCCAGGTAATGTAGGCTTTACTGTAGGCATAGGTCCGGTTTGTAAAGGCAAGAAACATTATTCAAGATATGCTTTTTGCAAGAAGCTTGATTATATAGATATCAAAGATAAATCTATTTTTAATACTGTCGAAGATTATTTTAAAAAGGTAAACATTCCTCTTGCGAACATCATGCCCATTGCCACTCATAGGCTCCTGCAATGGTGGGTCGACATCGTGGGTTTATCGCCCTTTTGGAAAGGGTGGTACCAGATATTTTAACTGTTCACTGCGTGATTGACAGACAGCATTTAGTAGGAAAAAATCCCAGTGACCGTTTGCATCAATCATTGCAATATGCCATATCTGCTGTGAACAAAATTCACAGTAATGCTGCCTACGATTGATTATTCAGACTCTTGCTACTATACACCGAGATTCACTGGCTTTCCAAAAGCTTCTGTCTCAATAGGTATTAGAATCTTTTCGACTCTGTGCTTGAGTTCCTCGAAAACAGAAATGTAGCTCTGAGAGACAGATTGCTAGAATTTATGAAAGACTTTGGCTGATTTATCTGTAAAATTTAATGACGGTTAATTTAAAATTTCAAGGCGACGAACTCAATTTGATCCCTACAAAATCAGTTATTTCAGCCCTTCTAAAAAAGCTCAATTTGCAGCAGCAGAATTTTTGATGGAAAGAGCTCAGCCAAGCAGGCGAAATTCTCTCTGATGAAGCATGAGAATATTATCAACACCTTGACTCTTGGCACATGGACTTTTCTGATCCTTTTAAAGACGTTTTGTTCCCTAGAAGTCCCCCAATGGATTTTGAACCCTTTTGTAAATATTGAAACAGCAGAGGTTCAGATTTACGAGGAATTGGTCGAATTTTTAACTAATGAAACTTTAAAATGGTGATCGTCTCACAGAATTTTTGCTAAAAGGTAACATCAGTCGTCTCTATCCTGGACTGCAGACAATCGTTAAATTTTTTTTAATTGTCTTCCCTGCCTCCTAATTTGTCGAACGGGGATTCAGTGCTGTTACGGATCTTGTCACAAAAAGGAGAAATCGACTCGAAATTGTGCAATGAGGGTATTTGCGTCTTCATCTCACTAAAAGTATTAAACCGACCGTTAAGGAATTACTGTCTGAACCATTAAGTACAATCATCCCACTAACATAGTTATTTGAATGTTTCGTTGATATTACTTTTTAGTGTAAAAAATTATTTTGGGTGTTTTTTTAATTATTTAGAATAAATTATTATTTTTAAGTATAGGTTTCACTGTTGTATTTTTTTTCATTAAACGTATTTATTTTGATCATAACAAATAGACTGTGATTACCTGCCGTCAGAAAATTATCGAGTTAATTTATACTTTTTTAAAAAACCAAACAAATTTAAAGCGTAAAAATATTGCTTAAAAATTTTGTCTCTTATAACTCAGCAAACGTCCCTCCGTCCCCATGCTCTACAACAAAGGGGGGCGTTGAAATGTTTTTTGCTACTTAAGGGGGCGGCAACGTTAAAAAGGTTGAGAATCTATGCTCTACATCACATAAACATATACTTGCAGCCCTACATAAAGAATCATACTTAAAATTTCATCTGCAATCTATGTTTTAATGACATTTACAGGGTGCGTAACCAAATCTTTCAACAAAAGATAAGCACCTTTTTAAGTACTTTTTAAGCACTCAAAAATACTTTCAAGCACCATCCCTGCCGCCCCCCACAATTATGATTACATTTGTGGACGACCCCTAATTTTTAATTTTCTTTCTAGAGGAGAGAGTGGCGTAAAATACCGGTAATTGAAGATTAGATTAGGTACATAAAAATCATGTTTGGAAATTGTTAAGATATTTCGAAATAATTGGTTGACAACTACAGCGGCTCTTTATTATTATTACGATTATTTGTGGCTAAGCAGTAGTTAAAAAAATAGTTATTTATGCTTAACTGTATGTCGGAGTGCATTTACCGACTAAAACTGTTCTATCATCCTTCTTTGGGGTGAGAAATTTTTTTAAAATGGGGTATAGGGAAATATCATAAGCCACATTTTCAAGGTGTTTAGGAAAAAGCTTTTTGTGTGAGTAGTCTTGATGAAAAACACGAAATGACACAAGTTCACACTCCAATGTATCGAATTTAAATGACATGAGGTAGAATAAACTGTATAGAAAATTCCTGGAATGTGTAAGGTATCTTTCTGTAAACAATACGAGAATGAGTTTGTAGTGTATCTACCACTACAAGAATATAATTCTAATTCAGTAGTATATAAGACATGTTAACTCGATTCTATGGTGAAGTACCTTTTCATAGATGATGGTTGACATTGTCGATAACTACTAGTCCCACATGGGTGACCTTCGGACGTGTTGTGAACACGCCTACCTTGACAGAAGCTCCCACTTCGATTTGAACACGCCTACTTAGATAGATGGTCCACATTGAACAGTTCACTCTGTACTGTCCACCTCCTCGCGCTGTTGCTACTCAGTCTCTATCACACAAAACGTACACACTCTACTGCTGAAGGCAACACAGGAGCAACCACAAATGTGAACTTAATACAGATCTCACGATCAGTACTCAAAAGTACGGTGATCTTAATACAGTTCTCCAGTCTTCTCACATAACAGCAATGAATCAATTAGTGGTATCCCACTCATCAAATTATATGACAGATAAATTTCTGGAGGGGTAGTACTGTAAGCGTCTACCACTACAAAAATACAATTTCAATTCCCTGGTATATAAGATATAACTCTATATAGGGGTACTTTTTCATAGGTGAAGGTTGACGTTGTCGATAACTCCTAGCCTCACGAGTTCGACCTAAAGATAGAACTTTCTGGAAAAATATGGAGTATCGCTTTACTGCTTTAAAAGATCTTAGATTTTCAATTTTCGTTCTCTTCATTGTTTTGTTTTGTAATTTGACAGCTAAATACCTTTTCAAAAGAAAATGGAAATGTCATTTTATTAGATTAGAAAAAAAAAAATGAATAACTTTTAGAATTTCTGTGAATTTTTTCACAAAAAAAATATGCGATGCGTGGTTTTACATCACTCATTTACAACTGCCCATTTGTCACGATTTGAACGATGTTAAAAAAGTCTTTTAAATTACACAAAAACACGGATAATTATCAGAAATCTTAAAAACAGACAAATGTATATTGTTTTGTATTTCGTAAGGTTCGTTGAACAGACGACCGAATTTTTTGGGTTTACGACTACCAAACTTCAACTCCGTAGTCTGGTAATTTTAAACCCAATCCAGAAAACAAGAAAACTCTTGGATCAAGTATTGGGAGAAATTTCCCTTCGTGGAAGACTGTTTGATCGAATTTACCCGCATTTGCGTAACATGGAGAGGAAAACCACGAAAACCTCCCACGGTAAGCCTGACAGCAAGCCTTCAACCCATGATCCGTCTCCCAATGCTCGATCCAGGAGTTCCCTTGTCTTCCGTATTGGATTCGAAATGGCAAAGCTACGTAGTTGAACATTAGTTGCCGTAAACTCAAAAACTGGGTCCGCCGTTCACTCATGGGTATTAAAAAAATGTTGCTATATATCGCTATATGTAATATGGATGTTTATTGAAATTGGGAAAATGTATCGTCAAAAAGTATTGATGCTATCATGAATATATACATCATGAATTATCGATATTTATTAATATATTTCGAGTGTTTTCCCTCATTAATTAACTTGCATTATTAATACTCAATAACTTCTACCCAAATGAATTTTTTTAAAGTAGTTACAACGCATTTATTGATTGTTGTAATGATCATTTTTATCGTTCAGTCGATGTAACGATAAAAATACTTAATTATCGCTCTCGATATTTGTTGTCAATAATAAAATGCTATATTTGTTAACTAAAAACACAAAAAAAATTTAGATAATANGTAAAAACTAAAAAAAAAAATAAGATTTCAATTCCCTGGTATATAAGATATGTTAACTCGATTCTATATAGGGGTACTTTCTCATAGGTGAAGGTTGACATTGTCGATAACTCCTAGCCTCACGAGTTCGACTTAAAGATAGAACTTTCTGGAAAAATGTGGAGTATCGCTTTATTGCTTTGAAAGATCTCTTAGATTTTCAATTTTCGTCCTCTTCATTGTTTTGTTTTGTAATTTAACAGCTAAATACCTTTTCAAAAGAAGATGGAAATGTCATTTTATTAGATTAGAAAAAAAATTAATAACTTTCAGAATTTCTGTGAATTTTTTCACAAAAAAAAAATTATGCGATGCGTGGTTTTACATCAATCATTTACAACTGCCCATTTGTCACGATTTGAACGATGTTAAAAAAGTCTTTTAAATTACAGAAAAACACGGATAATTATTAGAAATCTTAAAAACAGACGAATTTATATCGTTTTGTATTTTGTAACGTTCGTTGAACAGCCGAACAACCTGTTTGATCGAATTTACCCGCATTTGCGTAACATGGAGAGGAAAACCACGAAAACCTCCCACGATTAGCCTGACAGCAAGCCTTCCACCATGATCCGACTCCCAATGCTCGATCCAGGAGTTCCCTTGTCTTTCGTATTGGGTTCAAAATGACAAAGCTACGTAGTTGAACATTAGTTGCCGTAAACTCAAAAACTGGGTCCGCCGTTCACTCATGGGTATTAAAAAAATGCTGCTATATATCGCTATACGTAATATGGATGTTTATTGAAATTGGGAAAATGTATCGTCAAAAAGTATTGATACTATCATGAATATATACATCATGAATTATCGATATTTATTAATATATTTCGAGTGTTTTCCCTCATTAATTAACTTGCATTATTAATACTCAATAACTACTACCCAAATGAATTTTTTTAAAAGTAGTTACAACACATTTATTGATTGTTGTAATGATCATTTTTATCGTTCAGTCGATGTAACGATAAAAATACTTAATTATCGCTCTCGATATTTGTTGTCAATAATAAAATGCTATATTTGTTAACTAAAAACACAAAAAAAATTTAGATAATATAAATGCAATATAAAGGCAGACTAAATTATATATGTGCAGACTCAATATAAATGCAGACCAAAGTGGAAGAGAAAAACTCTTTAGGTCCATGAAAGTTCATTGCCAGAAAAACAAATTTCAAGGTTTTCAGAATTTTTAGGATATGATTGACATCGTAAAAATATAAAATTTCCGCGAATATCACAAGCATTTATTTACATTACCCTCAAAATATTCAAAACAATACATTACAATTTTTGATGTTGAAAAAAATAAATAAATAAAAATTGGAGATCTGTTTGCCATTTTTTCCTCAGAATTCCTTTTTAATTAATATTTTCTCACTCCTTTCAAAACTTGACTCATCTTGCGTGCGCTTGAACCCATCTTCGGTGTGCATATTAATTGTTATTACACGTGATTGACAAATCTTAGCAATCCTTTAAGTGAGTACAAGATCTAATTTTGTGAAAAATGGGGGGGGGGGAATATCTTTCCTCCTTGTTAAACATTGTCTTTTCAGTTGTTCGAAATGCCGTTATTTCGTTAGAATGATTTTAAGCAAACAAGTCCCGCAGTGGACTGATAGTAAAGACACAGTTCCGAGTAGAACACCGAAGTCAAGCATCACTGGCTGCGGGTAAGGTGACCACTTTAATCAGCCTGTTTAGAGACCGAGGGTGGGCGGTACAGGTCCTCGTTAAATTGTTCTACAGTAAAGTGCTTGACTTCACTCGCAGGTCGCCGGGCTACCGAAGAGGGGGTGCCATCCCCTTTGCAGAGGATCGAAATTGTGATGGCATGTTTTCGGATCATCTTCAGGGATGTTTCCCAGACCGTCGCCCATAGCCCATTGGGCAGCTCTAGTGCGATGTAAATGAACCTTTTAAGTACACATGCACTCAACATTTCTTTGTTCTAAACTTTTCTTTAAGCTTACCTATTTTTTTAGACTCAGCTTATTCAAAATTGACCTTCAAAATATAAGGGGGAGGGGGGAATAGCCACAAACTGAAAAACGTAGCCTCCATAGTTTAGAAGGGTTGAAAATGCAAATGCGTTCTCCTTTATTAAGGCGCGAAAAGTAAAATTAGCGTTAACATAGTTAAATATGTTAACGCTAATTTTACTTTTCGCGCATTTCACCATATCTATAGATCTGTTTTTAGAAAATCAAACTAATTTTTGCACATACTAATTGAACATTTTTTTTTTATCCAAAGACAATTTCGTGCAAAATATAATTTTTTACGATATTTTTTTATGACATACTTTTTAAATTAGAAAGTTTATAAGTCTCTTCAAGTATTTTCTGTATAATGAAAATTAAAAAAGTCGCATTTTTATACTTTCTTTCCTCAATAATTATTTGACTTATTTTTAATTTTTGTTCATCTTCATTACTTCCAAGCTGCCTCTTTGTACCACGTATATTGCTAAAATACAGACCATTATGAATCGTAGAGCATTATGTAGTTAAAATCGAGATAATTATGAATCGTGAAACATTATGTAGTTAAAATTGCAGATCATTATGTAGTTAGAGCTGTAGACCATTATTAGTCGTTTATCATTGCGTAGTTCAAACTGCAGACCATTATTAGTCGTATACCATTATTAGTCGTTGACCATTATGTACTTACTACTTTAATACTTTTGTTAATACTTTTTTTGATATCTCGCCTATTATGTTTGAACACTCTAACTCCTAAATTCTATTTACTGAGTAACTACTATTGTTCATTTTACGAATTCACTAAATTCTTTGAGGCCTTCTGGTGTTGCCATGGATTTCCACCAAGCCCACCTTTTTGAATTCTCCTTTTTTTTTACTGAGAGCTCAGTTGCGCGCACTTAGAGTCTACAGTATTCTCCGGATGCCCCCTGACGGAGGGGTAGTTAATACTGAAGACCATTATTAGTGGTAGACCATTGTGTAGTAAAAACTGTAGACCATTGGGTAGTTCAAACTGTAGACCATTATTAGTCGTCGAGCATTATTAGTCGTTGAACATTCTGTAGTTAATACTGTTGACCATTATGTAGTTAAAACTGCAGACCATTGTGGAGATAAAACTGCAGACCATTATTAGTCGTTGACCATTATATAGTTGAAATTGCAGACCATTATTAGTTGCTCAACATTATATAGATAAAACTGTGGATCATTATTAGCCGTTGACCATTATATAGTTGAAATTGCAGACCATTACTAGTTGCTGAACATTATATAGATAAAACTGTGGATCATTATTAGNACCACTTTGTAGTTAAAACTGTAGACCACTTTGTAGTTAAAACTGTAGACCACTTTGTAGTTAAAACTGTAGACCACTTTGTAGTTAAAACTGTAGACCACTTTGTATTTAAAACTGTAGAACATTGTGTAGTTATAGCTGTAGACCATTATTAGTCGTTGACCAGTAAGTACTTACTATTTTAATACTTTTGTTAATACTTTTTTTTGATACCTCGTCTATTATGTTTGAACACTCAAACTCCTAAATTCTATTTTCTGAGTAACTACTATTGTTCATTTTAAGAATTCACTAAATTCTTTGAGACCTTCTGGTGTTACCATGGATCGCCACCAAGCCTACCTTTTTGAATTCTCCTTTTTTTACTGAGAGCTCACGTGCGTGCACTTGGAGTCTACAGTATTCTCCGGATGCCCCCTGACGAGGGGGAGGGGGGTAGTTAATACTGTAGACCATTATTAATGGTAGACCATTGTGTAGTTCAAACTGTATACCATTATTAGTCGTTGAGCATTATTAGTCGTTGAACATTCTGTAGTTAATACTGTTGACCATTATGTAGTTAAAACTGCAGACCATTGAGTAGATAAAACTGTAGACCTTTATTAGTCGTTGACCATTATGTAGTTCAAATTGCAGACCATTATTAGCCGTTGACCATCATGCAGTTAAAACTGTAGACCATTGTTCTTCTCAGACGATATTTCTACAAATCTGTGCATTTGAAAGAAAAGCGTAAGTCGGAGAAATCCTAGTTAAACACACGGAATAAAAATGGAACGATTTAAAAAAAGAAAAAAAACTTCCCCATCATCCTCAAGGTAAGAGAAGAAAAAAGAATTATTTCCTATCTGTTACACTTCGCTAGATTCTTAGCTATTTGGAGGTACCCCCCTTCTATTTTCATTTCCTGGTATAATGTATTTTTTTTTTTATGCATGAAAGTATCGTTTATTTTTGCATTTTTTACCCTTTTTCTTAGTCGAGAGAAGTGTCTTTTTAATTCCAGAGATAAGTAATTGAGAGAAAAACGGAAATGGGGGGACATGAGAAAATACAAAGATTTGTTTTAATTTGTTTCTCGCTTTTTTATTTCTTAAAAAAAAAAATGTTGTCTCTTAGGATGTAAGAAAAAGGCTGAGAAAGATGGAGGGGTCATTGTTAGGTGAAATTAAACGAAGAAATAGTTATTTTAATTTTTTTTTTTTTTTTAAAAAAGAGAGGAATCTAGATATTTTTAGTGCAAAATTGTAATTTGTAAAATTAAAAGTTTTGTTTAGAGCATTTGATACCTTTTAAAATGAACATTTCTATTTTTTTCACTACACTGAAAAAGTGGTTTGCTTGATTTTAACCCATTTTCGGCCAAAGGTGTGTAATTGCCCTATTACAATAAGTAGGGGAGAGTGGGGTCAATTGTAACATTTTTTACTTAACTATTTTTAACTAACAAAAAATCCAATGTATTATTAGTATTAATTGACAGACGAGTAAAGTAGACTATCCTCAACTAGAAAAAAAATAAATACCTGATTTTAAATATTATTATATTAGTTATTAAAATTTTTTGACAGTCGTGCAGTTATAACAATTGTCCCCACTTACGGGGTCAATTGTAACTGTTCATAAATTCAACTAAAACATAGTTAATTATACATATTATCATAGTTGTGATATATTTTTTTATTGATCAAAATAGTAGTGATATTTTAGGAGTGAAAATAATGAGCAGAAACCTAAAGGGTTAAACTTTTAACTTTAAGGAGCTAAAAATTTTAATTTATGCTGTGAAAGGTGACAAATAAAATAATGCACATGCAACATAATATAAATGATATAGGAAACTATTGGTGGTTCTTAAAGAGTTAAGTAATGGTTTGTAAACATAAGATTATTTATTTTCAGCTGTTACAATCGTCCCTTTACTTATTGTTACAATTGTCCCCAAGACGCCATTTCAGCTTCATTTGTTAAAAACAATGCTAGTTATTTAGCAAAACTAATCTTTTTTTTATTGAAATGTTAATTAAGGTGTCCACTTACATATTCGGTTAATAATTTTTATTTGTTTAAACAAAATTACTTTGTTACAATATAATATTCTAATACCAAAAAAAGTACTTACGTAGCGTGAAAATATCTTTTGTGATGTAACTCTTTCAAAAGTACATAAAAATGGTTGCCAGCAGGGGTGTACATGTAGATTTATTAAATACACCTTGTGCGCCACCTAGGAACCAAATCTAGAACCCGACACTCGAAATTTTTGCTCTGTTACAATCGTACCCTGTTACAATTGACCCCACTCTCCCCTACTCTCTATTCGAGCTGTGACTTATATTTTTTTTTACACTCATTTTATTTTTCTGCTATTGTAAAGGGTTCCGGAGACTTCTATAAAATATAAGTATTCAATGAATGAAATATAAGTGAATAATCAAGTAATTTATTTGAAGTAAACTCTTTCTGTTCAGAAATTGTCAAACTACGCCGTTTTTAAATTCCTACTATGAGTTAACACTCTCCCTACATCTTGTTCAAATGTTTAATCGTTCGTAAAATACTCTTTATTCATTCAGTTCAAGTTCAAATACATTATTTTTAAACTTGTTGTGGACGACACTTGATGTTAATACAGTTTTTTCAAATATTAGTTCATTAATTATATTTAATTAATTTTAGTTCTATATGGGAGAAAAATGTTTTAATTATTTAATAAAGAGTAACCAAAATAAAAAATTTCTTTCTTGACATAAGAAGGAATTGACTTTAATTTTTTTTAAATATATTATTTGTTTTAACTTAAAACGATTATTGACGAGTTCGACTTTTTCCAAGTTGTATTATCATTCCATTTGAGATAAATCGTATGTTTTTACGGTGGATTAAAGTTTCAAATTCAGTAAATAAAATAAAAATAAAACAAACTTCATAAAAGAAACTAGTGTTCAACTAAATAATTTATTTATTAATTTATCCAACTGTCGTACGCACCACATGATTTTTGAAATAAAACATTATTTTTCCTGCCTGAAATTTTTTTTTTGTCTTAATGAATTGATTTAAGCAGATTTCAATGCAGATTTCAATACCATATTTTATAAAATTTCTATGATTAGCCTAAAATGGGATAAAAAAAAACTTTTATTTAACGAACTTCCATTCTGCGAATATCTCTATTTTGAGATTTTTTTTTTTGGAGGAACCAAGAACTTCATGGAAATTTCTTCTTAAAATAACTTTCAAATAGCAAAGAGAATTTTCTATGTAACGAACTTTTCTTTGAGACCCCCTTTCCCTATTTCCAAAAATATCCCGGAGTATTTAAAGCTTGTTAATACATTTTGTGGGGGAAATGACCTTGAATAGATTTTCAAAGTCACTTAATTTTTAGAGAAAGCAATAAAATAACTTTCCCTTTGTGTTTGCATTTCAAACGAAAAATTCAGACAAAATGAACGGATTTTATCAGTAGTCATTAAACTTAAGAACGTATGTATGTGTAAAACTACTTTTATAATAAATGCAGCTATAATTTTATACATAAATCTAGCTTTTTTTTTTAGTCGAAAATGTATTTAGCATGTACTGGATAATGTTCTTGCTTTCCATGCAGATTTCTTTTAGGGTTAAGATTTACTAAGACAAAATGAACGGATTTTATCAGTCAAAATTAAACTTAATGCATATAGTAATGTATTTTTAAAATTCATTATAATTAAAATTTACATAATAAATGCAACTATAATTTTATACACAAATTTACCTTTTTTTAACTAAATATGTATGTAGCACGATAGTGTAACCCCGGATTATGTTTTGCTCTATTCTTGCCTTCCATGCAGATTTCTTCCAGGGTTAAGATTTATAAAATAAATAGTAGATACTAGATTACAAGAAAAAAGTGTATCCATTGCTCTTTTAATAATGTCTAGTGTTTGTGACTNCTAAATATGTATGTAGCACGATAGTGTAACCCCGGATTATGTTTTGCTCTATTCTTGCTTTCCATGCAGATTTCTTTCAGGGTTAAGATTTATAAAATAAATAGTAGATACTAGTTTACAAGATAAAGGTGTAACCATTGCTGTTTTAATTATGTCCAGTTTTTATGAATTTAATACTTGTTTTGTGGTGTTTTAGTATTTCAAAAGATGATTTTCTATTGAACGAATTTTCCATATAACGAACTTATTATCGGGGTTGAGCGACTTCGTTAAAATCATTCGAGGTTCGACCGGATATGACGATTGAAAGGAACTTCCATGATTCATTTAAATTAATAACAAACAAACAATAATAACAAATGTATAACAATGAAATAATATGAGAATTATTTTTTGTCTCAAATGAAAGAAAAATCTACACATTTCATAATACAAAATTGGAATATAAAGAACAGAAGGATGAATTTTGTTTTTAATTTAGCAATGTTTGTTAAAAAATAAATGGCACTTTCGGTTCATTTTCTTTCGAGAAATTATGATTTTTTGGGTCGTTTAAACGATGAGAAAGTTTTGATGATTTTCAACAAAGCAATCGTTTTTAATTTTTTTTAAAAATCGTTTTATGAGTTGCCTGTTAAATTTGTAAAAAATAAAAAAGACAAAATTGAGTAGCAAGATGTAAATTAAAAAAGATAAATTAGAGAATGAAGGAATCGAATCCTAATGACAACCTAATCCTATGACAACCTAAAAGTGTCGATCAACTTAGATTTTTAAAATCGAATTTTATTCACGAAATATATGAGTAGTTAAGAGTTAACTGAAAATCACTAATAAAAATCACGCCCCTACTTAATGAGCAGAAAGATTCTCTGGATTTTTTTCTTCTTTCTGCGCATTAAGTAGTTATTGGACAAGCTTTATTTCCTTTTTTTTTGGGGGGGGGGGGCTGTTCTACTAAGAACTCTCATGGCAATTTTTATTGGGCAGCAAGAGGACCTCTGTCGTGACTTAGGATAAATATAATCGAAAATTTCTATATTATAGACACGAATTCCATTGTCGATATCCAAACAAATATTTATTACATTTCTTTTTGGTTGATTCGACTCTAAAGCACTCAGACAAATTTTATATTTTATTTCATAACCGCCGTTGAATAGCCGACCGAAATTTGTAATTTTAACTCGAACCTTGTAATTTTGAACAAATCCAGAAGACAAGGGCACTCTTGAATCAAGTACTGGGAGAAATTTCTCTTCGGGGAAGACTTTTTGATGGAAGCAACCCGTATTTGCGCTCCACAGAGTGGAAAACCACGAAAACCTCCCACGGTTAGAATGACGGCAAGAGAACTCGAACCCATGATCCGTCCCAGGGCTAAAGAGAATACAAGGGCTAGTTCACTCCGCTCTTAGAGCTGAAGCTACGATTTCCCTCCTCATGACGTCACTGTGTCTACAGATCTCGGAGATCGCAAGCAAAGATATGATAACTTTGCATCTTTCTCTTGTAAAAATAAGTTAGACNCGCGGCGAGAGATACTTCAAAGGAGTGAACCAGCCCTTCTATTCTCTTTAGCCCTGGATCCGTCCACCACTGAGGATATTTTACGTCAGTTACTGTGGGTGGTGCTAGCCGGATGCGAAATGAGTATTGATCAGCCATTGTTAGGATTCGAACCTGGGCCCCTTCATTGGAAGGCGAATCCTCTATCCCCTGAGCCATCACGGCTCACTCACTCACTCACATTGTTACTAGTATGTTGGAACTCTCTAACTACGCTAGAACTCTAGTTTATTCACAATGCTTAGTTAAATGGCCCATTTTAAATGTACGCCTGTATAATGTCATAAAATACTTAAGCTTCTAAATATCTTATTCATTGTTTTCTTATGGTTTTTCACAATTTAATTTTTATAAATTCTTTCATTTATGTAAGAAATTATTTCCAGAAACAATTTCATTTTAAATCACTCAAAAAAAAGGCTTGATCTATAAATTAGTTTTTGAAATTTAAATAACAAAAACTAATTTATAGATCAAGCATTTTTTCTCCAACCAAAAGGCTTGAATCTATATAAACCACACAAAAAAGGCTTGGTCTATAAATTATTTTTCTTTTATTTAAATTTTAAAAACTAATTGATAGATCAAGTATTTTTTCTTAAGTGATTTAAAATGAAATTGTTTCTGGAAATAATTTCTTAATAAACAAAAGAATCGATTAAAATACGAAAAACCAAAAGAAAACAATGAATAAGATATTTAGAAGGTTAAGTACATTGTTCAGTGAAGTATGAATTGCGTCAGAATATATTCTGTATCTCTGTCACATAATCATAAATTACAAATGAATTCATTAAGATAAAATGAATAAACAATTTTCGTTCGTAAACACGGCTTGAATAAACACAGCTAATGTGTATAATTAATCCTATTAGGGCGCTATCAGGCGATAACAACAGACTTTTGCTTTTAATGAAAACAAAACCAGTTTTCTATTCAAATGAACAACACCCCCATCGAAGTTGTTTTTTTTCGCTACATATAGTTAGAAGCTTTATTCCAATTTCGCAAAACGAAACATTTCTCACAAAAGGAAAATTTAGTGCTGTTTATAAAAAATTCTTTTAATTTCTTTTACTTTCTATCATTTATTATTTTTTCGATTTTTCTTAAATTTTATTTACTTATAAATATTTTTTTGATAGTAGCAGAAATTTAAAAAAAAAAAAACAAAAAAAAAACATCAAAAAAACAAGAGTCTATTAAAAGTTTTTTTCAGCAATTTTTTTCATAGCAGAAATAAATGAAAAAGCAATCATGATATAAAACGAAATTTTACAACATTTATTTTTTTTAAAATTATGTAATTGTAGGCATTTAAATAAATAACGATAACCAGTATTTTTTTTTTATTTTTTATTCGTTTACAGTAATTTTCGGTAACCAAGTAGAATTGAGTCCAAATAATATAAGCCTGAGGCAAACAACCGAAAATTAGTTTTCTATGGAAAAAAATAATTCATAAAATATTATTAAGATTTGTGTTTGGAGAAGACTTTTGATATTTGACTGATTTACCGGCTAAAAATTTACAATCCTTAGCTCGGGGGCTTCGTATTTGACTGTAAAAGATAAATGATATTGCGAAAATTACACTCAACAGTAATATTTTATCCAGTTCCTGAATGTTTTGCAAAGTATGAACTGTTTGCAGTTTATTTTGTGTTATGATTTTTTATGTAATATCTTCGTTGTTTGTAAATTAAAACTTAATAATCATAAAATGTTAGTTTTTCAACTAACATTTTATGATTAATAAAAAATTTATTACATATTTCCAACAATCTTTTACAATAGTGTGAGGAGCGCACAAAAAAAATTGAAGCGAAAATAGAACTTATGAAATAAAAATTTTCGTTTATATTTTCCTTTTGTTTTATTTCGTATATATTTATTACTCAATGTGTTCGATTATCGTTTCAATTTTTTCGAGTGCTCCTCACACTATTGTATTGATAGATTTTACTTTGGGTAATACAATATAAGAAACCTTTTTGGCTGATGAAGAGATTATATCTTTTCTTTATCTTTTTTACTGATTTTTAATAAAATTTTATTAATAGATAAATAAAAATTTTTTTTAAATATTTTTGAAAATTTTATTTTAATAATTTTTCTTTTGTTAGTAATATTTATTACTTTCTATGTTCTCTCTCTCTATATACATATTTATATATATAGATAGTGAGCTTATCTTAGTATATATATCAAAAATCATTAAATTGAAGGAAAAAAAAATTTTTTTCCATCTTTATTTCGGTCAAAATAGACGAAACTAATTGATCTTTACTCAGAGATTAAAAATTATCTTAGTATGAAATATTATGATTCATAATGTATAATATATAAATTCTCATAAATATATAAATGCTACATAAATGTATGTTCTATACATTGTTCAGTACTCCAGCCATAAGAGCCTCACAGGTAGGAGAGTATAACAACCTGATTTTGTAACAATCCTGATACAATGCCTAGTTAAATAGCTTGTTTAACTATTCATCATTCACCCCACCCCCTGACACAGCTTTTGCTTCTCAATGTGCATTTAAAGAAAAAAAAACTTTTTTCAATCATGATTATTAAAATGCTTGTTTGAAATCTGTGATTAACGTGTTTCATTTCTTGTTAAGCACCAGATAACACGGAATATGTTGATCTTTTTCTCTTCAAATAAGTAATCGCATTCAAAACACTTTAAAAAAAGTTCTCCTTATGCCATAAAAAGTAATCAAAAGGCGATCACTTTATTTAATCATTTTTTTTAAATCAATTTATTTATTAAAAAATAACAAAACTAATTATTTTTCATAAACATTGCTTCCCGCGGTGGACTGATCGTAAGGACACGGTTCCCAGTAGAACACCGAAGTCAAGCATCACTGGATGTGGTCAGTAAGTGGGTGGGTGACCACTTCGATCAGCCTACGTTGGCACCGAGGATGCGCGGTATCGGTCCTCATTAAACTGTTCTACCGTAAAGTGTTCGACTTCGCTCTCAGGTTGTCGGGCTACCATAGCAGGGGAGCCATCCCCTCTGCAGAGGATCAAATTGAGATGGCATGTCTTCGGATCATAATCAGGGATGTTTTCCAGACCGTCGCCAATAGCCCATTGTGCAGTTCTAATGCGACGTAAATAAAGTACCCACATATCATAAAGATTGCTGTAGAAGAAAATTTTACATACAGGATATTAAACTTTGTTATAAGGTTAAAATTATTTACCTGTTATTAGTATTTGCTTACGAAAAACGAAATTGAAGGCATTAGCTTAAAACATACAGTGATCAATACGTGAAAACTGAATTCTACGAAAGAACAGTGCCTTTTTACAAAAAAATTCTTTTTTCGAACAAAGGAGAGAGAAAATGTGTTGAAAAACATAGCAGCCATTTTCGTGGTGTTTTTATTTCGCTCCAGGGAGGTGTTAAGGGGAATGTATGGTTTGGCTAATATAATTGAACTCTCTACGGCAGTTACAGAGGGAGTGAGAGAAAACTATTTTTTACTGGATGGTGATTGGATGAAATTCTAAATTTATTATTTCATTTTCAGAATATAAGGAAAAATGATTTGATATTAAAACGAATATTTGTATGTACGGGCACATACTAGCTTGAATTTATGTGATAAGATAAATATCATCTTAATAGCATCTTAAAACAGTAATTTAATTGAAAAAAAATAAATACTACAAATGAAATACAGTAGAAATGACATAAACGATACTCTTTTGGTTCATTTTAGCGATTGGTGATGTTACATTGGCAACTAAATTCGAATTTTTTTTATCATTTCGCAAGTCTTGAAAAGTTTTTGGCAGCAAGTTTTAGATCATTCGAATGCGAATTTATTGTTCGACAAAAGTCTTTATTATTTCTTTAAGGAACTTATTTATGTTAATTGATTCAAATGGAGCAGCGATGACTCAAAGGATAGTGCGTACGCCTTCCAATGAGGCGAACCGGGTTCGAATCCCAGAGATGGCTGGTCGATACGAATTCCGCATCCGGCTTGCGTGCTGACGTGAAATATCCTCAGTGGTAGACGGATCATGGGTTAGAGTTCCCTTGCCGTCAGGCTAACTGTGGGGGGTGTTCGTGGTCTTCCTCTCCGTGTAACTCAAATGCGAGTTAATTTCATCAAAAAGACCTCCATGAAGGCAAATTTGTCTCAATACTTGATCGAGGAGTTCCCTTGTCTTCTGGATTGGGTTCAAAATGACAAGGCTACGGAGTTGAACATTAGTAGTCGTATACCCAAAAAATTGGGTCTGTTGTTCAACGACGGTTATAAAATAAAAAAATTATAAAATTCATTCAAATGAAATATCAGGAAGAATTCTAAAACCAGTCCTGTATGAAAATATGAATGTTAGACCAAATTTAAAAAGGGAACCTCAAAGACTTTATTCTGTCCCTACAGTTTGGTATCGATTAAACCAACTTTTGCAGGACTAGGGAACTTTTAAAAAATTAAACAAAAAACGGTGGGATTAAACTCAATATATAATAAAATAACAGGTAAAATACATTTACACTAAACAAAAAGAACGGTAACTATGTACAAAAAATGTGTAGTATTTAGGTAATTATATAAAAATAATTTATGTATTTATATTAAAACTTTATATATTTATATAAATTAATTAATCATTTATTTCTATTTTACTAATCTTTCATTTAAAGCCTCATTCTTTATTTAATGATTTCAAAATTTTTTAACCACCTGATCTTAGAGTTACATTTTTATCCATTATTTTTATCTGAAATTTTTGTGATGTAGGAAAAAGGATAAAACCTTTATTTTATGTTCTTATGTATATGTTTTCGTTTCTTTCCATTTTTAATACTATTTTAATAATATTTCCAAAAGTTGAAATAATATTAGCATAAGTTATGTAATAAGTTTTTTCTCCCCTTGTCTTGCTTTGTTTCGTCTACCATTTTATGTTTCCTGACGATAAGCAGAAATTTCAATCTATATTAATTATTAGTTTACTATAAAGAATTAAAATTTGTCTCCATAGTTTTATCATTTTGATTGGTTTCAAGAATTCTTTTGTTATTCATTTTGATCCCTTATATCAATCCAATTTCATCCACAAATTTTTTGTTTAAACATTCATTTGACTTTTGGTGCACAATTATACTTGTTTTGCCAAAGAGATTATTCAACAATAATACAACAAGGTAATTCCTAGTGTCTTTTTTTTATTACTTGTAATCCTTATTTTAACTACATACAATCTTTGTAAACAGTTTCACAAAATATTAATTAATGAAATTTATAAATTATAACTTATTAAACTGTTTAATGGTAGTAAAAGGGATTCTATAAATATGCTTATCATAAAATGTGACGTCATAAGCTGATGTCATAGAAATTACTTTATAACGAATAAAAAAAACAACTTGCAATTTTAAACTATTAAATTTNCTCAGTGGTAGACGGATCATGGATTAGAGTTCCTTTACCATCAGGCTAACCATGGGTGGTTCTCGTGGTCTTCCTCTGCATGTAACTCAAATGCGAGATAATTCCATCAAAAAGACCTCCAGGAAGGCAAATTTATCCCCAATTCTTGATCTAGGAGTTCCCTTGTCTTCTGGATTGGGTTCAAAATGACAAAGGTACGGAGTTGAACATTAGTAGTCGTAAACCCAAAAAATTGGGTCGGCTGTTCAACGACGGTTATAAAATAAAAAAATTATAAAATTTATTCAAATGGATCAAAAATCAGGAAGAATTCTAAAACCAGTCCTGCATGAAAAGGATATGAATGTTAGACCAAATTTAAAAAGGGAACCTCAAAGACTTATCTTGGTATTCTGTCCCTCCAGTTGGGCATCGATTAAACCAACTTTTTCACGATTAGGGAACTTTTAAAAAATTAAACAATAAAAAGGTGTGATTAACTTATTTTATAATAATAAAATAACAGGTAAAATATAGTTTCACAAAAGAAAAAGAAAGGTAGCTATGTACAAAAAGTGTGTAGTATTTAGGTAATTATATAAAAATAATTTATATATTTATATTAATGCTTTATATATAATTATATAAATTAATTAACCATTATTTCTATTTTACTAATCTTTCATTTAAAGCCTCATTCATTATTTAATGATTTCAAAATTTTTTAACCACCTGATCTTCGAGTTACATGTTTATCGATTAGTTTTATCTGAAATTTTTGTGATGTAGAAAAAGGATAAAAACCTTTATTTTATGTTTTTATGGATGCGTTCATTGTTTTGTTTATTTCTATTTTTAATACTATTTTAATAATTCCAAAAATTGAAATAATATTAGCATAAGTTTTTTTCTCCCCTTCTCTTGCTCTGCTTCGTCTACCATTAATCTGCAATCATTTTATGTTTCCTGACGATAAGCATAAATTTCAGTCTAAATTAATTATTAGTTTACTATAAAGAATTAAAATTTGTCTCCACAGTTTTATTATTTTGATTGGTTTCAAGAATTCTTTTATTATACATTTTGATCCCTTATATCATTGAAATTTCATCCACTTATTTTTTCTTTAAACATTCATTTGACATTGCACAATTATATGTACTGGTAAAATAGGTTTTGCCAAAGAGATTATTCAGCAATCATACAAGTTAATTCCTAGTGGCTCTTTTTTATTACTTTTAATCCTTATTTTAACTACATACAATGTTTGTAAACAGTTTCGCAAAATATTAATTAATGAAATTTATAAATTATAACTTATTAAACTGTTTAATGGTAGTAAAAGGGATTCTATAAATATGCTTATCATAAAATGTGACGTCATAAGCTGATGTCATAGAAATTACTTTATAACGAATAAAAAAAACAACTTGCAATTTTAAACTATTAAATTTTCATAACTGATTTGTGATTTCGAACATAATTTTGAAGGTTGGGAGAACGAATGTAAAGATTACGCATGTACCGGGTGCCCAGCAATTACCCAGCACCTTGTTAGATTTTCAATACAAGGTAAAATAAATTTCATTAACCAGTAGAGATTCCCCGGTTTTTATATTCAAGACCCGATAACAGGTATTCAATTACTAGATACCTGGTACCTCAGAATTTTACAGGGTATCTGGTTTCGGGTAACACTCGACATATTTTATGGAGTGTTTGTGGAGAGAATTTTAATTCAGAGAAATCTTTTTAAAAATAGACACCTTTCATCATCATCATCATCATAGTTGGCCAGACAGCCCAATGTGGGCTAATGCCTTCCTCTGAAGATTTCTCCATAACGACTTCCGATTTATCTTTGATCTCCAATTCTTCTCATTAATTGCAAAAAAATCAGACTCCAGTGAGTCAGCCCATCTCAACCTAGGCCAACCCCGCTTTCTTGTTCCGGTGGGTCTAAAATGCAATATCTTTTTTATTGTATTGTCATCACGTGGGCTTTCCAAATCATTCTATTTATTTTTTATTTGGACACCTTTAGGTCAAATAAATATGCTTTTTTCGCTTAGATGAAAAACATGCAAATTCAGAAAAAGATGCTAAAAACTGTTTTAAATAAATAAATATGATATTCAACTAAATGCGAAATTAGAAATAGAGAATTACATTAATATTTATTAAAAGTTAATAAAATTGCAGTGAATTAAATTCAAAGTTAAGTGTAGAAAAATACGAAATTTGCGTATTATTTCACATTAAATTTTCTTTCCGCAAAAAAATTTTTTTTAATCATTCAGGCTTGTCGTAAATTACGTTTATAGTTATTGTAGAATTCAAAATGGATAGTTAAAACGTTTTTCATATAATTGTGAGTTGGCTGACCAAATTTTTTTCACAGAAACTATGTCAAGTCACCGGTTTTTTTTTTTAAATTGAATATGTATGTTAATTAAAATTTTCTAAATAAGTTCAAATTTTAATTTATGTTGAATGGAATGAAATTTAATTTTTCTAAATCGCCCTGTGATTGATATAGCTGATGCAAGTACAATGAACTTCAATTAACAATGAGTACATTATTAAAATGTTTTTTTTTTTAATATTTTACGCCTGTCTGAATTTATATGAATAAATTCTATCTATGCTATAAATTTTCTTAAAACTACCGTCAGTGACAAAAATTATTAGACGAACTCTAAGATTCTATGCAAAATTTTAATTATCAGGTGATACTATAACAGCTTTGTTTTTACGAGACTGTTAGCACTTGTTTATGTTCGTGTATCAATGGGTAAAATTAGGCGATATATTACATAAATTCAAAGATTGGATAAATTAGGCGATATATTACATAAATTCAAAGATTGGATAAATTACTCGATATATTACATAAATTCAAAGATTGGATAAATTTGACGATATATTATATAAATTCAAAGATTGGATAAATTTGACGATATATTATATAAATTCAAAGATTGGATAAATTTGACGACGATATATTATATAAATTCAAAGATTGGATAAATTTGACGATATATTATATAAATTCAAAGATTGGATAAATCAGACGATATATTATATAAATTCAAAGATTGGATAAATCAGACGATATATTATATAAATTCAAAGATTGGATAAATCAGACGATATATTATATAAATTCAAAGATTGGATAAATCAGACGATATATTATATAAATTCAAAGATTGGATAAATCAGACGATATATTATATAAATTCAAAGATTGGATAAATCAGACGATATATTATATAAATTCAAAGATTGGATAAATCAGACGATATATTATATAAATTCAAAGATTGGATAAATCAGACGATATATTATATAAATTCAAAGATTGGATAAATCAGACGATATATTATATAAATTCAAAGATTGGATAAATCAGACGATATATTATATAAATTCAAAGATTGGATAAATCAGACGATATATTATATAAATTCAAAGATTGGATAAATCAGACGATATATTATATAAATTCAAAGATTGGATAAATCAGACGATATATTATATAAATTCAAAGATTGGATAAATCAGACGATATATTATATAAATTCAAAGATTGGATAAATCAGACGATATATTATATAAATTCAAAGATTGGATAAATCAGACGATATATTATATAAATTCAAAGATTGGATAAATCAGACGATATATTATATAAATTCAAAGATTGGATAAATCAGACGATATATTATATAAATTCAAAGATTGGATAAATTTGACGATATATTATAAAAATATAGAATATTTATTATATCAGGCATTACATCAGCATATTATAATATTTAGACCAAATGATTAGACACAATGTAGTGTTTTAATAATGACATGTTTTGCACGAGTTTGTATGCAATACTTTTATATTTAAACATGCATGTAATGGATTTTTATTCGGGAGATTTTTTATATACTTCCCATTTGTATTTATTTTCAACGTATTGCATTACAATGTAAACCCATTAATACACGAACGTAAACAAGTGCAAACAGTCTCGTAAAAACAAAGCTGTATAGTATCACCTGATAATTAAGATTTTACATAGAATCTCATAATGCGTCTCATAATTTGGCATGGGATTGATTTTATATCATTGCTCGATAAAAAATTATATAAATCAATGTACTTTGCATAAGTGTTATGATACACCCAGCCACTCTATAGAAGTGAGACCGGTGTAATATTTCCTATTCACTTAACATCCACAAAAAAATGCTTTCTTTATCACTTAAAAACAAGGAAAGAAAAACGTACTTTCAAAACTTTATAAGTAGTTTACAATTGGACCCTTTTCTCCTTTGCCCAATTTCTACTGACCAGGGGCTTCGAAAAGAATTTGAAGAATTTATTGGGTAGAAGAAAAAAAAGACACGTAAAAATACAGCTGGTTGAAAAGGAAAAAAATAAAATAAAAAATATTAATCCAGTAAAAAAAAAAACCACAAAAGGAAGGGGCCGCCATTGAGTCTGGTTCCATTGTTAATCGTTTTGAGCGATGGTTCGAAAAATAAGCACCTATAGGTCTCTTATTTCTTCACACATCTATCCATCGTATTTTATTTCTTCCGATCGCCAGAAAAGAGTGTTAGGAATTTTCCCATATCCTTTTTTTTCTCCCCAAGTGGAGTCGAGAGTAAAAAAAAAGATCTAGTTTTATAGTGCAAGTGCTTAAGTGGCGCCCTCTTGACGTTTCCAGGATGGTTGTTGGTGTGTATTTTAAGACATCATTTTGGTATTTGTTTTAATGAATAAAAGATTTCTGTTTTAAGTAGTTTGATATTAAACGAAACTTGATGATTCGTTGATTTTTTTAAGTTATTAAATAGTTTAAAAAAATACTTAGCTAATTTTATAACCGTCGTTGAACTTTTTGAGGCTTACCTGCCTTTGCGTTACATGAAAAGGAAAACCACGAAAACCTCCCACGGTTAGCTAGCCGGCAAGTAGACTCTAACCCATGACCCGTCTATCACTGAGGATATTTTACGTCAGCACTGTGGTCGGTGAAAGCCGGATGCGGAAATACTTTACTAATTTTATTTTATAACCGTCGTTGAACAGCCGACCCAATTTTGTGTTTACGACTGCTAATGTTCAATTCCGTAGCCTTGTCAATTTGAACCCGATCCCGAAGGCGATTGAACTCCAGTATCAAGTATTGGGAGAAATTTGCTTTCGAGGAGCACTTTTTGATGGGGCTTATCAGCATTTGCGTTACATGGAGAGGAAAACCGCGAAAACCTCCCACGGTTACACTGATGGCAAGGGATTCCAACTTATGATCCGTCTACCACTGAGGATATTTTACGTTAACATTATTTTTGAATTCGGTCTCGTAAATCATAGGTGAGAAAATAACTTCCTATTAACATTGAAAATAAAATAAAGTGGGCGTATACTTCCCTTGGCTTCTTAATAGCGAAAGAGCGGTCTATATAGAACACCATGTATAAATTTTCTTAAATTCGTGCGTAGTTTTAACAGTGAAATAATAATTCGTAGTCCTAAGAACACCTGGTTTCTTGACTTCATTCTTCAGGTTCATTTTTTGTTTTGAACCAAAATTGTCTTTTAAGTATTATTATACCAATACATGGGGTTGGTTTTTTCAGTTTCAAGTAAATCGATCATAAATAATTTAACGATTCATTTATCAGATTTTTACTCTTTTGACTCGAAAATAGTTTTATTATAGACAATAGTTAAGAATTTTGTGAATTTAACTTTCAGAGATGCAAATCAATTTTAAATTTTCTGTCTATTGATAAGATTTATTGCTCTTTTTGACAAATTAAATCACAAAATGAATCCAAATATTTTGAGGCAGATCTTTTTATTATTAGTTTCATTTTCAGACAAAGCCTCCTTGAATGTGCATTGAATTTCGAAGCAAAATAATAGTTTGAATGCTAGTTTACGTATTATTTATAATTGACTGAACAATAAGTTTTGATAAACAAAAAAGACATATTAGACCGCCCCCCCCCCCGGATAGTATATCAAAAATAATGAATTCTCATATTAATGTTATTAAAGACATGAAAAANAAATAATGAATTCACGTATTAATGTTATTAGAGAAATAAAAGAGAAGTTTACAATAGATTTTATGTATACATGGGTGATTCTCTCGAAATACGACAATTGACAGTCTTTTGCCCCAAGATCGAATACTGTACTACTAAAAGAACATTTTTTTTAAAAAAAATTAATAAATAGCATTGCTGTTAGCATTTTAAAATTACTTTGCATTAGCGTTGACTGTTTTGTATATTTTAAAAAATTTAATTGAATTTCAAAATGTCATTGTCCTGGTACGCTACAAACAATATTTCCTATAATAACTAGCTTAGAAACTTCCCATAAATTTTTCAATTTATAATTTTTTTTATCTCAATCGTTGTAAGCATTTCTAGAATATATGCAGAGGGTATTATTTCCAAAAACTTTGTTGAAAATAATTTTCTCTGTCAATAATTTGTGTTTCACATGAAGATCAGTCACTTTCCTGGCCACTTTTTTTAGTAATTTATAACCAAAATAGATATAGTCAACAATCAATATCTTAGGTTAAGCAATTGATTAGAATACCATCCTATCAGAACATGTCTTATTTCAGGGATGAAGAATCAATTTTCTGGTTCAAAATCTATTTCCAAAAATTTTACAATTTGAGTAGGTTTTTATGTTGCCATTTTCCTATTTTCTTGAAATCATTAATAACATAAACTACATAGATTTGCCTGAGTTATTTCAAGAAATTCTGCTGTTTTCTGAGGAAAGTAAACTTCTTAGGCCAAAATGTTAAATTACAGTTAAATGCTGTAAAATGGCAAATTGCCACTATCCTGGTTGTCATTTTCCTGGCTTATGAATGCCAGTTACCAGAAATGTTTTTAAACAGTATAATGTAAAGAGGGAAGGCAAATATTAACCTATTACCCAGTTTATTAAGATTGTAATATGCTTGTATGTAATCAAAGTTATTTATTTATTTACTGGTTATTAAACACAATTTTATTCTGTGCATATCAGCAACAAAAATACTTTCGATTCTTTCTACAGTGGATGAAAAAATTTATATAAACATGGTCCATCTATGCAAAGGCTTTAGGTTATTTTTTTTTCTTCAAAACAAAGAAAGTTAAAATATAAGATAAGAAAATCAATGTACAAATTAATTTTGTCATAGTCTTTAAACTCTATTTTGGTGTATAAACTAAATAATGTAATTAAGTTGTGAAATAAAATTATTTGAAATATTTTAAATTTAAATAATATAATAAAAAAAATTTCCGATGTACATTATTATAAAATTAATTTTACTAGGTTATTTTAAAACCTGAGGTCTAAGAACAATCAAGAAAAAATAATTGAGAAAAAAAAAGAAGCCGAGAAGAAACGGTATGTTCAAATAGTTCACGCTAATTATTTTTGGAATTAATTTACATAAAGTTAAAATTAACTTTTCAACTTTATCTTTTTGAGTTATTTAAGTTGAGCAACTTACTATTAGCTTAAAATGACTGTTTTTTTTAAACTTCTAAGCTAATATGTCATTTTCCTGGCATTTAAAATGTGGCGAATTTCTATTGAATTTTTTTTTCTAGAGTTTTTTTCTAGTTATGTCAATAAACTACACTGCTGTTTGTAAAATATTAATAAATATAACTAAATAAATATACAAAAAAAATAGATTATTTTGGAGATATTAAATTTGAAAAAATTTTTTTTTCCGAATTGTCATGTTTCCAAAGAATCACCCATATACGTTGATACAATACAAAACAAATAACATTGAACAATTGTAATACACACGCATGAACATGCGTAACACTCATTGGAGTCGGGTACCAAGCGCTCACCAACTGGTACTGCAATTCCCTTAACATAGCGAGGGGGTAGCGTGGCAGCACGAATTTGGTTTTCCAAGTAGGACCACAAATGCTCTATTGGATTAAGGTCAGGTGAATGTGGGGGCCAAGACATGACTTGAAAGTCACTGGAATGTTCCTCGACGATTCGACCCTTATGACATGGTGCATTATCCTGTTGGTAAACACCATCCCCCGCAGGAAAAACTGTTNAATATCATTTGAAAACCAGGGTGAGCCCATTGTTATAGATGGAGGGTGGTCATAATGTAATGGCTCTTCGGTGTATACATGTATGTTTCGTTAATTTAGTGTGGAGTAGGTTCTATTGCACATTATGAATCATAACAAAGTTATAAACAATAACACATAAAAGTTGATTTTCAAAAAAATTAAACCCATTTATAATAATTTCAATAATATTTAATTAAAAAATTTACTAAATGTTTAAATCCAAATGCCAGTTTTACTAAACCGAATTTTTGCGTTAATTAAAAGCGCAACACTAACATAAATATTTGGTTTTAATTTGGATCTAGATTGGTTTTTAATTCCAATGTTTAGTTTAAGACTTATCACATTCGCTAAATTTAATTAAAAATTTTAATACATCTCTTGATTTTTGTCTATTGACATTGTCAAATGAATAAATGAGTTTGTAAAATTTTGTGCAATACTTTTATTTAAAAAAAAATTGTAGCATGTAAGTAAAATTTTTAACAAAAATGCCTTCTTGAGTGAAATCAACGCCATTTAAAACTTCCGCTATGTTAACATTTCAGCTTTCAAACCTTTTAGCCGCATTTTTAATAAGCACAATTAAAAATGGTTGATTTGACATTGTAAACAACCATGACATTAAAATTGAAAATCTAGTTTTCCTTAAATTTCTTTTGAAACTTTAATCTGACAAAATTAATTAAATTAAAGAGAGGATTTTGATATAAATATTAAAGTAGTAGGCAAACTGAAATTTAATTATTGTTTCGAGAAAAAAAGTTCTTAAGAAAACATTTCAAATGAATATAGATTAGAAAATTGAAATCAACAATTGTTTACTTATTTACTTAGCTTTTCACAAAACTATCTGAGTAGAAAATGAAACGCTGAAAACTCAACGATTTAAAATGATTTTTCTTTTTCACATTTGTGAGGAACTGAATAAAAATATATCACGTAAAATTTTTGTCGCATTCAAAGTAACTGCAGGATTGTGTAGTGATTAACCACTGCTATATCCTCTTTTCTTAATGGAATGCATACAAGTAACGTATTGTGTGTACTCGACCCTGATTGGCTGTTGAAACGTGGCACTTGTTTACGTTAGCAACTGCTCTTCCCATTTTAGTTGCGAGTAAGTCAAGCCAGTAAAAGTATCAATTCCCTTAAGTGACACATTCTCTATTCTTCTCTTAAGAATAAAAACCATTAAAATTTTAAATTTTAATTTATGTTTTTAAATCTCAAATCTCTTAATTTTAAAAAAAAAACGAGATAGCTAAATAGCATATAATTATGTGAGCAAAGTATTTGATTAAAAAAAATTCGATTTATGAAATAAAAAAGTAGTCAATGAATTTGACATTTACATGATGACAATGAATTTGACATGATATTTACATTGTCAATAATAAAATTTTTATTAAATTTATATATGTATTTTTTACATTATTTTTTACACGCAATTATACATTTTTTATTATTTATAATATGAGTGTAAATACATACAGTTCTATAGCAGAAAAATTAATATTGTTAAAAGTTTCCTAAAATTACAGTTTTCTTTGATATTTGTTTTTCGGCATTTCACTAACTTCGAAAAGTTCCAGACGGCTTACTTTTTTATTCAATTTACTTCAATTTTTTTTTACGTATTGCTCATATGTAGAAAAATATTTCTTGCTGTATAAAATATAGGCATAATTACCTCTAAAATTCATCGTAGTCACATAATTTTCACTTTTTTTTCCTCCACTTTTTAAATTTTTTAAAAAAAGAAGTCTTTAAATAATATAAATGGTGATAAGCAGGTTTTGTTACAGTATCTCCAAAAAACTCTTGAAAATAACTGTTGAACCTGGGACTTTTTTTGTGAAAGTTTCTTCAACATTTTAATTTTTTTTTTTAAATTTTGAAACTCTTAAAATATTTGAACCGAATTTTAGACAGCATCCCTTGTTTTAACTAACAAAATTAACAACTCTCTTAGCCAACAAAATTTCTAAACATTTGTAAAAAAATTTTTGAACCTCCCTGGTCCCCTTGAAGATCTCGTTCCCCTCTTCAAGTGACTAAGGGTAGATGAGGGAACGGATGGAAGAGATAGAGTGTTTCTATCGAAAATTCCCAGTTGTGAAATTAAAAGGCTGATTTATAAGCTGTGTTTGTTATAAATCGAACAATGACTTACCCCATAAAAGCCATCAACCGGGAATACGTTCCTCAGATGACACTCCTAGCATTCTTTTAAATTTATATCTGGCAACAGTGAATGTAAATAGTAATCTAACAATATATAAAACTAATTAACTAACCACTAAATTATTGACTAGATAACGCATTTATTTAACTTTCATGCTTAACAAACAAACTTTTAAAAAAAATTGAGAAAAAAATTTAAAGTATTTAATTTTCAATGTCTCAATAAAATTGTAAATCAAATTTAAAGGAAGAAAAAAAATTCTACTAAATCCAAATTCTCTGGTTGCTAGCATAAAAATAATTTTATTTAAGCTTAAACATAAACTTCTGAAAAATTAAAACTGTTAAAAGTATTACAGAAAATTCTTTTTCACATTATTTCACGATTGCATAAAAATAAGCTTTTATTTTCAAATCGAGACAATAAACTTGAAGATCATGATGCTTGCGCTTTTTAAATTGCCGTGTAATTTGAACGGCATCCAAGGTTGCATTATTTTAGTGTTTACTTTTACGTTGCGTGAAAAGAGCAAGAAAATAACAAACAAAAAAAAATTAAACTGTTTGTGTCCTTTGAACACAAGCCAGCTCGAGAGGTTTTTCTTCTACTAACCCCAATTCAGAATGAAACGCGCTTCCGAATACTTTTGAAATCGTCTGCTTTTCGAAATCGTCTGCTTTTTTTTCTTTCAATGCCTTTGACTAGTTTAATAGCTGGATAATAGCCATAATTTCAATACGTATGAGGTAACGCTGCATAATCAGATTTTTTTTTCGTTGAAAATTAAACGTCATACTGTTTATATCAACAGTAGCCTAGACATTTTTCTTACCAGTTCACTGAGAATCGAGAATTAGGCTACATCTTTCTATGTTATGTTCTAACGAGATATTTATGTAAATATTATAGACAGTTTTAACAGTATTATCATGAATGTACGTCTATTTTATTATAACACTATTATTTATTATTACTTCACAGTAATTTAAGATCCAAGCGTTTGTCACTATTTGGGCGACGCTAAAAAAGTCTTATAAATTACACAAAAACACAGATAATTATTAGAAATCTTATAAACAGTCGAATGTATACTGTTTTGTATTTTGTAACCCTCGTTGAACAACCGGCTACTTATGTTCAACTCCGTAGCCTCGTCATTTCGAACCCAATACAAAAGATAAAGGAACTCCTGGATCAAGTAGTAGGAGAAATTTGCCTTTGTGCAGGACTTCTTGGTGGAACTAACCCACATAGTGTTACACGGAGAGGGAAACCACTAAAACCTTCCACGGTTAGCCTGATGGCAAGGGAGCTCTAACCCATGATCCGTCTACCACTGAGGATATTTTACATCAGCACTGTCATCACAACGCATTATGGCAAAAGCGAAGTTTTCACGTTGTTCTATTCAACGTTTTCACCAGTCATTCAACCACAATCCATTTCGGCGTACCGTCAGTCCGTGGCGTATAAAAGCGCCAATCATTTTACATGTTTGATGAAACACGTGCGAGTTCACATCTGCGAATGCTCAGCTGGGTTTGTTCAGATTCTTATATTCTCATATGCACCTCTGCTGTATTTTTCAAGATATTATCATACTTCATTTTCTACCCTCTAAAATAAAACCGATGTATTCGATCTTTTTATGGTGGCTAATATAATCAAGAAAAAATTTCTTTGTCAGAAACTAGTTATTTTATCATGATCATGTGAAGTCTTTAAAATTTATTTTGCATTTTGTTAATGTATATAGAGCTTAAAAATATTTTTTGAGTGTTTAAAAAGTACTTAAATGGTGCTTATTTTTTGTTGAAAGATTTGGCTACGCACCCTGCTTAATTTAGTATTTTAAAATTAAACAAAATATTTACTCAAATTTTTATTAGGTACAACAAAAATTGTATGTAAAACTCCAGAGTTTTTAAGCTGATGTCTATGATCAAACTAAAAACTGGATAATTGTTATGATTTCAATACATACAGAAAAACTTGGCTCATACAATTTTTATTTCAATGAAAATGAAACGTCATATTTCGTTGAATTCTTTATACCAACATTTGCAGAGAGACATCATTGTAGGTCATGATATAACTAAAATAATTATCAGATCCTTTAGACTGTTTTGCTTTATGTTATTTTGAATTAGTCATAATGCTTTAAATTTCATCAAGTGCTAAGTATTATTAATTTCATTTCAAAAATATTGATAATTGGGTATTGTTTTAAATCCGGTTAAATAGAATTCTTATTCAATTTTTATTGGGAGTTAAAAACTGGATTGAAAAATCGTTTATTTTTTTTAATACCTGTGACTAAACTTTAAGCTGGATGGTCGCCATAATTTCAGTATGTTTTACATAAATTTATGTAGTCATAACTTTTTGCATTGAAATTTATCGGCATTTATTTCAGTTTATATAAACTGTAAACATTTGTTTCGCTTAGAGATGTGAATTAGGCATCTTTTTACGTCATTTCATGGCAAAATATTTTCCTACACATTTGCATCTGTTTTTTCTATCCTGTTAATATGTTTAGAACAATCAGGTACTAAGTACTATCAATATCGCTTGAAAAATTTGCACAATCAAATATTCTTTTAAAACCCAGTTAAACAACTTTTTAATTTTTTTTTTGGAGTTGCGAAAGAAATCGTTTGCTTTATAGTCTGAATAGAACCATAATTTTAAGGAATGTGAATTAGGCATCTGGTTAGAAACCATAATTTTAAAAATTGTGAAAAAAATAGTTTTCTTTTTCACTGTAAGAGGAATTTCTATAATAATAATTTATTTTAATTGAAAAATGTATGTTAATTTTTGTATCAAAACGATAACCTCTATCATGTTATAAATAAATTTAATTCATTTTAAGAGACAAAGAGGAATGCAAAGTCTGGGATTGAAATATTCTTTACACATGTTTGACCTATTTAATGAAATAGTTTGGGTTTTTATCAATAACCTAATGCTATCACCAGTTAAACATTACTGGTGGTTAAGTGTTTTTATTAAGAACTAATAAAATAAAAACTAGGTTTTACAGTTAATCTAACAAATGTAATCGGAAATATTTTATCTCTCCTTTATTGTATAAAAATAATTCAAACCTCGTCATGATTTTTCCTATCATTAGTTATTCACTAAATATTGAGTTATATCATTAATTCGGCATCGACATATTTGATATTAAATAAAGAGTAAAATCTTAAAGTTTAATTCCGAAAGCAGTAAACAAAATCGAATAGCTTAAAGTAATAATGAACATGAAAAAATTCAAAATTGCTTATTTAAGTTCACGTGATCTGCACTCTAAAAATCTAAATTTTACAATTCTTGATTTTATTATTAAACAAAATTTTCTTGTATTTATCATTCTTAGAATAAAATTATTTATTTATAACACAATATATAGGTTTTATTAAGGAGAACAAAAAAATTTTTATTATATAAAAAACCCGATGTTCCTAATGCTGAGAGACCGCTTATTTTTTTGGCCATTAAACTAACTTATTCCTAAATACTTTTAATACCCAGTACATTGATTATTAAAACATAACTCTCGCAGATTCTCTTAAATTATCTTATTTTAATTTCATGGGTATATTTTTTTTAAAAACTAACAGGGCCATTCTGTTTTTGTAATATATTCCCATTATATGTTTTGCGCTCACTAGTTAATACTTAAAACTATCTTTTTTTTCGTTTTTTCTATAAAAAAAAAAATCTTTTTGAGTTTGGTCAATCTGGTACTGGATATAAACCGAGATAAACTCTAAAAAATAAACTTGTTACTTCATATTTTTTTAAAATTTTATTAGGAAAAAGGCGCTAAAATCTTTTAAATTGAAAATAGAATTCGATTATAAATATAAGAATTAAATAAAAGTTCAAAAGTACTAGCAAGACATTTTTGATATATTCTCTCTTTTTTTTTAAAACCGAAAATGAAAAAAAGAATTATTTAAATAAATAAATATTAACAAACTATAGCGAAGATTTTAGAGCGATCAACAAACTACAAATGAATTATAAACTATGAACAAACAACAAACCAGAAACAAAATGTAAGCAATCAATAAAGTATGAACAAACAATAAACTAGAAACAAACTGTCAGCAAACATTAAACTATGAACAAACAACTAATAGGAAATAACAAGCAGCAAATATGGCAATAAACGAATAATTTTGAAACTAACTTTGTTTGCTTGCTCATTTTAATTAGGCTTAAAGAAGTTGAAAACGATTCTTTACAATTTTTAAAAATGAAACTTAAGAAACGACCTTTTTAAGTGGGCATCTTTACTTTTTTTTTAATACAATACAACGAACAACAAATATTTCAAAAGACAGGTCGATTTCGAAAGAAGAGATCAAATGACATATTACAGTCAATCAGCCGACAAATAGAACAAGTGATTCTTTTGGTCAATTCCAAATCCCCCATCTTCCCACAGAGACTGAAAATACATCCATTTCTTGAGAAAACTGGATAATTTATCATCGCGTGATACAGGTTGTTCCATTTCTTCCTTTTTCTCCTCTCCCCCCCCCCTCATCGTGCAACCAGTTGCTCATAATTTCCGGAAAACACATTAGAATGGATTTTTTCCCACTTACTCCGTCCCGACTGTTGAGTTGCAAAAGAACACCAGTTTTCGGGAGTGACACACTAGGGGCTGTTCACATATTGCGAAATCCATAGATTTGAAAAGTAAAGCTGTTCTTTTAACACAAAATTCTTATTGCTAAGCAATGTATTACAACTTTCAATAATTTCTCACATATATATATACATACTTGACTTTAAAAAACATCGATGAGGGGCATACCGGGCAAATGTATACTTGGTAAAGAAAAATATTCTTGTTAAGTTTAATATTGAAAATGGCAAATTTCAATTCTGTTGTTGCATTTCGGCAGGCTGTATTTTTGCACGTTTTTATATTATTATTATTAAAAGGTTAACTGTTAATAATTCTTGAACTAACAATTAGATTTCAAATGTTTTTATTTCGAAAAAAAAAATTCTAACGAGTTTCTTTTAAACCGTGAAGGCACAAGGGATAGAGCGTTTGCCTTCCAATAAGGTGAATAGGTTCGATTCCAAGCATCAGCTGGTCGATACGAATTCTGCATCCGGCTTGCACCGACCACAGTGTTGACGTAAAATATCCTCAGTGGTAGATGGTTCAAGGGTGTGAGTCCCCTTGCCGACAGTCTAACCGTTAGAGGTTTTCGTGTTTTTCTTATCCATGTAACGCAAATGCGGGTTAGTTTCATCAAAAAGTCATCCACGAAGTCATGCTCGATCCAGGAGTTTCCTCGTCTTCCGGATTGGGTTCAAATTACAAGGATACGGAGTTGAACGTTAGTAGACGTAAACCCAAAAAATTGGGTCGGCTGTTCAACGACAGTTATAAAATTATAGAATGAAATATGGAATTTCTTGTTCAATTTTAAACACACCCCTCGTATTTTCAAGATTTTCGTCTTATGATTTTTGCGCAGAGTAACAAAATGCAACGTTAAATAGAGTACCCAAAATAGCGGCGGCAATTTTATGATTTTTAAATATGGAGAGAACATTGTTCTTAGAACATTCTTGCCAAGTTGATCACAAAATCCTTTCTGGTCTTCTGTTAATATGCTTCAACATAGTTTAATAAATAAACTTAAAATTTAGATGGATAAAATTGCAGGTACAAATACGCAGCCTTAGCAGAGTCCGATAAGGATTCTAGTAAAGCATGTCTCAATCTTTAGGATGACCTCCCCTATAAGTGTTAGCTATCACGCGACCGGGTCGCATTCATTTCAACGACAATCACTTCATCGACAGGGTCATTTTCGTCGACACCACTTCATCGACAGACCATTTCATCGACTAGGTCACTTCGTCGACAGGATGACCCTGTCGACGATATGGCCTGTCGACGAAACGGCGTGTCGACGAAGTGACCTAGTCGATGAAATGGTCTGTCGATGAAGTGATTGTCGATTAAATGAACCAAACCCCACTCGACCACATCTCAACCGAGTTATCTGCAGCCACGGAGTAAAAAACATATTCAGAAAGCATGTAACCTTGCGTCGGAATTTGCTTTTTAATGGTCACGAAAATATTTGCACTATTTTCTATAAAGTAAAAATATTGCAGTTTAAAACCTTTCATCCTAAAAGGATTCAAAATTATTTTATTAAAGCTATTTTAAAAAGTATTATCATTTAGGTAAAAGGGTCACTTAGGTCCATAATGACGTTTTAACTAACGTCACACTAGCGATAGGATCCAAATCCAATGGCATTGTCCATTCAAATTTCATGACAAGGTGATGGATTTTAGCTGAGCATACCAAGACGTTGCGAAAAGAAACCTTATAATGACCTAGATATAAGATTATTTTCACTTTGAGACTATCTTTATTCCAGGATCTTTTTCTCAAGCTTAGAAAACCCTAATTCAACCTCGAATCAAGGATTTTATATAGAAGGTTGTTTTGGATGAGGGTAATGTGTGTAGAGTAGAGCGGATTGTCACATCTCGTTTTAAGATAAGGTTTACACGTAAACAGCATAAAAACCATTTTAGGCTTACATTAAAAGGTTTTTGCTGAGTTAATATAAACCTTATTTTGCCATCTGGGAATACTTTAGGAGACAGAATTGAATTTTTAAAAAAAAACGACTCTCGGAAACGGTTAACCCACCCTCCCTGTTCGAAGTGACATATCTCCCTAACAAGTGTAGGTGTCAAGGGTCTGGAAGATTTCTCGTGATAGCGGGACAGTACCTAAATACCCTACAGGGTACGTAGCCAAATGGTTGAACAAAAAAAAACAACTCTCTATATATGAACTTTCAAGAAATTTTTTTTATTACTGCGTAAATCCTAACAATATTATTGTTGTAGAATGGATTGTTTAAACATTGAATAGAATAGTGTGCAAACAATGCTTTTTGCGTATTTCGTGACAAAAACCAACAAAAAAAATAGCTCATTTTGAAAAAGGGAACACTAAAGACTTTCTAAAAGCACCTATAAAAAGGCACCTCGAAAATAAGCACCTCTAAGCACTTTTAAAAAACGCTACGCACCCTGACAAAACCGTTTGCTTGGCGCGAAATGTCCTTCTGCGGACTTTTGCAGTTAAGCCTTATAGTTTGTCTAATGCAAGAACTCCCCTAGCCATTAGTCTGAACCCGTGGTGGTGACTATGGTAACGATGTGTAACTGTTACAAGTAGTAGGGGGTTTGGGGTCACTGTTTATGGCTCGAGTCGGCGAAAGAAAGGGAATCTTTTACTTCGGTCTATTGAGTTAGCCCTTGAATGAAGCGAAACTACCCTCCACGAGATGCGCTATTTTTGCTTCCGTAGCAGCAGCCAGGCTGACTTTATGGCGAGGGGAGTTCTTACAGTAGACAAACTATACTATACTTAACTCACATCTTTCGAAAACTCAATGAAAACTTGTTCTTAAAAAAAATCGAACTTCAAGGGTCGACTTATAACACCGAATATACAAATCCCTCGTGTTAAATCTGAAATTAGGATTGGGGGGGGGGTAGATTTATCTATTCACAGAAAAATGCGTTAAGTTACAGCAAAAGAGCCTGTAATAAATCTAGTTTTGACTGATTGAACGTTCGAATCTTATTCAGAATCTAAATAGACAAAAAAACATTGTGAAGATGGGGCATGAAATAAATAAATAATACTTGTCAGTGATTAATTGTAACTGGATTCGGAGTACAAAAGAAAACCTAGAATAGAATTAAGTGAAAATTTTCTCGTATTTGGAGAGGGAATTAATCATTCTAATCTTGCTATTGACACACTTTTAAATATAAATTGTTCGAAAATCGTCTCTTTTGAAAAATGCTATTCCAAAACATTGGAAATGAAATACTTTGTTTCTCCTCTAAACAATGCGTCATTTTAGTGACAATAAAACACAAAAATACTATCTGTGATCCATTTTATTCGCTTATAATAACTACAAAATGATATTAAATTTATCGCGATTCGTTCGAAATGTCATTACAGTTAAAATTATTAAACGCACTATAAGATTCTATATAAAATCTTAATTATCAGGTGATAGATATATTGTTTTTGATATTGATACAGCTTTATTGTTTTTGACGTGACCGAAACCGGTTTGCACTCGCATACATTAGTATATCAATTGGTTAAATTAAACGATATATAATATAAATTTTAAGCTTATATAATATTATTAATAATAAATTATAAATAAAAGTTATAAATTTGCTTAATATAATATTTAAACATACGTGTAATGGCATTTTATAAAGGAGAATTTTTTTATATATTTCCTATTTGTATTTATTTTTAATGTGTTGCATTACAATGTTAACCCATTGATACTGGTGCTAATTATAGTGCGTCTAATAATTTGGCAAGGGACAGTAACTATAAAACAGGCTTGGCAAGTTTTTGACACATGACGGTTTTTACCGGTTTATACCATGGTTTTTACCGTCATGCCAAAAACGCCTCTGTCAAAAATTTTCAAAAACCGATAGTTTTGGCAAAACTGTATTTTTATTTGAGTTTAACTGCTTGTGATTTAAAATTAATTCCTTTTTAGGCAATAAAATTAGAAAAAAAGTTGTTAAAAGACATTTAAGAACAGATTCTTGCATTTTCCCAACATGATTATATCAAAACATACTATTTGAAGTAAAATATTAGGATACTAATCAAAATTTTCAACATTTCCAAGCATCATTTTGTTTGGCATATTACGTTACTGAAGAATGTCAAGATTGATTACTTTCATTCATAAAATCTTGCTGTGAGAAACACATGTACACATAAAAAGAAAGCCTCATCAAAAAAAAACTTTTCTTATCATTTTTGTTTTCAATATTTTACACAGAAATGAGACATGAAAAAGCCTGGGAAATCCTTTTAGAGTTTCCTTGCAACATTGCACTAACCTTTTGTTATCATTATCCTCAATGATCTCGAATCCTCATTATTCTTGAATTTCAGACTCATTCATACTAAACTCAGAAATCGACTGGGCAATGAAAAATGTGCAAAATTAGTCACTTGCTATCGTATGCTTCGGCACAGTGACCCCGACTACTGAACATATAATTTTGTTTGTAATTAAGTTTTGTTTAATGTGCTTTTTCAACTGAATAAAAGCTTTTAACTTGACAAAATAGCAGTAATTCTTGACATAGAGTTTGTTAGTAGTTAGAAGTTTTGTTTAGCTTATTTCTAATATTTAAGAAATGCCAAATTTTAAATTCTTCATTTTAGTTCCTGAATTTATTAATAGTTCCAAGCTTTTTTGTTTGTTTGTTTATTTCTAACAATTAAGAAGTGCAAAATTTTGAATCCTTTGCAAATCAAACTATAATGATAAAAGTAAGTATCACTATTTTCAATAAGTATATTACAATATTTTCATATGAATGTATATCCTTCTATAAGAATACATGTGTATAGTTGCAAAATCAATAACAATCATTTACAACATTCATTTATAAAGGCAATTATGTGAAAATAATATATTGTCCGCTATATGCCATAAATTAAAGAAAATAGGTTTTTGACGGTTTTTACCAGTAAAAACACGGTTTTTACCACTGTCAAGTCAAAAACCAGTTTTTGACGGCAAAAACCCAGCCCTGCTATAAAATGATACTAAGTGTATCGCGATTTATTCTAAATGTCGTCATGATTATTGATATTAACAATAAAATGGAAAATGACAATTGTTATAGAATTTAATATTTTGGATCATTTTCATGCAGTTAAAAAATGAATTAATAAAAATGCGGTTTAAAATGTGAATTAACAATGTAGTTAAAAAAGGATTTTAAAAAACAATGCAGTTAAAAGATGAATTAATAAACAATGCAGTTAAAATATAGATTAAAAAACAATGCTGTTAAAAATGAATGAACGAATAATGCAGTTTCTTCTGCTGCGTACTTTTGTTGACTTACTTATTTTGAGGAATGTATTTTTACAACAAAGCTTGTCATTTTTAGATTTTAATTTCTAAATACTTTAGACAGATATAAAAATTTAAGAAGCATTCAAAACGCAATTTCGAAACTGATTTTAAAGGTTCATTCATTCAATATGTTCTTTTTCTATGATGTTAGACATTTAATAATTATGAGCAGTTTTTGACATATAGCAAGATTATTTGCTTGTTTTGAAAAGCAGGGAAAAATAATCGAGTTTTATATTTATTTGAGGTTAAAATTGGGGAGACATACTGCAAATAAAGCCAACGAGTACGACGTGGCGATCAATAGCAGGTTCAACGGCATGTTCAATCCGATTTTGAACCATTGATCATTGAGGTTGTAAAAAATTATTAAACATTAAATAATTTAATAATTTTATACAACCTCAGTGACTCTAGCATAACTCTTGGTCTAACTAACATAATAGTTTTTTACAACCTCAATGACTCTAACATAGCTCTAGATCTAGCTAAAATAATTATTTTTTATATCTTCAATGACCCTTACATAGCTCTATATCTAGCCAAAATAATTATTTTTTACATCTTCAATGACCCTTACATAGCTCTAGATCTAGCCAACATAATTATTTTTTACAATTTCAATGACTCGAACATAGCTCTATCATCTATCTAACTAAAACGGAATCATCTATAGTTTATAAAAAATCTAGAAACAACAACACAACATCTATGTTTATATCAACAGCTTACGGTACACAAATGCAACAAATTAATTTTTCCAACATATGACGAATTGAAATTTTTGTACGATTTTTAGAATGAGGGAGAAATGTTTGAAGGAATTTTATGATCGGAGGGTTAAATTTGCTTCTTGTAGTCAATGCCTGAATTTCAGAACCCTAGCTTGGTTCTGGAATTATTAAGAGATTCGACGTAACGTTTCATCCCCGCAGACAGACAAAAAAAAAGTAAACACGAAAAGTTGAAAAATAAAATTAAGAGTAAAAATTCTAATCTCAGTATAAATATCTCAAATATAAATTTCATAGCCGTGGTGGCTCAGGGGATAGAGCCTTCTAATGAGGTAACAGGGTTCGAATCCCAGACTGTGCAGGGTTCGATCGAAAATAAGCACCTTTTAATCACATTTTAAGAACGCTACGCATCATGTGTTTCAAAGATTTTTCTTCAGTCAATAAAATTTGCATTTCCTAATCAAACATTTTTTAAATAATCCAGCTGATATTCTCCACCTAACAAATTCTGTCATTTGTTTTTAAGTTTTAAAATGATAAAGATAATAATGTGTCCGAATCAAGCTAACTAAAAGGTATAAATAAAATGGTCCAAAAAATTAAAAGAGAAAACCTATAATAGTAAAAGCGCTTAAGAGAGAAAGTTTCACGGTTGATGAAAAATCCGGAACAACGACTTATCATCACTCCAAAAGGCGGTAAGTTTATGACATCCAGACCTCCTTATCACCCTTATACACACACATTCTTGTAAGAATGATAAGGTAACTCGTAAAACAAATACACACAAAGACTTTCAAGAAGACAAGGGATTAGTTTGTGGCATTGCTTGGATTGGAAAATGGCGAGTTTTTCCCAAACTTCTTTCTTTTTTTTCAAACATATTTTATCGACGGAAAAATTGAGATATGAGTTAAGTCCTTATGGGTTGTACGAGCTGGAAAAATACAATTATGCATTTATGTATCATTTGCTAGATTTGAAGAATTTTGGATGTTATCCAAATACATAATTCCGATGCTAATTTGTACAAAAAAAATAAGCTTTTCTGTTTCTTTAGATTTTGTAACGGAAAAAAAATGTCAAAAATCTCCAATTTTTTTCAGCTCCAATTTTACATGGTTTAGACTTAATGGTCACTTAATTATACAATATATAAGGTAGTAGAACAGGGTACGTAGCCAAATCTTTCAACAAAAAATAAGCACCTTTTAAGTACTTTTTAAGCACTCAAAAAATTTGTTTAAGCGCTATTCACATGAACAAAATAGAAAATAATTTTCAAAGACCAACATCAGGGTGTCAAACTCGCGGCCCGAGATGAACATTTTTGCGGCCCAGTCTATATATTCGACGCAAAGTAAAAATAAAATAGAAATATGAATTAGAAAGGAAACTAGCATAAAAAAAATTGTAATGTACTTTATTTATAAACTATACGGATCATTTTAAATTGTACGCGCGAAAATGTAAAATTCTAATTGGCTTTGCGGCACCTACCGTTCCAGGGATACTACATCGTATCAAAAATAGCAAGAAAAAATTTCGAATCTTAGAACAGAATTTGAAACAAGGTATAAGATTTTAATTCTTTGAAAGACAAATTTTGTTTTTCTTCGATTTTCTTAATAAATACAGACTCAGTACCCAATAATATGCAAATGGAAGTGATTGAGATTCAGTGCGACTCAAATTTGAAGGCAAAATTCAATGAAGTGGGTGTGCCTGAATTTTACAAATATCTACCGGCAAGGTTTGAAAATACTCGAAAATTCCCATATGAAATTATTTTCATGTTTGGAAGTACTTATCAGTGCGAGCAATTATTTTCTGTTATGAAAGGAAATAAATCTCCTGTCCGAAACCGTATTAATAACGCTCAGGTTGGGTCAGTTTTGAAAGTAGTCTCGGCCAATAAAATTTCTCCCGAAAAGGAAAGATAGTAGCAGAGGAGAGATGTCAAGTATCAAACAATAATTTAACTNTTTCTGTTATGAAAGGAAATAAATCTCCTGTCCGAAACCGTATTAATAACGCTCAGGTTGGGTCAGTTTTGAAAATAGTCTCGGCCAATAAAATTTCTCCCGAAAAGGAAAGACAGTAGCAGAGGAGAGATGTCAAGTATCAAACAATAATTTAAATTTATATATGTTTATTACAATCTACTATTCAAAATAAAAATATTTGATTCTATAAACATTGATTTTTTTTTGCGGCCCACCTAAAGTTAAGCATTGTTTATTTGGCCTAAGTTAGCTTCTGAGTTTAACACCCCTGCTTTACATGATCATGCTAAAATAACTAGTTTCTGACAAAGAACTCTTTTTCTTAAAAAAAAAAAATTATATTAGCCATTGTAAAATGATCGCGATTTTTAAGTTCGGTATCAGAGGGCGGAAAATATAGTCAGAAATGGAGAATATCTTGCAAAATGCAGCAGAGTTGCACATGAGAGTGCAATAATCTCAACGAACCCAGCTCAGTAGACGCACATTCGGATTCGCAAGTATTTCATCAAACATGTAATATGATTGGCGCTTTCATACGCTATTGGCCGACGGTATGCCGAAATGGATTGTGGTTGAATGAATTGTGAAAACGTTGAATAGAACAATGTGAGAAGCACGCTTTTGCATAATTCGTGGCGAAAATTTACAAGGCAAAAGAAAAAATCTCATTTTTGAAAAGGGAAAATTAGGCACTTTTTAAAATCCCCCAATGAAAAATGGGGCTTTAAGGGCTTTTAAAAAAACGAAAATAACCACCTTTTAAAAACGCTACATGCCATGTAGAATTTTCGTTTACTGTAACATTGTTGGATGCCACATTTTCCATGCCTTATATAGAATGTATGTATCATACTTAAATCAAAACAAAACGTACACGTGAATAAGTTTTAATCGAATGACAGGATTATCGCGTACTAAATGGTTCAATTGATTTACTATGCTAGGTAATTAGTGTTTACATTATCTTAAGTTGCAAAATTGGACACAATTAAGACTTACACTATATAAATAAGCCTACCTTTTTTTTCCGACGATGCCTGATAGCAAAAGTCGTAAAGGCATACCTGCCAACTTTTACGCATTTGGCGTAAAATTTTATTTTTACACTTAAAGTGGTAGTAAAATGTATGCTAACTATATATTCCTTGCATTTATAAACTTAATTTATAATCTCTTTGACCACCACTATTTTTTAAAAAATTAAGCATATATATTAATATGTAATACTGTCGTAGTAGTCAGCTTAAGCTTTTTCAAAATACAGCGTATGTTTCTACATAAAATTGTATTTTAAATTTTATTTTACTACCACTACGGAAAATCATCCTTGAAAGGATTAAAAGTTGGCAGGTATGTAAAGGTATTGTTTTCCTGTAAATATTTTTGTATCCCTAATTTAAAGTCATTTTCCAGTACTGCTATTATTAGCGAAAATTTTAAATTATGGCTGTGAACTCATTAAATTTGTTTCAATAATATAATGCTATAAGAATATAAATGTTAATTTAAAAAAATGATTACTTCGAAAAATCACTTCTGTTCACCAAGAGATCTAAATGTTTATAATACTAATAGATAGTAATATTTGGACGTGGAAAGTATAAGCGTAAGCAAACAGAATTCCTTTTAGTATATACATGTAAAGCGAATAACTTTAACTTCAGTAGAAAAATTGCTTTCTGTCAAGAAAAGACAATTATTGCGAAGCAATCATCGGGGTTGGTGTGCGGTAGCGAACAGATAATTTAAAAACTGGAGGGTTTGGTTCATATACTATTGTCTTCAACTATCTTCCAAAATAAAAAATATATATAAATATACATTATTCTGTTTGACTTCTCAGAAGTTTGCTAAAACAAAATTCTAATTTCAAAGCGTTATTAGTAAGGCCCGGATTTGGATGACATTTGCATTTTTTTGCATTTTTTGTATTTTTGGGCATTCTTTGTCCTTTAGAGCATTTTTTGAGATTTATAGGGCATTTTCTTTAAAATTTTGGGGCGTATTTTGCATTTTAAAGCATTTTTTAAATTTTTTGTTAAATTTTTCTAATTTTTATTATTTTTTATAATTTTTTATTATTACACTGGCTTCCAAACAATGAAGAAAATTTCTAGGATATTAACAGGTGAAGCAACATCTTTTCAAATTGAAGAAGAATTGTCAGTAAGTGTGACCGTCCTTTTCAAGTACGCACCAATAACATCAGTAGACGTTGAAAGAAGCTTCTCCTGGTATAAAAATTTGCTTTCAGACAAGAGACGCTCGTTTACATTTCAAAATATTAAAAAAAAATTTAATAATCCACTGTAATTCTGATATTTAGTAATATTATGAGATGGAAGTTGTTATATTCATTTAAGTTTCTATACAAAATGAAAATGTTTTGGAGTCAATATATTTTCTTTTTTTTTGTTATTTTTGGATATAAAACATATTTGTCAAACTTTAATGAACGTAGAACAAGTATTGCATTGCTTTATATTTTTTGAAACGACTCATAATAATTTTAAAGAGTAAAACATTGTTTTAGTTCAATATTTTTACTTCTATTTAAGTCATGTCATAAGGCATTTTTAGCGCAATTTTCGCATTTTAAGGGCATTTTTTGCAGTTCATAAGGGCATTTTTTGCACTTTTTAAGGGCATTAATTGAGATTTTTTAGGTCATCAAAATCCGGGCTCTAGTTATTAGCAACAGTGATTACCAGCCTTTAATCATAACAATCGTCTGCTGCTAGAATCCGATACTCTACGAACAAAACAGCGACAAAACCTCCTTTTTCTCCCATTCGAATATTTGTTTGACGAAGCATAATCTTTCACGTATTTCCGTCCCTTCCATAATAAAACAACCCCCTCCACCCTCATTCATAGTTTTCTTCGTTCAACAGATTTCGTTCGTTAACCATGCAGCAATCGACCGTTCTGAGCAAACATGCACCACAAATATTTTTACCAACTCAAAAATTTCGCCAAATTATGCCAGTTTTCCGAAAGTGGTGTTTCTGTGACGGTGTGGAGGGGGTGTTGGCGGCAGTATTTGAGATCTTGAAAGAATGTTTACTCGAGTTTTCCATAAATTTCCGCTATATGTGTGTGTGTACTTCGTTAGTGCCGAAAAGTGCTTCAGTTGCATCGGACGGCGACGATGACTCTGAATAAATATCTATCCAACAAGTTTGTTGTCGACATTCTAAGATGGGCAAAGAGAGCGGGAAGCTGGCCGCAAAGATTTCGTCCCGATGCGAAAGCCTCTTCGGTTTTAGTGTTTGTCTTTTTGCTCGAGTAGGCTTTTCAGACTCTTAAGGTGTCTGTAATGAAGGCCAACTTGGCGCAAAAATGGAAGAGTTTGTTGACTCAAACGTTTTACGAAGCAGTAGCTTTCTGAGTGATTGATACACTTGCAAAGTGATGGATAAAGCTAAATTGATTTGGAGACAAAATTCTTTGTCCTGGTGTTCGATCAAAAGTAATGCCAATATTAACCCGTTTAGCAACACGATTCTTTTCTCACTTAATTGGAGAGGAAAAAAAAGAAAGAAACAATTTGAATTTCGAATAGTTAGAATTTCGAAACCTTTGTTCGATATAGAAATTTAATGTTAAAACATCTTTCTTTCTATTTATTGAAATACGCTTAATCTAACCGCAAGTCATTTGAAAGAGTTTTTCTAAGCTTGAAAAAAAAATTATTATTACTTTTTTCTTTTAATAAACCAAAAACAAAGATATCTTAAGATAACTTTATTTCAGATGGTTTTGTCACATCACCGTATAAGCAATTCCAAACAAACAGTTTGAGCGTTTATTTGTTTATTCAGCATTAATACCTATAAGTAATATATTGTAAGTAATATATTATAAGTAATCTGTGATATATTAATACTAAATCAATGATGTTAATCAATTTTCAGCTTTTCTTGAAAATGTATTTGAATTTGTAGTGGATGAATAAAAAATATTTTATGAAAGATTGAAAATTTGAACTAGATATAAGGAAGAGTGTGAACTAATAGTAGGAATTGAATAAATAATTGAAAAAATGGATAGGCAGCAATAAAATTCAGGCCTTTTTTGGTACTTAGGGATAATTCCATCGACTATTTTCGTAATTTTGGAATTATTCCGTCGACCATTTCGGCCAAACGCGATTCTATCGCCAAAAAATAGCTTTTGCACCAATAACCGCAAATTTTATCATATTGACTGTGTAATCCTTGACTACGCGAGTCTTCTTTAGCTTGCTGAAATACACTGTTTGGTAAAAAGGCGAAGCAAGAAACAACGCGAAAATAATTGGATTCGTATTTAAACGAATTTATACGGCGGCGACTGCACAATGATAACGATATATTTGCTGCCAAAATGATTTATAATAATATACAGTCAAACCATTATTTATCAAAGTCACTAAATGCCGATTATAAGTTTATAAGTTGCAGGGTTTAAATTCATAAACACTCGACATAATTAAAATAGCAATGGGTACACACCTTTATCTTGTAAACGAGTATCTACTATTTATTTTATAAATCTAAATATCATAAAAGAAATCTGCATGGGAAGCAAGAATAGAACAAAACATAATCCAGCACATGCAACATACATTTTCAACTAAAATAATGCTAAATTTATGCATAAAATTATAGCTGCATTTATTATAAAAGTAATTTTAAACATACATTACCACTTGCGTTCTTAAGTTTAATTACTACTGATAAAATCCGTTCATTTTGTCTGCGTTTGAAATGNCTAAATTTATGCATAAAATTATAGCTGCATTTATTATAAAAGTAATTTTAAACATACATTAACCACATGCGTTCTTAAGTTTAATTTCTACTGATAAAATCCACTCATTTTGTCTGAGTATGAAATGTAAACAAAGAGGGAAAGGGATTTTACTGCTTTCTCTAAAAATTAAGTGGCTACGAAAAACAATTAAAGATCACTTCCCTCATAAAATGCGTTAACAAGTTTAAAACGCTTTGTAATATTTTGGGAAATATGGAAATTGGTTTTTAAATAAAAGTTCGTTATAGAAAATTCCCTTCACAATTTGAAATTTATTTTACGAAGAAATTTCCAAAAAGTTATTGTTTCCTCGGGAAAAAAAAGAACGCAAAATAGAGACATTCGCAAAATGGAAGTTCGTTAAATAGTAGTCCGACTGTATAAGGTTAGATTCAAGAATAATTCAATATGTAATTATAAAAGAAAATAGAGGATTTTACTTTGTTTTGATTCTTTTTATTACACTTTTTTATTTTACGTGTTTTCTCACATTTCTTTGTTATTAATTGATAAATTTGATGTGTTTAGAATGTTTAATTTGGAAATTGCTTTTCATTATGATTGCGCTGAGGAATTTGCGCAATTTCGAGTAAGTTCTTTGATACAGGTCGATGGGATAATCCCAAAGTACCCTTTTTTCTGAACACCTAAACATTAGTCATAAAATGGTTATCTTAGCTGTTTTTAAAATGTTTTCCNTTGTTTCCTCGGAAAAAAAAGAACGCAAAAAAAAACATTCGCAAAATGGAAGTTCGTTAAATAGTAGTCCGACTGTATAAGGTTAGATTCAAGAATAATTCAATATGTAATTATAAAAGAAAATAGAGGATTTTACTTTGTTTTGATTCTTTTTATTACACTTTTTTATTTTACGTGTTTTCTCACATTTCTTTGTTATTAATTGATAAATTTGATGTGTTTAGAATGTTTATTTTGGAAATTGCTTTTCATTATGATTGCGCTGAGGAATTTGCGCAATTTTGCGCAAGTTCTTTGATACAGGTCGATGGAATAATCCCAAAGTAACCTTTTTTTTCTGAACACCTAAACATTTGTCATAAAATGTTTATCTTAGCTGCTTTGTTTTTAAAATGTTTTCCCGTGTAAGACTCGCAAGGAATACACTTTAAAAGCATATATCTGAATTTAAAATTCAATGTTGAAGTAAAAATTTTATATAACTTTTCTGGCGCAAATTAACTCTTACATAAACATTCAAATTACATCACAAATTGATCAAAAATTAAAATGTAAGTTTCTTAAAATTTTAATGAAATTTTTTTTTATATCCTAACTATTTATAAATATATGAAATTATTCAATTTTTAAAATATTTAAAAATGAATCTTATTTTAGCTGTGTGGAAAAAGAATATTTTATTATCCATTGTTGTTATTGTTATTGTTGTTAATTTACGTCGCACTAGAGCTGCACAATGGGCTATTGGCGACGGTCTGGGAAACATCCCGGAGGATGATCCGAAGACATGCCATCACAATTTTGATCCTCTGCGGAGGGGATGGCACCCCCGCTTCGGTAGCCCGACGACCTGCGCGCGAAGTCGAGCACTTTACGGTAGCACAGTTTAACGAGGACCAATACCGCACACCCTCGGTCCCTACGCAGACTGATCCAAGTGGGTCACCCACCCGCACACTGACCGCAGCCAGTGATGCTTGACTTCGGTGATCTGATGAGAACCGTGTCTTAACGATCAGTCCACATTTTATCCATTGGCAAAATGGGGTGTTGTTTTGGGTTTGATGGCATGCGCACCTTATTTGAACGTCATCACACTTTTCAACCGTGTTCAAGAGTAATAGTAAGCAGTGCGCATGCGTCGTCATTGAATGCGTTGCTATGGCGACCCCTGCTGATGGATATTTTTTTTTTAGAATTCTTTTTTTCTCTTTTAATTTTGTTACGCATTAAGTGGGTGAGTTTATTTTCGAAATAGGGGACCAGAGAGATCCCATAAATACTTCTTGTGTTGTGAATAAAACAGAATTTCATCATTGAAACGATATTTTTTCTTTTATTATTTTAAATAATAATTAGAAATTCTTACCTACAGTTCAAACTGGATCGTTTTCAATTCTTATTCAGGTGAATTTCACAAATAAAGAGGGTGAAAAGAAATTAGACAGCAACCATTTTGTCAATGGGTATTATGTGATGGCCTGTCGGCGATCACAACTTTATTTTAGTTTTTATCTTTTTATATTTTTTATATTATGTTTATTATCAAACAAATTAGTGAAGTTATTTAAAAAAAAGCCCTTTAAAATGATTTTTTATTTATCATCATTTTACTTTTCTACAATTGGAATAAATATTTGTATTTTTGATGCAAAAATAGCAAAATTAAAGTTCCATTTTGAATAAAAATAGCACCAGTTTCGAAGTAAAACGATAATTTTTATAAGTAAAATAGATTAATAGAAGAATATTTTATGGACATTAAAATTTAAAAAAAAACGGAATGATCTCTGCTTTGTTTCATTATAAAACTTTCTGGGAATTTGTTAATAATAATTATTATGGACGAAACAAAGCACACATTCATAAAAAATTCATCTTAGATTTCTTCATCTTGTAAACATTTTTTTTAAAAAGATGCGCATTAAAATAATTATTTTTTTATCCTTGAAGTCGTTTTCATTCATTATAAAGTACTAAAAAAATTCTTAAGTATTATAAATGTGTCACTTACTAAACTCTAAACAAAGCAAGAACAAAAAGAAACAAAAGCATAATCTCGAATAAAAAGTCGTGTTGCCATAATAACTTTTATTAGCATGAGGAGAAATAGATTAAAAATTCATAACGGAATATTTATTATACCCAATATACCGTCACTAGAATTTTAAAAAAACGTTAGAACAATAAACTTTTAAATCTTGTTAGTTTTATTTTACCGAAATGTATTGTAGTTTAGCTTCATAAAACTGTTTAATACATTGTAAAATCTCTAGTACATTATCCTTCATTTTCTTAATAGATATAAATGTCGGAAATATTAATATTATGCTTCGTTTTTTATTTAGTTATTTTGCGTGAAATTATTTTTTTAAAAAGTGATAAGAGTTATAACAAATGCGAACGGTTAATAAATAAACTTTTTTCTTGGAGGAGGAATTCTTAGTTTTTTTTTATCTATAATGTTAACTTAATTATTTGTATGTGGTATAAATAATTAATATAGTAGACTCTCGATATCTCAAAGTTAAAGGGACGCTAAGAAAAATTTCGAGATAGCGAGTTTTGGAGATAACAACTAAATATGTTCTATAAAACAGCAAAAATATTCTAAAATATGAACTCTTAAACGCAGAGTTATAAAACATAAGAATAACTACTAATAAATATAGTTGACTATTAGTCTGAATACAGCGATTATAAATTTATTTTTAAACGTTAGACAAAAATAATTATGCATTCAATAGAAAAGAATTATTTACATTGAACTTACTTTATAATTTTTCGAAGAAAAAAATTTTTTTTGTTTTGTTTCAAAAACAAAATTTGACATAACGAGGATTTGAGAAGAAACTCGTCGACTCAGGCATTCAAATTAACACATGGATTTACAATACAGAGGAAAAAAATATTTTTTTCGACAAAAAAGGTTCGAGAATCGAGAGTATACTGTACTTTAAAAATAAATACACAAGTGGGCGACCTTTGTGCTAAAATACAAACTAAGGTAAACAACGTTAAACAGCACAAAAATATTTATAAAATACAGACAGCTGTTTCGGATGCTCAAAGGGCAATCTTCGTCAGCGCAACAGAAAGAAAAGAAATTTCTGTTCTGCGTGAAAGAAGATTTCTTCTGATGCAACAGAAAGAAAAGAAATTTCAACAGTGCAACTTCAACAGTTCAACAGTCAGTGCAACAGAAAGAAAAGAAATTTCTGTTCTGCGTGAAAGAAGATTTCTTCTGATGAAGGTTGCCCTTTGAGCATCCGAAACAGCTGTCTGTATTTTATAAATATTTTTGTGCTCTTTAACGTTGTTTGCCTTAGTTTGTATACTGAACTTTGTTTCGTTTAACAGCAGAACCTCTCAAAGTTGAATAATTAGAATAAGGATTAATAATAATCAAAATACGAGTGTAACTTTTTTTACTTATTTGCCATCGATCTTAATATTTTTCAGGTAATCCCATTGTTTTTTTACTTTTATTCATTACTATATAGACCCAGGCCAAATTATTAGACTAACTATAAGATTCTATGTAAAATCTTAATTATCAGGTGATACTATACAGATTTCTAGTTTTTATGCGGCTGAAACCGGTTTGCACCGGTCGTGTATCAGTTGGTTAACATTGTAATGCAATACGTTTAAAATAAATGCAAATAGGAATTATAAAATAAATCTCCTGAATAAAAACCCATTACATATTAATCAAAACATTACAAATTAATCAAAAAATTAAAATTTAAGTAACTTAAAATTTTAATAATCTTTTAATTATATCCTAAATATTTATAAATATATGAAATTATTCACTTTTAAAATTCTTTAAAAATGAACCTTATTTTCGTTGTGTAGAAAAAGAATATTTTATAATTTATCTTCATTTTACTTTTTTATAATTGGGATAAATATTTGTATTTTTGATGCAAAGAAAATAAAATTAATGTTCCATTTTACAGAAAAATAGCACCAGTTTCGAAGAAAAACGATCATTTTTATAAGTAAAATAGATTAATTGAGGAATATTTTATGTACATTAAATTAAAAAAACGAAGGATCCCTGCTTTGTTTCTTTATAAAACTTTCTTCGAATTTGTTAATAATAATTATTATGGGTAAAATAAAGCAAACATTCTATTCTTCATAAAAAATTCATCTTAGATTTCTTCATCTTATAAACATTTTTTTTTAAAAAGATGTGCATTAAAATAATTATTTTTTTATCCTTGAAGTCATTTTCATTCATTATAAAGTACTAAAAAAATTCTTCCAAGTATTATAAATGTGTCACTTAGCAAAATCTAAACAAAGCAAGAACAAAAACTTAAAAAGAAACAAAAGTATAATCTCGAATAAAAAGTCGTGTTGCCATAATAACTTTTATTAGCATGAGGAGAAATAGATTAAAAATTCATGACGGAATATTTATTATACCCAATATACCGTCGCTAGAATTTTGAAAAACGTTAGAACAATAAGTTTTAAATCTTGTTAGTTTTATTTTACCGAAATATATTGTTAGCTTAGCTTCATAAAACTGTTTTATACATTGTAAAATCTTTAGTACATTATCCTTCATTTTCTTAATAGATATAAATGTCGGAAATATTAATATTATTACGCTTTTGCCTTTTTTACTTAGTTATTTTCCGTGAAATTGTTTTTTTAAAAGTGATAAGAGTTATAACAAATGCGAACGGTTAATAAATAAACTTTTAAACTTTTTTATCTCGGAGAGGGAATCATTAGTTTTTTTTATCTGTAATATTAACTTAATTATTTGCATGTGGAATAAATAATTACTATAGTTGACTCTCGATATCTCAAAGTTAAAGGGAAACTAAGAAAAATTTCGAGATAGCGAGTTTTCGTGATAACAAATAAGTTCTATTAAAGCAGCGAAAATATTCTAAAATACGGACTCTAAAAAGTAGAGTCACGAAACATGATAACTATTAATAAATATGTATGTAATGATAACTAACTATTAGTCCAAATGCAACGATGATATATTTATTTTTAAAAAGTTAGACAAATATAATTTTGCTTCAAATAGAAAAGAATTGCTTATATTGAACTTACTTTGTGATTTTTCCGAAAAAAATAATGTTCTATTTCGAAAATAAAATTCGACATAACAAGGTTTTGAGAAGAAACGCTTCGATATAGGAATTCAAATTAACATTAGGTGTATCTCTAAAATAAATATTAAACCTTTAGTAGCAAACGTTCCCTTTAAAATTGGAGATAACTCGTTAAATATTATAAAATGTCTCATAAAAGTTTTTTGATCACTGTTCTGAAAACTTTGGGTGGAAAAATAATGCATGCTGATTTTTAAAACGGAAATTTGCGAACATAAAATTTAAAAGTGTTTCGAAAGTTTAGTGACGTCATTTATAGGACTGAAAGCAAGTTAATCAGTTTATCTATGAAAAGAGTAACTTATTAGATGAAAAATCTAATTTACTCTCAGTTCACAAAAATTTTTATATTTCAGAGGTATCATACTATATAATAGCCATAATACTTCGTGTGTATGTTACTGTGTATGAAAGAAATAGGTGGTTGTTGACTTCCACCGGTGAATGAAAATTACATAGTTAGGCCTAAATCAGGGCTGTCCAACTGGCGGCCCGCTAACACATATTGTGCGGACCACCAACTACTTATTCAGGCTGATCGGCCTCTGTTTTCCCATTAAAATGTAAGCAAATTGTTTTATAATCCTTCAGCTCTATTGTTTTATAATTAATAATTCAACTATTAATTGTTATTGTATAAGAGGTTATTGTTCAACTTTTTCAAACTGCGACCCGCCAGGTGATCATTGACCTGAATTCTGGCCCGTGGGCTCTTTGCAATTGGACAGCCCTGGCCAAAATGAAAATCACATAGTCGCTTTAGTAAATGGCCGAACTATATACTAGGTCTAGTTAAGTGTCCACTGCCCGGTATGCCTTACATCAATGTCTTTTTAAGATCAAGTGCCGCTGCCCAGTATGCATTTAACCCGTACTGATGTTTCTCCTAATCAACCTTTAGCAGAATGTCGCATAAATATAATATTATCAACGAATAAATTAATATCAAATCGGATATAACAAATATTTCGGACATTCACCAAAGCGACTATATGATTGTTGACATTCACCGGTGAAAGTCGACATTCTCTTGACGTCGGTCATCCACGGAAACATATGTGTAACAATACAGTTATAATAATATTCTTAGAATTTTGAAATTATATTTGTGATAAAGATCATATAGTCAAAATAGTTAGGAAAATCAATATCAAACAAAATTATCAAATATAGTGACCATATCCTAGTCATAATAATCCTTACAATTTTTAGTCATATTGTTTTAAGCTTCTTTTCTGTTTTTAAAGTAATTTATGTTTATTTAATAAAATTGGGAGCAGCAAAAGACGGTTCCTTGAAATTTCAATTTTGCAATGTTAATAAAAATATTTTAAAAATGCCTTGTTGATAATTTAAATTAGGTGAAGTTAAAGAAGTAAAATTTAAAACAATGTCTAACGCTTAACACATCAGAAAATTCCATTTCGTTTTTCGCTCATCCCTATTTAATGAATAAATTAATATTTGGAAAAAAACTGTATTAACAGCATCCACTACAAGTTTTAAAAAAATGTATTTGAACTTGAGTGCATGAACAAAATGATTGAATGATTGAAAATGTGAACAAGAGTGTGAACTAATAGTATAGGAATTTAAAAATAGAGGTTTTTTTCTTTGTGCATAACAACCAAAAACAAAATAGTTATAAATGTCTCGGTTTGTTAAATCTATAACATCCAAACGGTTAGAAATATCAAATAAATAAAAAAACACACACAAAAAGGGCTTTCTTTTCTAAGGCTTCCAAAATCATTTGCACTTCAAGAACGTTCGAAAATAACACAAAATCTGATCTTTTTCTAACCCACCAAACCCCCATCATGCGTCATCCATTTACATTATTCGTTGGGATTTGCAACAATGTAGACGTTTTGTGGTGGCGACTTTACAGAACGTGCAGTGATTCTCTTTTAAAATTCGAAGAAACAGAAGCTTTACCAAATCCTTGTTTCGAATTTGGCGAGAATCGAACTCTTCTCCATTTATGGTTAAAAAGGAATTCTTTTATCGATATAGTGAATATAGAATTACTCCTCTTTTATATCGACATTTGTGCGGTTGTTTTTTTTCCAGAGGGTATAACAGTCTATTAACAGATAGCTGAAAAAGTGCATATTTTGTATTTGGGCGGGCGTGGAGCATTTTAAAAATATTGATGTATTTTTAATGTTTAAAATGCATACAGTCTCTGGCCTAATTATTAGATGAAACTCAAATATTCTATGCAAAACCAGTTAAACGTTCGTGTATCCATTGGTTAACATTCTTATGCAATACGTTAAAAATATATATATATATTAATGCAAACAAGACGTTTACATGTGTGTTTAAGTATAAAAGTATTGCCTATAAATTCGTGCAAAACATGTCATTATTAAAACACTACAGTGCGTCTGATCATTTGGTTTAATTATTAAAATATACTAATATAATACATGATATAATATACTAATATATACCTAGTATTCTATATTTACTTAATATATCGTCTAATTTACATTATAAACCATATTTTTAAAACATTTAATATTTAATAAATTATATATATAATAAAATATAATATTTAATGAACACAAATATTTAATGAAAAACACCCGTGGAAAACTTTTTGAGGGGACTAACCCGAATTTGAGTTGCATAGAGAGGAAAACCACATAAACCTGCCGCGGTTAGAGTGGGGGTAAAGGGACTCTATCCCGTGATCCGCCTACCACTGAGGATATTTTACGTCAGCACTGTGGTCGAGGCGAGCCAGAGGCGGAATTCGTATCGACCAGCCATCGTTGGGATTCGAACCCGCTTCACCTCAACGTTATTCTAATGTAGATGCTACCGTGAATGACCTAAATCAAGAGAATGTCGACTTTCACTGGTGAATGTCAACAATTACTTTGGGGAATGTTAGAATAATTGTTGTATCCGATTTGATATTAATTTATTCGTTGATATTATATTTATTTTAATATCTACTGATGATAGATTAGGAAAAACATCAGTTTTCGGAGAACTGGTTAAATGCATACCGGGCAGTGGCACTTGACCTGAAAAAAACATTATTGTTCGGGGTAAAGGGCAAATGTATTTCGGGCAGTGTCACTTAACTAGACCTAGTATATATTTCTTGCATTTACCAAAGCGACTAAATTACCTATCTATGGAATAAATACATATACATGGAAACAATACTAAGAAACAGTATGATGTAAGAAGTCGCAAAATTGTGTGTTATCGTTTCAAATTTTTATGCATCAGATATCTTATTTTACAAAAAACGGTGATGACATTTCCTTATTTTTAGCTTATGTTTTTTTTTTAAAGAAAAACGGAAATTGTTAATTTATTATAATTTCTACATATTTAGAATTTTTATGCTTTTCACAGTGTTTAAAATCATTAATATTTTTTGTAACATTTTGAATAGAACTGATATTTAAAACTAACCGTTACTGCTTACCTCCACTTAACACCAGTAAATGCAAACACTGTAACTATTATTAACAGGCATTTATTAAGAATCATTGGTGAATTCTCTTGTTAACGAAATAAAACTTGTAACGACTAAATTTCAACTTAAAATATAGAATAGTGAGTTAAAAACAGTTGCTGCTGACTACCAATTAAAATAAGTATGGATTTACTAGAGAGCTAATCCACCTGCTCGCTGACATTCTCCAACCCCGATGATTGCTTCGTAATATGTTGCTATTGTTGTTGTTGTCATAAGCCATTAAGGCAATTAGTGCGATTGTTCTTGTTTTCCAGTGGCGCCATCTAGGGCCAAGAATTCAACTTCTGCCACACCCATACGTTGCACCCGTTTATAGGGTAGACTCGATAGATCGTAATTTTGAACTGAAACAGTGAACGATCCATCTTCAATTCAGTACCCCCAGGGGTTTTGATTTGTTATGGGGACATGGAGAACTTTGTGACCCAACAGATTTCACGTGCATCAGTCACCATTTACTACAAGAAGAGTCTTCAGCCGTCTATTGCTGTTTCTTGACATAAAACAGTTGAAATTATGCAACAACAAAATTTTATGTACTAAAAAGAGCACTTGTGTCGCCACTTTCCACGCCCAAATATATATTTCCCTTATGAGATTCCTATTAAGATTCATTATTGAACATAAATCATTTTTTTAAGTAATCATTTTTTGAAATAACATTTGAAATTAAAAGTATATTGTTATAATCAATTCGGTTTGTTAACAACTGTAATTTAATACTTTCCAAACGAAAGGATGTATATTTTAAATACAATTTTTTGCATTCATCACTTTATGCGCGAAGCTGAATGTTAAGTTCTAAATCATTTAACGAATCTATTTTACAGTAATTCATCTTAGTATATAATAATGTAATCTGGACCAAAGATATAATAATAATTGTAAAACGGTCAGACGCAGATTTAAATAACTCTTATCTTAAAATGTTACGTAGAATTACGTTGTTATAATAAAAAAAAAACAATCCTTCTAAACTCTTATTTTAGAAAAAAAAGAAATTCAAAAACGTAATAACAGAACAGGTAAATACCTATTAGGGATACAAAAGTATTTAAAGGAAAGCAATACCTTTATGACTTATATGAATTTTATGCTTATGGCAACCAAACGAAAAGGAAAATTTATGTGAGAAAGCTAGATCCTACCACGTGATTTTCCAGCCAATAAGAATGCACCGACAACAATAAAAAACTGAGACTCCCTCATCAGATTTTTATATATTGTTAGAAAAACGCACTGTTAACTTGCCCTTTTATGCTGAACTAAGTAAAACGTACATTTTTATTGAAACTGTTGTAATTTTTTTCCATCCGTTTTTTTTAAAACTGAGAAGTTTTTCAACTCTATTTAAAAAAAAAACTACTTTCATATGATTTAAATTTTATACTTAATCTTTATTCATATTAATTAGGAGTATAGACTATAAAAATTGACTATATTTTAGTAGAAATATATTGACCATAAAAACTAGTATGACATTTGTAATTTCAAATTTAATTTGTGGTTTGTCTAGCATATATATTTAGAAGTGTAATTATATTATGATTTATTTATTTTATTGTATTAATTAAATAGATTTCTAACAGTTCTTTACATAATGACGTTTTTCAAACCTCCGGATTTTGATAGAAACTAAAGTTATTTTACTATCTCAAGAAAATTGCTACATTTACTTTACTTTTCAATTGTTTGCTTTTTAGTTTTCACTTATATAAAAATGCAATAAATAACTTAGTACGTTGTAGTTTTTAAACTACATAGCAATGGTAAACGTAAACTGTTGGAAAAAATGTTTCAATATTTAACATTTTTATGAGAATTTATTTTCATTTTATCCCTGTTTTTCTCCATTGTGGGAAAATTTTGTCATCACTTCTTTATAAGTATTGTAAGTCAGCATTCTCGTCATTATTGGTGTCAAATAAATATATTATCTCATTTCGGTGCACAAGAATGAATCCAATAGCTAATAAAAAACCTATAATTCATAGTTTCAGAACATCAGCAAAAAAGCAAAACCTAAAATGGTTTTTTTTCTCCAACAGAACCTGAAATGTTTATTATAAGTAAATGAACGTTAAGCAATGAAAAAAGATGTTTTTGTAATAATTTTGAACATTTATTTTAACACTAGATTGCCCAAGGAAGTCATTTTGACTGCTTTTTTAATTTGAATTAGAAAACAATGATGTATAATAGTGACACAATCTAATATATATAATTCTCTTACGTGGCTCCCAAATTTTGGCAGTATTTCTTTTCCGCCGGTGGCAAAGTTTGATTTGTTTTGCTTACGTTACTATTTCTCTTACACGGCTAATCGACCTATGATTGCCGCTAAAAATGTCACATGCCGAATCTAGCTGAGGTGGCTCAACATATAGCGCTTTTAAAAACGGAAACTGAAATAACCAGAGAGCATCAGCTGCGGCAATCTCATACTATTAAGCTAGGCAGAAGTGAGTAGTCTTTGTCGATAGATCTCTATTTTAGTATTTTGTCGAAAGCGCTTTTTTTCACGAATTTATATATTACGAATTTATTTGACGATTTTTGATTTATATCACGAATTTATTTGTTTTACTAGAATTTATTTGTTTATGCAGGTTTTTCCATTGCAATTCACTTATTTCAATTTTTAATAGACTTAATTATAGCCAAAATTTTAACCTTTTTAAAGAGATATCAGTTTTAGAAATTTTATCTTAAGATTTTATACTATAGCACATTTCTAATAGGTTTAACGAATTACATGTCATTTATTTGAATTCAAATTTATTTTAATGACTTAGTATTTACTAAAAAGATGTAATTTTTAAAAAAAAAAAATTCATATGGATTTGAATGATTGTTTTGAATTCTTAGAATTTTGTGCATTTGCAATGTACCTAAGTTAGTAGCGAGGGAAGCGCGCTTGATTTGCGAAGCAAACCATATAACATTGCGTAGGAATTTTTCGGGGGTTGGCGAGCGTTAGCAGCCTACTAGTTTCTTAGAATTGTGTAACTTTTTGTACAACTTATAATTTTTTTATTGTTAATATTTACTAATAACTTGTTGTATAACAGTAAATAACATTTTAAAAAAATATTAAAAATTTATTTTAAACAAATTTCTTTACACAGTAGTTATTTTGTCACAATCCAATCATTTTGACTGCTTTTTGGCAATATAAGTATATACTAAGTTTCATTCCTTCTAGTGTTAAAGAACGTTGCAAATTAATGAAAAAATTTCATGGATTTTTTTTAGAGGCTTGTCATTGTTTCAGAATGTACCCCCCAAATTCATAGGACTTAAAATAAAATATTTCATAACACTTTCCCGAAATTCACCTCCAAAAATAAAACTTGTGTGCTGTGAAACAAGAAATAAATAACAAACAATTTATGAAAGCGCGAAGTATGAAAACTTCTAACATATAAATAATACCTTACAAACAACCTCTATTTTTCAGTTCAGTAGGCAACAAAAGAGGCCAAAAAAAGCAAACAACAACAAAAAAAGCAAAGCCAAACGTAGTCCGGAACCCACATGGGGGCGGTGATTAAAATTAAGAGCTTCTTAATCGAATTGAAAAAGATGAAACAAATAAATCTATTTTCTCGTTACCAGTAGAAAAATAACACCCCTCAAAAAATAAAAGCCTCCTTTTTCCGAGAAAATAGCGTACAATTAACGAGAAAAACACGAATGTCACTGTTACTAAATAAAGCATTATTTTTGCTTACCTTAGCAAAACTATGTCGCTTGGTCTTTCAAAAGAAGAAAATTATCATGAGATGCGGGTTGTTTGAGGGCGGAGGCGGTGAAGCGTGAGATATCAGTCTCCTTCCTCCCTCCTGAAAAAAAAAGAGGGGGGTTAGATGACTTCTCATATATTATGTCACTATCTACTTCATCTTTGTCGTAGCGATGTAGAAAAGAGAACAAGTGGGTATGTTCTCACAATTTCTTACTCCAGGTTTTCCCGCTTTTTGTTTTCGCATCCACCCCTTTTCTCTCTCCTTCTTTTCTTTTAAGGGAGAGATTATGCATTGGTAAGCCCCCTCTACTAAATCAGGGAGGCATTTTTATTCCTTCTTTTGTATGCGCAGAATGTAAAAGAGATGGGCATTAGTGTTGAATTGTAAGGACTATATTTTTAGAGCTCATTTGAAAGTTATGTATGTACTCAATTAAAAACAATTTTTTTATCCTTTTTATGAAGGATGGGAAATATATATATATTCCCTGGTCAAATTATAAAACGCACTATAAGATTCTATGTAAAGTCTTGATTATACAGCATTAATGTTTTTACGTGGTCTGCACTTGTTTACGTTAGTGTATCAGTGGGTTAAATTAGACTATATGTAACATAAATTCGATTGTGGATAAATGAGACTATATATTATATAAATATAGAATATATATTATATCAGGTATTATTTTATAATACACCGGTGTAAGAAATTAATCGACTCAGTCTGCAAATTCTCTTATCTCTAGAGCAGTGTTTCTTAACCTTTTTGATATAATGGACCCATTTTAAAATTAAGTCTCGGACCACCCCCCTGTGAAAAAAATAATTGCAAAAAACATCCATTATTAGAAAACATTTAATTATACTATTTTAATAGTATATAAAATTTTTAATGTGAAGGTTGCTGCTGCTTTTCCTTAATTAATAAGTCGAATTCGGGGATGGTTTTCGACAAAGCAACGTGCATATCATGTTCAATATACAATCGATTACGATGTTATGTTTTTATTGTCACAAGTGTGGAAAATCCCGCTTCATACACTGAAGCAAACAGAATTATAGCTGCCATAGCTCGCTTTACAAGCAATGCGATGGGTAGGCTTCCAAACGTATTAAAAATTAGGAGCAGTCAGCGGACCCCAAAAATATAACTCGTGGACCCCTTAGGGGTTCATGAACCACAGGTTAAGAAACCCTGTCTAGAGCAACTGGATCGATTTTAATAAAATTTGATCAATGTACATACATTGATCAATGTACATACATTGATACAATACAAAACATATAACTATTCAACAATTATAATACACACACACGATCGAGCGTAACACTAGTTGGAGTCGGAAGGTGTGAAACAGGGGTTGCAGAATAAAAAAAACAACAAAAAAATGGATTAATAAGGATTGTGGCCCCCTCTTACAGTTATATAGGCCTTACAGCGTAATTTCATGCTTAAAATAAGGCAGTTTAGCATTTTCTGTGGCAATTGGCCTCAATTGTCCTGTGGCCATTTCATACCTTCCGACTCCAACCAGTGTTACGCATGCGTGTGTGTTACAAATGTTGAATTGTTATTTGTTTTGTATTGTATCAATGTATGCACAAATCAAATTTCATTAAAATCGGTCCAGTTGTTCTAGAGATGATCTACCAAATCTGAAAATTCTCTTAATTTCTTACGCCAGTGTGTTTAGACCAAACTATTAGACGCGCTGTAGTGTTTTAATAATGGCATGTTATGTGCGAGATTGTATGCAATACTTTTATACTTAAACATACGTGTAATGGGTTTTTTATTCAGGAGATTTTTAACGTACTTTCTATTTGTATTTATTTTTAACGTATTGCATTACAATGTTAACCAATTGATACACTAAATAATACAGCTATATAATATCAACTGATAATTGGGTATACTATAGCCCATATATGGCAGTACTTTTACTTTCGTTACTTGTACCGCCGGTACAAGTAAAAAGTACGTACTTTTACTTGTACTTCGTTACTTTTTAAATTTAGTACTTTTGTACTTTCGCTACTTTTTTAGGGAAAAAGTACAAGTATTTGTAACGGAAATATCGAATGAAATCGTTACTTTTTTCTAAAACTCGGTAAGCTTTCTAAAAAAACAAAAAATTAAATTTTAAAAAAATGCTTATGTTTTTTTGATTTATAAAATTAATGTCCAATATACATGCATTCACAGCTAACTTCGTGTTTAAATACCTTCTGACACAGTAGTTNTTTTGCTGACCCGTTACTTTTTTAATATTTTTACTTTTATTAATGCTTTTGACAGACAATTGGGTATACTATAGCCTACGTCACAGATCGTGTTATTCCTACTAAATTTAACTAGTAAACAGCATTTTCTGCGAACCTGATTTCTAGCAACAAGTAAAAGCATCAAACGAAGTGACTTGTTTATAAGTCGCTACTCGCCAGGTTGGAATTGTATTAGTCTAGTTCCTTAGGAAATAATTTATAGTGTTGTTTTACCGAAGTTTATGAATTTAGTAAACATATTTAAAACTTAGTTTATTAAACTAAAAGGTAAATGTTATTCCTAGTAAGTGGAAGTAGTTGTGCTTTTTTCTTATTATACCCAATTAAGATTTTGCATAGAATATTACACTGCGTCTAATTGTTTGTTTTTTTCTAAGTAGTTAAAGCTTTACTTCATTTCTCATTATTTGCAGTAGTGAGAGAATGACAAATTTATTAAACTTCAAAATTAGTAGTTACGCTTTTTAAAACCCACGAGACACAACTTTCTTTGAAAATTAATTTCGGCTAAATTTATGAGTACGATTTTATGCGTCCGATTTTCGTTCAAATCTTTTGAATCAGACTATTAATATAATTTAATCCGGGAATGAAGAATCTTTTTAATAAAACTTTAATATGATTTGAAATATGATATATTTTTAACTAAAACGTTTGTTTCATTTGATTCAAAAAAATTAACTATTTAAAAAAATTTTTCATTATTCAAAATAGTTTCAAATCAAAGTAAGTTTCAAAGAGTGATTTGAAAAACAAAGAGGCAATTTATTTTCAATAAAACGGTGGTTTTTCAGAGGAAGAAATATTAAAAGCTTATTTCAGTAATTTATCTTAGTAAAGCCTGCAAGCTATTTCCCATATTTATTGGATTATTTATTTTTAGATTTTTATTTTGTATACAACAACGGCAATGCATCGATCTCAAAGTCTAAATTATTTTCAGACATTCTAACTTTATTGTATTTTATCATTTAATAATAGTTCATTGTAAATCATACTTTATTCTAAATTACAATTATTTTAAATCTAATTTATATCCATTTTAAACGGAAGAATAAATAATAATTTTGAATTACCCAAAAAAATTTTTACAATTGCTTCTCACACAATCTATTTTTATTTTTCGGTAGCACGCCTTTCCAAATCCTTAAGTCTTTTATTTAAAAATATCCATATTGCATAAAACACTAACGCGTGTACCACAAACTGGGTGAGACATTTTTTTTTATCGCGTCGAAAATAAAAGGCTGAAACGAACAGAGTATTAAAATATTCTTAGAATAAATTAAGAATATTCGAAGTTGGGGTGTGTGTTCATTGTTTAGGAAGGCGAAAGAAAGAAAATCTTTTTCTTCGGTCTATTAGCCCTAGAGTGAAGAGAAGCTACCCTCCCTGAAATGCGCTATTCTTAATTACATAGCAGTAGACGGCCTCAGACTTTGTGGTGGGAGGAGTTCTTACCGTAGACAAACTATACGTTTTCCCACAGTCACGAAAATGACATCATTTCATAAATTTAAGCTAACAAAAATTTAGTTTCCCGATTTTAATAAATCAAACTAAACTTTTTGTTGTAAAACTTCTTGAATTGGCGTTTTTCCTCAAATCCGAGCTAAGTGTAAAGGTATTTAACTCTAACCTAACCACAAAAATCTCCTGTTCCAAAACCATCTTCATTGCCCATATTTTTCTGATGAATACGGGTTGCATGACCCAGAAATACGCCGGAACTCATTTCTGTTTTATTCTTGATAATATTCAGTTCATAAAAACGTTAGATATCCTTAAATTTAATTTGTTTACTTCAACAAGATTTGTTAATTTGTTAACTTCAACAAGAGTCCTACAAGCCAGAGATGACCAGAGATCTTCTTCTGTCAAGTTTTCCAACTATTATGTCAGACTTAGCCTGTTTGATTACTTCACTTAGAAAACGTGATGCCGTTTGGCACAGTTTTAGCGATTTTGACTATGTGCATATCGATTCAGACCCAACCCAAGTCAAAATCCTTGATGGTCCTTTCATATTATTTTGATGGTTTATGTTGGTTTCAGTGCTATTCATGATGGTCCAACATCATTTGATGGTCACCATCATCCAACATTTTCCATCATGCGTTCATGGTTTTTGATATTCCAAGATTCCACGATGGAAAATCCCACTTTAATTACTATGATGGTTAACCATCAAGAGAAGTTTGATTCTTATGAACCAATTATTCACGATGATTCTTGATGGTTTTAACTATACATTTTTATGTTATAATGGGAATTTTTGATTATTTTGAGGAATAAACCATCAAAACAATTTAGTTTTTTTTATATGTTGGCCCATCATAAATTAGTCCGAATTCCTACTTTGGGGATGGTTGTTCCAAGACCTTTCAAACATTTGATTTCTAGTATACTATGGAAATTTATAATGGTACAACTATAGATTTCTATGATGGTTTATTGAAAACTCTTGTTGGTTCAACAGGAATATACCATAAAAACCATTTGATTTTTTTCTTTTATGTTGGCCCATCATAAATCAGTCCGAATTCCTACATTGGGGTGATGATGGTTCATGATCCTTCTAACATTTGATTTCTAATAAATTATTATGGAAATTTCTGATGGTTCAACATATAAACAAACCAACAAAACAAGTTTCTATTCTTACGTTGGGCCATCATAAATCAGTCTGAATTCGTGATGCTTACTTATTACGTTGGTTATCATCAAAAATACAATGGTTCATGATGGAATTATTGATGGTTACCATCAATATTACGTTAGTCCATCAATGGAAAACCATCAAAAATTTTGACTTGGGTACTTCATTGCTCAACTACGTCATGCTGTTTCCGTTTGGTCAGTTGCATACCTGCCAACTCTCCCGGATTTTGCGGTAGATTTTTTTTTCATATTTAAAGTGGTAGTAAATATATACTATTTTTTCTTATATATTTAATTTTTAAATGATTTTGATCACCACTATTCTTATAAAAATTAAGCTTATATATTAATATGCGCTACTATCATGGTTGTCAACTTAATTTTTTTCAAATACAACGTATTTGTTTGCGCAAAATTGAAGTTTTAATTCCATTTTAATACCACTTGTATAAATATACTGGTATATATATATCAAAATGATAATGGAAGGGATTAAAAGTTGGCAGGTATGCAGTTGTAATAAGTTTCTGCTATAATTTAACATGTACTTAATAACTTTGGTCCATTATAACACACTCTTGTGTCACTTAAATGAACAATACTTAGTACATACTGTTGTTGAAAGGTTGATTCTATTTGTTTTTTTTCGAACAATGAAATTATTCGTCCGATTTGATTATTATTTATCCGGAATTATTTTTGAATTATTTATCCTAATTGTTACACACAGTGCGAAAAATCTTTTATTTTCGCCGAAGGCTGCGTCACCATTTCTAATTAAGGGGTATTACCGAAAAGCACAAATCTTTTTCCTCTTGTTAGACGACGCTGTTACCAAATTTTAAGCTATCTTCCTAAATTTTACCTCAATACTTTTTTACAAGTAATTAGTGTCAGGTTATAATATTGTTTTTTTTTATCAAATTGGACATCCCATCTGCTATGGAATTCTCATTAAAATGCCAAGGATAGGAAACGCATCACTCTTCTAAGGCTATGGATGTCCAATTAAACCTTAAGGAACGACAACAACGGTATGCGGGCAAACTCGGCTACTCTCTCCTGTTTTTCTTTTACTCGATGCCATTCTACAAGAAGTAATCAGTGCGCTTAATAGCGTATCGCGAGAGAAAATTATTGGCGAGCTTCAAAGACTCTCTATTCTGCCAAGTACCTCTTATTACGTCGCCAATTACCACGGACTAAACCAGTTAAATTCGTTCAGATTACAACTTTAAAAGGCATAAATTTGGGCAGTAGGCAGGCGATCAGTAAGACGTGACCGCTCTCCTTATTGGGACTTAAATTTGTGTAAATGGTCTTCTATGTCGACAGTTGGAATGTTTTGGGGGGGGAGGGAAACGTTAATTTAAACTTATTGCAATGGAGGTTGGGGGACGGTTATTAAAAGCAGGCGTTTGTTTAGGGATTGAAACGTCACTTCGGAGATAGGATGAGTGTTTTGGAATAAGGGTGTCTCTCTGGAGTTAAATTAAAAGAGTTTATCCTGAATCCGAGAATGTCGTTCATAAAGTTCCTTGGAAATAACTTTATGAACTACACGTGATATGATTAATGCGTATAAACTTTTTATACTTTCTCCATTTTTTGTTCTATTTGTCAGTAGAAATCATTAAAATTGTATTATTAAATGCCAACCTTATTAATTATAAACTTCTTTAAATTATTCAGTATAATTTTATTACCTTGCACATATCAATTTTCGGGCCAATCCTTGGTAACTAACAAATCAAACTTGCTTCAGTACTGCAGTAAGAAGGCGCTATAAAACAAAATCCCTCTATTTACGTCCTTTGCTCAATTTGCGCTTCTGTTTTCGTATTTTGTAATCTGGTCGCTTTCCTGTTTAATTTTATGCATGAAATGATTTTCGGCAATAAAGAAATTTGGTTTGTTTATTGAAATGCCTGAGCCAGGCTATAATCTGACCACTAATGTTGGGATCAGACATTAAATTAGTATGTCTGATTATTCTTCGGGTTTATCTTGTCTAAAATTCAAATTTTTAAAACTAATATTTTTTTTATATCCTTCTTTGAACCACAGACCCAGTTTTGGGTTTACGACTAATAATGTTCAACTCCGTAACCTTGTAATTTTAAACCAATCCAGAAGACAAGTAAACTCCTGAACCAGTACCCCCAGAGGTATTGATTTGTTATGGGAACATGGAAGACTTTTGCGACTCGACAGATTTGACGTGCATCAATCACCATTTACTACACGGAGAGTCTTCGGTCTACGGGGATCGAACCCACGAACTCTTGGACATGGGCCCAGTACCCTTAATTCATCCTCTTTATTATTATTATTAGATGTCATATTATCTGATATATCCATATTTAATTCATAATCTCGGCCACTGCTTACTGGCATTCAAACATTAAGGAAATAAACAACATTATCGTACATTTTATTACAGTCCTTGGCCAAATTATTACATGCACTGTAAGATTCTATGTAAAATCTTAATTGTCAGGCGATATACTATACAGCTTTATTGTTCTTACGCGATTTGCACTTGTTTACGTTAGTGTATCAATTGGTTAACATTGCAATGCAATTTAAAAAATAAATATAAATAGGAAGTATATAAAAAAATCTCCTAAATGGAAACCCATTACATGTATGTTTAAGTGTGAAAGTACTGCCTATAAACTCTTGTAAAACATGCTATTAAAACACTTCAGTGCTTTTAATAATTTGGTCTAATTATTATAATATACTAATATAATATCCTGACATAACAAATATTCGATATTTATATAATATATCGTCTAATTTATCCAATCGTCGAATTTATATGATATATCGTCTAATTTAACCCATTGATGCACGAACGTAAACAAGTACAAACCGGTTTCATCTGAGTAAAAACAATAAAGCTCTATAGTATCCCCCGATAATTAAGATTTTACACAGACTCTTATAGTGCGTCTAATAATTTGGCCACGGACTGTAAATGTTTGTTTCATAATTATATAAAAATTGTATAATTATAATTAAAAATGGCAACAATCAAACAGCAGAAAAGAAGAAAATTTTTTTAGTGTTTTATTTAATTTACTTCGATAGTTCAGTCCCTGTGATGACAAAATCACAGAAAACGATGCAGTAATACACAATTATTAATGGCATTTCATATTATCAACGCAACAGTCGCAATTTAATTGCTACTTGAAAAAAAAAATGAATCCAACGTATAAGTTTTTTTTTTAAAAAAATAATGAATTTGACTGACGAAAAAAAAAATGATCTAAAATGTGCATATATTTTTCCTTAAAATAAATTCTTTTTGACATTTAAATGCTTCTTTAATTAATTTAATTAGATTATGTGCTTTTTTAACTTTATTATCTAACAGAGAAAATTAATTCAAAGGATTTTTTTTATGAAGTAGTACGAATAAGAAACTCCACAAAATAAAAATAAAAATAATAACAACCCGTATTTTATTCTAACGATGTTTCCATCTATAATGGGGAGTTAAAAGTTAAGTTTTAAATAAAAAAAAATTAAAAAAACAGTTATTAGGAATTTTTTTTCGAGAATAATAGGTTTGATATTCATATTAAAAGCACTATGGCAGTATGAGTAATTATTTTTAACAATAGTTAAATATGAAAGAATTTCTAGAATTAAAAAAAAGCTGAATAATTTAAGTAATTGTTCCTTAATCACATTTGATCAACTAACAAAGGAATATGAATATTAGATAGAAATCTCTTAAACATTTTGTAAAATGTTTATTGCATACCTAACCTTTTAATCTTTTCGAGAAAGATTTTCCTAAGTAGAAGTGAAATTTAAATTTAATTACAGACATATGCAGAAATATATATTTTTTAATTTTGAAGGAAGCATGAACGTTATCATGTTCAACTAAATTTCTAATTCCAAGAAGGCCACAAATTTAATTTAGAAGGACTGAAACTGTATATATACCTACATAGACCAAAATCAGTCAAAATGACTCCATTGGGACAGAATAACTAACGTGAAAAGAAATTTGTTTAAAATTAATTTTCAGTATTTGTTATATTATTTACAGTTATATAACAAGATATTAGTAAATATTAACACTAAAAAAAATATGTTGTAGAAAAAGTCACAAAACTCTAAGAAATTGCGTCATTATATACCTCATTGTTTTCCAAATTGAAATTAAAAAGTAGTAAAAATGACTTCCTTAGGCAATCTAATGTTAACTGCAGTAGAACACCGAAGACAAGCATCACTGACTGCGGTCAGTAAGCAGATGAGTGACCACTTTGATCAGAATGTGTAGGGACCGAGGGTGTACGGTATTGGTCCTCGTTAAACTGTTTTACAGTAAAATGCTCGACTTTGCGCGTAGGTCGTCGGGCTACCAAAGCAGGGGAGTCATCCCCTCTGCAGAGGATCGAAATTGCGATGGCTTGTCCTCTTACCATCCTCAGGGATGTTTCCCAGACCGTCGCCAATAGCCCATTGTGCACCTCTAGTGAGACGTAAATAAAGTATATACCTACCAGTTTAACTTTAAAAATAAGATTTTTACGCGAAATGCGTAGAAGTTGGCAGCTCTGTTATCGTGGTTTTGAAATTTTTATTACTTATATAAGATATTTTTTTAGGTGCAGCTTAAAAAAATGTGCTAGTCATCGATGAACTTTAGGATCAACGCAATAAACTGTTCTAAATTTTATCAAATGTGCAGCAAATACCCTTTTTACATTAATGGTTTTGTAAAAAAGTGCAAAATGCTTCTAAACACGTTGTGCGGCGAATTATATGCAGATATTTCGAGTAAATTTTTTCGAATGATAGATTTTTTTTTTCAACAGGTTGTGTGAAAAATGCTATGCAAATGTGTTACAAAAATGTTATTTTTTAGATTTTTTATCATAATCTTTTGTTTTCAGCAAATGAATCTGTAAAGTTATTTTTTTGCAATTTAATTCGGAGTTTTTAAATCAGTTATAAATTTATGGAAGAGCATGGATATTGATTTCTAATAGTGCTTTTTAATTGTCGTTATTAATTCACTTACCGTCATTTTTTATTAATTACTGTTTAGTACTGATTTTTTAAGTACTCTTTTCTGTTATTGTTTTTCGAATACTGTTTTCTTCGTGACTATTTCGATACTTGTTTTCCTGCTGCTTTGTTATCAAATACTACTATCCTTTACTCGCGTTTCTCGTGAGTACTTTTTCCATTTTAATAAATGCCTTTTTTCTGTTTTTGTGAGTTTTTAGACAACCATTTATCTTTGAATTCAATTTGTTAATATTACGAGAATATTTTAACTGCCCTCCGTGTTTTTTAGTTTTTATTCGTAGTACAGCGCGATGTGATTGTGTAACAATTTTCCAAACTCACAATATCTTTTGCATTCAAAACTTATCGTAATTCTGAGTTCTGTAATTGTGTTTCCGTGAATGACCAAAATCAAGAAAATGTCGAATTTCACCGGTGAATGTCAACAATCACATATTCACTTCGGTGAACGTCTGAAATATTTGTTACATCCGATTTCTGATATACTATATACTATATAACTTGTACTAATTTATTCGTTGATAAAATTAGATTTATTTGATATTTTAATATCTGCTGAGGATAGATTAGATAGACCTTACAAAAGATAGATTGAGGATAGATAGACCTAACAAAAACATTGATGTAGGGCATACCGGGCAAATGCATACCGAGAAATGACACTTAATTAGACCTAGTATATATTTCGGACATTTACCAAAGCGACTATGCGACTTTTGANATATAACAAGTTATTAGTAAATATTAACAATAAAAAAATTATATGTTGTACAAAAAGTCATAAAACTCTAAGAAATTGCGTCATTATATACCTCATTGTTTTCCAAATTGAAATTAAAAAGTAGTAAAAATGACTTCCTTAGGCAATCTAATGTTAACTGCAGTAGAACACCGAAGACAAGCATCACTGACTGCGGTCAGTAAGCAGATGAGTGACCACTTTGATCAGAATGTGTAGGGACCGAGGGTGTACGGTATTGGTCCTCGTTAAACTGTTTTACAGTAAAATGCTCGACTTTGCGCGTAGGTCGTCGGGCTACCAAAGCAGGGGAGTCATCCTCTCTGCAGAGGATCGAAATTGTGATGGAATGTCCTCTTATCATCCTCAGGGATGTTTCTCAGACCGTCGCCAATAGCTCATTGTGCACCTCTAGTGAGACGTAAATAAAGTACCTACCTTCCAGTTTAACTTTAAAAATAAGATTTTTACTCGAAATGCGTAGAAGTTGGCAGCTCTGTTATCGTGGTTTTGAAATTTTTATTACTTATATAAGATATTTTTTTAGGTGCAGCTTAAAAAAATGTGCTAGTCATCGATGAACTTTAGGATCAACGCAATAAACTGTTCTAAATTTTATCAAATGTGCAGCAAATACCCTTTTTTCATTAATGGTTTTGTAAAACAGTGCAAAATGCTTCTAAACACGTTGTGCGGCGAATTATATGCAGATATTTCGAGTAAATTTTTTAGATTTTTTTTTCAACAGGTTATGTGAAAAATGCTATGCAAATGTGTTACAAAAATGTTATTTTTTTAGATTTTTTATCATAATCTTTTGTTTTCAGCAAATGAATCTGTAAAGTTAATTTTTTGCAATTTAATTCGGAGTTTTTAAATCAGTTAAAAATTTATGGAAGATCATGGATATTGATTTCTAATAGAGTGCTTTTTAATTGCCGTTATTAATTCACTTACCGTTATTTTTTTTAATTACTGTTTAGTACTGATTTTTTAAGTACTCTTTTCTGTTATTGTTTTTCTGATACTGTTTTCTTCGTGACTATTTCGATACTTGTTTTCCTGCTGCTTTGTTATCAAATACTACTATCCTTTACTCGCGTTTCTCGTGAGTACTTTTTCCATTTTAATAAATGCCTTTTTTCTGTTTTTGTGAGTTTTTAGACAACCATTTATCTTTGAATTCAATTTGTTAATATTACGAGAATATTTTAACTGCCCTCCGTGTTTTTTAGTTTTTATTCGTAGTACAGCGCGATGTGATTGTGTAACAATTTTCCAAACTCACAATATCTTTTGCATTCAAAACTTATCGTAATTCTGAGTTCTGTAATTGTGTTTCCGTGAATGACCAAAATCAAGAAAATGTCGAATTTCACCGGTGAATGTCAACAATCACATATTCACTTCGGTGAACGTCTGAAATATTTGTTACATCCGATTTCTGATATACTATATACTATATAACTTGTACTAATTTATTCGTTGATAAAATTAGATTTATTTGATATTTTAATATCTGCTGAGGATAGATTAGATAGACCTTACAAAAGATAGATTGAGGATAGATAGACCTAACAAAAACATTGATGTAGGGCATACCGGGCAAATGCATACCGAGAAATGACACTTAATTAGACCTAGTATATATTTCGGACATTTACCAAAGCGACTATGCGACTTTTGAGAACAACCGCCAATTTCGGTCATTCTCAGTATCTATTCCATTCTGTCATCAATTGGACTTTTCACGCTTGTCCTCTTTTTTTTTCCTGAGTTGATACTCTGTAACTCAATCATGTTTTCAGATATTTATTTTTGAAAAATGAAGTAAAATAATCGAAATAAAATGTTCGATCTCAAAAACGAAGGGGGTGAAAAAACAAATGAAGAAACACATAAAGAAAGCAAAGAAGATAACAGAAAAAAAAAGATGAAAAAAAATTGACAAAATTGCCAGAAGGGCTTCAGCGAAGTCACAGATCTGGAATAATAATAAAAAAAAAATGCAAAAAAGATTCGCCCCTACCCCCTTTTTTTCCTACCTGATTATCTTTAGTTTCCACCCTCATCCACCACCCCCCATTCCTTCCTCAAATGCAGATTACAGCTCAATATTCCAACACCCCCTCTTTTTTTTTTTCTCCTATAGACGGGTACGCCCTGGGGCTCTAGCGCTAGATATCACACTTCCAGTGGATTTGGCGAAAAATAAGTACGCCAAGAAAGTTGAAATAAAAAAAAATGTAAGAAAGTAGATAATTTATTTCCATACAACCTTGAATCTAAATTTCACATAATTTGATTTTTTTTTTTCATTCTGATACCAAAAAAAGTCTTCCCCACCCCAATTCTTTTTTTTTTAATCGATTTCAGTTTTTATTATTACAAGAAATGCTTTAAATTATATAACCGTTTAGGAGAAGAAAAAAAAAATTTTTTTTATCTTTTTATAGTTTGAACTTTTTATTAATGGTCTGTTATTTTTAAGAAGCAATGCCTATTTTTTTTTTCAAGTAAAGAGATAGAACTTCCTTTTTCTTATATATATTTTTTTCCCCTTGACTTTAGAGATAACTCTAATTTATATATGATAACACGAAGATGATTAAAAAGGTGATTACGCTGTGCTGTGAACTCTTAGCACATTGCTTTTATAATTTAGGATGATGTAGAGTTTAAATGTTACCTTATATCTTTTTTTTTTACGTAAACAAGCATGTGCCGTGGTGGGTCAGGTGCCAGAACGTTCGAATTTCAATAGGGTGAACTGTGTTTGAATCCCAGCTGTGGCTGGTCAATACGAATTCCGCACCCGACTCGCACCGACCACAGTGCTGACGTGAAATATCCTCAGTAGTCAGACGGATCATGGGTTCGAGTCCCCTTGCCGTCTGGCTATCCGTGAAAGGTTTTCATGGTTGTCCTCTCCGCGTAATGCAAATGCGGGTTTGTTTCATCAAAAAGTCCTCCACGAAGGAAAATTTCTCCCAATACTTGATCCAGCAATTCCCTTGTCTTCTGGTTTGGGTTCAAACTTACAAGGCTACGGAGTTGAACTTGGACAGTTTAAGCCCACTTTTGGGCTGGCTGTTCAACGACGATTATAAAATATAAAATAAAATATGCGTAAAATTGAATATAAAATAACATTTTAAAAGATACAATAATGCTCAATACAATAATTTAAAGAATACCCTTTTACAATATTTTTTGTAAAAAAAATTATGCTATATAAAGCAATAAAGAATAAGTTGAATATATTTAAAGGTGTTGCGATTACAAATAAAATCTCGCCATTGTACTAAATCTCGCCAATTTTTTTTTTAATTAAAACTACAATAAGTTAACGCTATTTCTTAAAATGGTTGATGGTTTTCTAAATTTTAGATGCATTAAAACTTTAAAAAATCATTATGACAAAACCAAAATTTTACAATGTATATAAAAACGTAATAGCTGAAATGACCCATTTAAGTTTTAAGAATGAAAAGTGTTTGAACATAGTAATTGGAGAAAATATTTTAAATCGTATTTAGGAGACTTTCATTTGAAATAAAAACTGGCATTTTCTCAAAACAAAATGACAGCTGTTTTTTTATTGTTGTATAATTTTATTCATTTTTATTTGAAAGTTACGTTAAAATGTATTCAGTAGTAAGAGTAAACAATTTAGATAAAATATTCTTCGGTAGAATAAAAAGTAATATAAATTAATGAAAGGTGTTTTTAAAATTTATTTCCTTTGTAACTAACAACTTACATAGTAATAATAAAAAATAAAGCAATTTTTATTACAATCAATCTACATGAATATACTCTTGAAAAATTATACGATAAATAGATGAAAATACCATTTTATTTTTAAAATGAGTTGTAATGCTGAGTGCATAAATAACATAAACATTATGTACTTTACATTGCGTGAAAAGCTTATATATTTTCCTCTCTAAATTATGCGTGTTTTTGGTATTCTTTCATTTTTATTTGTACAAAAACAGTCATATTTTGTGTTGCCATCTGCTTTAGTCAAAATCAAAAGTCAATTGAGATTTCAATTGAATTTTTCCTTTTCGCGTTCTTGAAAAATAAAAATAAAAAAATGCAATACGCACGAAAAAAAAAACAGATTTGAATATTTTAGCATGTATGAGTACTTCCTCTTTTGTTTATTTCTCATTTTTGCTCGCCATGAAAATGTAGCCAACACGAAATGTATAAAAAGAAATCAAAATACTAATTTTTTTTTTTTTATCCTTCTGCATTTGGCGGAAAATCGCATTTTTCATTTGATGAAACGGAATTAATCTCAAAATTAGTTCGTTAAGTTACTGTATTTATTTTACTTAATTTACTAGTCTCTCGAATTGAAAAAGAGATCAATAATAATAATTCAGTACATTGTCGAATACAAAAAAGAATTACTATAACCAATAAATGTTTTAATGGAATTCTAAAATACATAAAATCGAATGTAATTCATAGAAAAACAAAAGTTATATTATATAAATCTCTTTTAAGATAAATTTTAAGATATGTTTGTGAAACTTGGACCATATTTTGTACGGATCAGGTTATAGTGGGTACCTTTGAGAGAAAGTTCTTAAGAAGTATTTTTGAAGGAATTAAAAAAAAAAAAAAATGGTGTGTGGCTTCGAAGAACATATCTAGAGCTTTATCACTCATATTATGAACCTGACATTATCAACTTCATTAAACGACAAAGAATAAAATGGGCGGGTGACATTATCAAAATGGACGAAGACCGTACCACAAAAAGAGTTTTCAATGCCAGACCAGTTGGCACACGAAAAAGAGGCAGGCCGAATTTGAGATGGATAGATGGCCTAGAAAAAGACCTGTTGGCCTCAAAAACTGGAAAACACTAGCAGGAAAAAGGTTAGCCTAAAAAAAAACTTCTTGAGGACCAAGGCCCACCCTGTGCTGTCGAGCCATTATTGATAATGATGATGACATTTTCGAATTGAAAGTTTAAAATATTACCATTGTAATTCAACAGAGTACATTTTAAATTTATGAACCGTTACTCAAACATGTCTGCTTAGGAAAAAAAATCTGTGAAATCGTGCTTTTAAATTTTTCGCCAGTAATAACGAGATATCACTTTTAAATTTCTGAAGTATCAATTTTTTTTTACTAAAGGTATTACTGTAATAGTTTCTTAAGCTCCCTTTTCTGCTAAATATTCATACAGAAAGTTTGAAGTTTATATCAGATTTGATAATTATAGTTTATCTAAAGTAAGAACTCCCGTAGCCATTCGTCTGGACCCGTGGTGGTGACTATGGTAACGAGGTATAACTATTTCAAGTAAGGGTGTGGGGTCACTGTTTAAGACAATTTTTGGCTCGAGTCTGCGAGAGAAAGGGAATCTCCGGTCCATTGTGTAACCCTAAGCGAAACTACCCTCCCTGAAATAGGTTATTCCTGTTTCCATAGCAGCTGACGGCCTCAGACTTTGAGGCGGTGGGAGTTCTTACAGTATACAAACTATACAGATGAACATATAAATAAGTGAGTGGTAGGGGCCATTAAGAGGGGGGGGGATCAAAAACATTGACCCAAAAATGCTTAAAGTAAGTTTATTGATTAAAATATTTATTTGATTAATATTTGATTATATTTATAGGTCTTATATATTTTAACTATAATTTCCGCAAAAAAAAAAAAAAAANAAATAAAAAATAATAAAAAATAGTTACAGAATTAGGAAAACAAAGGCGATGGAAATTAATAATAAATAAAAAATTTCCTTGGTAATATCTATTACAATAATCTTTAGTTGTATATTACTATTTTTTAAAGCCTCAATTCCTAAAATGCTACGAAAATTTATGCCACTAATTCAGAGCATAATAATAAATAGATAATTTCCTTTATAGATAAATGCATCTTTGTAAGCATCTTGGCTTTCAAAAATATTAATGTAATGAAAATTTTAAAGTTTAATATTTAATGATTTAACTTTATTATAATTAATTATTAATAGTTACTTATATTTATAATTAACAATTAATAAATTCAAATGAGTAATTTTAATTTAAAGTTAATTATTTTAAATAATAAATTATAATTTAATGATCTATAAAAATTAATTATAGTTAATGGCAAGTATGTTAATACTTTCCTAAAATAACACGTCTTCAAAAAAACAATGAAATATAAATTATGGAACGCATAATGAATGTAAGTTTTCATTACAATTACTTGCATGTACCAGGTTGCTCTAGTACCAAGTTGAATTGAAAAACAAAGTAAATGTGTCATCGTACAGCGAGAAGGCGATGACACTTTTAAAGCATTAATATTCGAAACATCTATTCCAACAACTCATGTTCCATAACCATATTCCTTGCAGTCTTTGGAAACGCTGCCTACGGAGGTGTTTCTTCGAACAAGTAATAATAAGGAGCTAAATCAGAACTATATGGTGGATGATAGAGTATTTCCTACTAGAAATCTTCAAATAGCGCGGTAGTATAGGAAAATGTGTTATAGTGCAGCAACAATACTGTATGGTTGCTTTCAGCCTGTCCATTTATTTTTAAACAAGTCTTCACTGTGGTCGGTCACTCCGGTCAGAATTCGTATCGAGTTCGAATTCCAGCGATGGCTAGTTGATACGAATAACGCACCCGGCTCGCACCAACCACAGTGCTGACGTGAAATATCCTCAGTGGTAGACGGCATGGGTTAGAGTTCCCTCACCATTAGTCTTGCCGCTAAAGGTTTTCGTGGTTTTCCTCTCAAAATTGGGAATTAAAATTTGGTTTTTGGATAAATTCATTCGATAAAATTACCAATTTAAGCAACAAATTGGTTGGTATTTAAACACTTCTGTAGATTGTAGCTAGTAAAAAGTCTGTAATCTTATAATGTAGTTGAAAACAAAATATCAATAAAACGACACTCCATTTTTTCCCCCGTCAGTTTAAAAACTTACATTCAATACTTCAAAATATATCAACAACAAAAAAAATTCTCAAAAATAAAACATAATGGATCTTTTGAAATATCGTATTAAAAAAAAGAGATTTCAAATCCGTGAAAAATGAATAGAGTTTATTTTATTAGTTTAAATGGACCCTCAAACGATAATTACTGATATTTACTACGAAACTATCTTTTTCTTTCATTATTTTGAATTCACATTTGTAAACAATAACCGCGTGTCAACGTTTTCCTCTTCATACATTTAATTCAAATTTATTCCCTATTTAAAATTATCTTCGACGTTTCTAAAAAAAGGAAATCATTCAAGTGTAACACAACAGATAGAGAAATATCATTTATTTTTTTTAAAAGTGCTTAAATTTCATTCATTGCTCATGAAAATAAAGGAATTAATTTACTGTTGACATAAATAGCAAAATGAGAAAGATCATTCTAAGTTTCAAAGGAATTCTATCGCGAAAAAAGTAAATTAACATAAGAAAATATAGTATTTTTTTTCACTAAAAGTATTTTAATATTACATTTATAAAAAAGTACTTACTAATGTTATTCAATAAAATAAAAAAAATTATTTCAAATGTCAGGTATTTATTTTGTTTATGTTCGATTTTATTTTAAAATATAATGCGTATCGGAGTTAATTTGTATCTTTCAATTCGCTGCTTAAACTCAATTATACTGATTCAAAAATTGTCAAGATAGTACTTAATATTACATACTTCGATTAAGCCAATGGCAAATTATACTTTTCATCATAAATTTTAGTTTTACATAAATAGTTTTCAAAACTGCCTACTACTGATTTTGGATTTTTACGAAATATATTGTTACATATTGCGTAATATATCATGGAAAACTACTTTTAAACATATTCATATAAATACAATAATGAAAGAAATTAAAGGAATTTGCAGACTTTATCAAGTATCTCTAGAGCTACTGGACCGATTTTAATGAAATTCGATAAGTACATGCATTCATACAATACAAAAGAAATAACCATTCAACAAGTGTAATACACACTCATGATTAGGAGCAACACTCGCTGGAGTTGGAACTGGAGCACGTTAAATATGTCTGGTCACAAAGCCCTCCATGTTCCCATAACAAATCAGTACATCTGGGGATACTGAATTGGAGATGGATCGTTCACTGGTTCAGGTCAAAATTACGATCTATGGATGAATGAAAGGATGTAGTAACGGGTCTGCCCTATAAACGGGCTGTGACGTATGCGTGGTTGAAGTCTTATTCTTGGCCATAGAGAGCGCCACTTAAAAACAAGAAACGCAACCTCTGCTTTAAATTATCTTGGTTTATCGGTCATGCTAGTTGATATTGGCAAGTGGTATTAGAAGAGTCTGGATGGCTCAGAGGATAGAGCGTTCGCCTTCCAATAAGGTGAACTGGTTCGAATCCCAGAGATGGCTGGTCGATACGAATTCCGCAACCAGCTTGCACCGACCACAGTGCTGACGTGAAATATCCTCAGTGGTAGACAGATTATGGGTGAGAGTCCCCTTGCCGTCAGGCTGACCGTGGGAGGTTCTCGTGGTCTGCCTCAGCATGTAATGCAAATAAGGGTTAGTTCCATCAAAAAGTCCTCCAAGAACGCAAAATTTCTCCCAATACTTGATTCAGTAGTTTCATTCTCTTCTAGATTGGGTTCAAGATTAAGAGGCTACTGAGTTGAACATTAGATGTCGTAAACCTCAAAAATTGGGTCGGCTGATCAATGACGGATATAAAATTTAAAAAAAATGATATTATAAACAACTCATTTTGCGTTATTTACCTAATATTCGATACTAAAATCTTTTTTTACGCTAATTGTATTTTGAAATTTTCAGTGACAGTTCCTGTCACAAATCTCATTGGAGAAGTATACATAAGAAAAAAAAATCCAATTTCTTTAAATGTCATCAAAAGTAATTTCATAGTACTCATCCATTCCGTTTATTAGAAAAAATCAAACTCTTAATGCTCTTTTTTTTAATTCGATTTGAGTTTGAATTTCGAAAAACTTTAAAACAAAATAGCAAGAAATTGTTAAAATATTCTGTAATCCGAAAAATCTCAATTCTCCTGGTTTCAAAATAGTTTCTTAATTATATCCCAAAATCAATTTATTATGTCAAGAAGTAAGCATGCTTTAAAATCCATCCATTATCAGCGACGATATGCTTGATTAGGCATGCCAGATTTAGTAAAACTATTTTTTGATCATAATTCTTACGGCGTTCCACACATTTTTAGAGAATTTATATATTGCTCATAAGAGCCCAGAGCCCTCAGCTCAGTAAAGCATAGTTTCTATTCTAATATTATCAAAAATATTACACTTAGTTTGCTTTTTTATGCATAAAATGTTATAAAAATTAATATTAATCTTCTGATGAACTATTTAAATGACGATTTTCTTTCCTGCCAGAACTAACAATGAAATTAAACAATTTTTAAACCTAATAAAATGTATTTTCTTGAGCAGAAGATCTTTTGTAGATGCAGAAGATAGCTTTTTTTAATTTTTGAAGTCAATATTTTTTAATAAAAAAATTAATAAAGCAATTCAATTTGTCGTATCCTTACTGATTTTTTTTCTATTAAACTAGTTTATATTCTCTCTATAAAAAAAATTATAATTAAATTTATGAAGCAATTAAGATCGTTGTAGATGCAGAAGATTGCTTTCATACGCTTTGGTTATAAAAATATATAATCGAATGAAAAAATTCTGAACTTTCCGAGCTTAAATGGAACAATTGCTTTTTTTAATTTTTGAAGTCAATATTTTTTTAATATAAAAAAAATAAAGCAATTCAATTCGACGTATCCTTACTGGTTTTTTTATTAAACTAGTTTATATTCTTTCCATAAAAAAAAATAATTCAATTTATGAAGCTATTTAATTCTGAGAAACCTATCAGAGTTTAACACAATCACGGGGGTCAATAGACTCTCGCCTCACGCAAAATGCGTCAATCCACGAAAGCCAAGCTGACCACTGTCCTCTTAAAACTTTGAAAAATGGTAGTAAAATTTCTAAACAGATCTTTGAAAACTCAATGCTTTAAATCTTTCAACTTAATATTCTAAGAACAAAACTCCTTCGCAGAAATTCTCATACGAAAATATTTTTTTAATGATTAAAAAGGGAAAAAAGTAAGTTCTCAAATATTCTCTTACGAATTTTATTTTATTTAATAACCGTCGTTGAACAGCCGACCGAATTTTCAGACCACGGCTGCAAAGGTTCAGTTCCGTATCTTTGTAATTTTGAACCCATTTCAGAAGACAAGGGAACTCCTGCCTGAAGAACTGGGAGAAATTTACATTAGTGGAGGATTTTTTTCATGGAAATAACTTGCATTTGCGTTGCATGGAGAGAAAAACCACAAAAACCTCACACGGTTAGCCTGATGGCAAGGGGATCTAACCCATGATCCGTCTGCCACTGAAAATTATTTTACGTAAGCATTGTGGCGAGCCGAGTGCGGAATTCGAATAAACCGGCCTTCTCCGGGATTTGAAAACTCGGTTCACCTAATAGGAAAGCGAACGCACCACGTAAGATATAATGGTACAAAAAAAACATACTCTTTTTCTATATTAATAATATCGTAAAAATTTACTATTTAAATTACACCAAAAAAACACACTTTTTGAATAGAGCACCGATAAAAGTTATTTATAGAAATAAAAATTAGAATTTCATACTCCATGCTGAAATAAAATACTAACATGAAATCCATGTTTTAAAACACGTTGGTAAACCACAGAATAAACAAATCAAGTTCAATTTCAAATGCGACATAGGAAAAGTAAAAACATTCTTTGTTGTTGGTGAAATTTCTTTTTCCTATGCAAGATCATCATTTAGGCGCAAACGATTCTTTACCATCTGCTGGGACTTTTTATTTTCTTCGCGTTTTATTTTTCATCTGTTGGCAATGATGAAGATGCAAAACACAATTGATGAGCTCTCGGGAAAACAGCTATTGATGACAAAACAGTTTTTAGCCTACATCGAGGGAGAAAAAATAACAGGGGGGGAATTGCAAAAATGTTCCGAAATATGTTACGAAATATTGTGTTCTTCCTAGACTTATTCGCTCGCATCCTAGCGCAGCTTATTTTTCGCTTATTTTGTTACAGGATTCTCGCATTTAAACTCACCGGAGAATATTTTTGCGTTATTGCATCGTTTGCAAAAACTCCTTCCAATAACTGTAGCCGTAACTGTTCCTCTTTCTGTTCAGTAAGAGAGATCACTGATGAAGAGAAAAAGATATTTTATTGATTTATTTTCTAATTACTGGAAGCTTTCGGGAACAACGTACTTAACATGTTATTTGTAACTTCTTTTATAATCGACTCACACATAAAGATAAATCAATTGTGTTGTATTTAGGAATCGATTATCTTTTAGAAATAGTATAGATTTTTCTTTTATTGTAAAGTCTATATTAAATTAAATATTATATTTCAAAAAATTTTAATTTCGAATCACAAAACATCACATTTATTTTTAAAGGAATTTTTAATTTGTAAAAAATATTTGTTCCATTAGTAATTTTAATTTCTTAAAAACATTTAAGTAAAACATTTATGCTTTATAAATAGTTACGCTCCTTTAAAGAAATATATATTTTATCAATAATTTTAATCTTTTAAAAATATTTTTTTGTCCTACAGGCATTTGTTTCATAAATATGATAAATCATTTCTAACAATAATAATGCATAAATGTTTTTTAAATGCTTTGAAAACAGTTATGCTTTATTATTATTTAAAATCTCTTAAAACATTGCTTCACGAGCATTTTCAATTTCTTAAAGAAATGTATATTACATAAATATTTTAATATATCTTTAAATATCTCATAACTTTATAATTCTTTTCCTTTTTTTTCATATTCTATATAGTAAAAAATCGTTTGCGAAGCTTCAGCGGAAGTTCAACTTTGTTATATTTCGCTTTGATGTGCAAAAACTTTAACACTAAGAAACTTGAAATTTGGAATGTAGGTACAAAGAGTACGATAGAATAAAAAAATAACATTCGAGTATTAGTTCTATATTTATTAAAAGTTAAACTTAGCACAAAAACTTTTCAGTGCACAGAATTAGGTACTTCAAGATAAAGGAGATCACAATACCCACACATGTGACTCATGACGTCAGCGCCATATACTCTTTATCAGCAAAATGGCGTATTGTTCAGCTAAGTTTCTCCACGTAAGTTAGTTAACGTTAAATTAATTAAATATAGAGCCGTATGGTGCATCATTCAAATACAATTCCTTCTTGTCTACTTGTTTTTCTTAACTTAGATTTATTATTTGCTTATGGTTAACCGTGATGTATTTTGTTTTGTGTACCTGGCAACTTCGATGTAAAATGAGTTTATGTTCCACGTGGCTTCGTGCTTGTCTTTGTGTTAAGTCTCTGTGTAAATATATAGTGATAGAATTGAAATTTTTTTTAAAAAAAGCATCTTTGTGAAAGAATTTAGAATGTGACATTTAAGAGAATTGATACTTGACGGGCTTAGTTTACACGAAATAGAAATAGAAAGAACAGTTGCTAACGTAAAACAATGTCACTTTTCAACAACCAATCAGGATCGAGATACCCACACTACGTCACTAACGGGTATCTCATTGTAGCTACAATGTTGACATCTGATTATATGCTGAAAGGACCGTTTTTTTATATGTTACAATTTTGAGTACTTTTTAAGTAGTTTCCTCGCGTATTGCTATAAACAATGAAATAGTGTGGTTGTTATCGACAATGTCAACCTTCATCTATAAAAAGGTATCCCGTCATAGAATAGAGTTAACATGTCTTTATAAACCAGCGAATTGGAATTGCATTTTTGTAGTGGTAAACATACTATAGTAATCCCCCACCAGAATTTTATCTGTGATAGAATTTAATGAACTGGATACCACTAGTTGAGTCATTGCTGTTTTTGTGAGAAGCCAGGAGAGCTGTATGAAGATCACCGTACTTTTTGAGTGCTAATCGTGAGAGGTGTATTAAGTTCACGGTTGTGGTCGCTCCTGTTTTGCCAGTAGCTGTTCAGTGTATACAGGCCGACGTTGTGTGTGATCGAGATTGAGTAGCAATAGCGCGAGGAAGTGGATAATGTCACAAGTAGTAAGTCAACTGTTCAAAGGGGACAAATCGAAGTGGGAGTTTCTGTCAAGGTAGGGGTGTTCACATCTCGTTTGAAGGTCTCCAATGTGGGAAGTGTTGTTATCGACAATGTCAACCTTCATCTATGAAAAAGGTACGCCATCATAGAATCGAGTTAACATGTCTTATATACTAGCGAATTGTATTTTTGAAGTGTTGGATACACTACAAGTGCAATAATAATTGTATTGTAATAAAGACGTGGTATAAGTGCAAAACTGCACTTCTGTAATTGAAATCCTATTAACGATTTTTTATTATTATTTAAAAGACTAGATAGCAAATGCGTGAATAGATTTGAATTGTTATGAGGTAACTTCTTTTGATACCGATAAGTGGAAAAAATATATACTAAAAACAATGTCTTATTTGTTCATAGTTTAACAAAGTTTAAAACAAACTCCTTAGGTTTCATTAAATTTTTTAAAATCACGTTCATGTCATGCGAAAGAATGCTATATGTATACTAATTGCATAATCTTGCTTAACTATTCAACACTTTAAAACAATGCCTCTTCAGAATAAATAATACTTAGAACTAACCTGCATTTGCGTTACACGGAAAGGAAAATCACGAAAATCTCACGGTTACCCTGACAGAAAGGGAACTGTAACCCATGTTCCGTCTACCACTGAGGATACGTCAGCACTGTGGTCAGTGCAAGCCAGGTGCGGAATTCGAATCGACCTGTCATCGCTGAGATACGAACCCGGATCACCTTATTGGAAGGTGAAAGCTAATAGCCTACTCCCTAATTAATTGGCTTATTTTAAGTCAGGCTCTCAATCTGTTAAGATTGCATTATGAGACGTGAAAATCCGATCATTAGAGCAGTGATGGCGCAGGGGATAGAGCGTTCGCCTTCCAATGAGGTGAACCAGGCTCGAATCCCAGAGATGACTAGTCGATACGAATTCCGCATACGGCTTGCACCGACCACAGTGCTGATGTGAAATATCCTCAGTGGTAGACGGATCATGGTTTAGAGTCCACCTGACTATCCGTGGAAGGTATTCGGGGTTTTCCTCTCCATGTAACTCAAATGCAGGTTAGTTCCGTCGATAAGCCCTCGACGAAGACAAATTCCTCCCAATACTTGATCCAGAAGTTCCCTTGTCTTCTGGATTGGGTTCAAAATCACAAGGCTACGGAGTTGAACATTAATAGTAGTAAATCCAAAAAATTGGGTCGGCTCGGCAACGACGGATATAAAATCCGATCAATAGACTAAAAGTTATTCAGGTTGTACTTTTTTTTTACTTTGCACACTGTACATCAGGTGAAAAAAAATACTTTCAAAATTCCACAACGGTAACTATTTAATAACTATCTGAAAATCGTGTGTTAAGTTTGAAAAAAAAACGTGTTAGGAGAGTTTCAAAGTGTTTTTAGGGGTGGAGGAGTTATTAGAAATAGTAAATAAACAACTCAAGATTTTTGTAGCTGGTAATAAAAATGTTAAATAAAATTCCTGTATTACATAGACCCACGCATCGCGTGTTAAAGTATTTGTTTACGGAATAACATGTTCTTCCACAAACTGTTATTTAAAAACTGTTATTTGGATGGAAAAAAAATAATGGATACTTAAAAAAAAATTCTTTTTTGCCATCACGTGTTTACAACACCAGATCGCATGGTCGTGTATCTATAAACATTAAGAATTTCAGATAGAAAAACTGTTATTTCCTGGGGGGGGAGGAAAGAAAGAAAAACCTGACATTTTTTTCTCTCTCTCTACCACCCCCTTTAAATCTGTTCTTTCTTTTAACAGTTTCGTCCATTCAAAGGCCATTTGAGACGCTCTCAAAAAAAAGCAGGGGCTTTTCTGCAGCAGCCCCGGCACGGAAAGCCCTGGGATGAAGTCAGCGTGTAAATGTGGAATAGGGGGGAAAATATGGGATATTTTCCCTTTTTTCCCCCCCTATACATAGAGGAGCATGGAGGCGCAAAAATAAACAGACTTGTAAACGACTGATGGTGTTTGTTGGGGTAAGAAAAAAAAAGTAGGGGAAAGCAAAACATTCGGAAAGAAACGAGAAGTGTCGGTGTAAACGACTCAAAAACCGATTTCATTGCGTATTTCTGCGTGTTCAAGTACAGCTTGTATCTTTTACTGCCAATTTTAAATTTTGTTCTTTATTTTTTTCCATTTGCTTTTTTTTTAAAGTATATTTTGGGGGGAAATTTTTTAAAACAACTATTTAATATACAACTCGCTGTGGTCAGCTTCACGTTTGCATCGTACTCTGAAAAATAATGTGCATCCTTATTTTAAACATGAGATGCGTGGGTTCGATCCCCGCCGGCCGAAAGCACCCCGTGTAATAAATGGTGACTGGTGCACGTTAAATCTGTCGAGACGCAAAGTCCTCCCTGTTCACATAACAAATCAATACTTCTGGGGGTACTGATCCCGGAGTTTCCTTGTCTTCTGGATTGGTTCAAAATGACGAGGATACGGAGTTGAACATTAGTAGTCGTAAACCCCGAAATTGGGTCGGCTGTTCAACGACGGATATAAAAATATAGAAAAAAAAACACGAAATAACCCCCCCCCCTTTATTTTTTTGTACAGTTAAGACAAATATTTCGGACGGAAAAATAAAATAAAAATAATCTATTACATATTCAATTATTTTTGCTTGAAGCAATAACTATCTTGACCAATTTGTTAAATTAGAAATGTTGGAGCGCGTTAAATAGTTGATATATATATTATCTTACTACTTAATTACACGATAATATGGTTTAACTTGATTATTCAAAGCTTTTTTTTAATTTTATTTTATAACAGTAGACCCAAATTTGGGTTTAAGACTACTAATGTTCAAATTCGTAGCCTTGTGATTTTGAACCAAGGGAACTTCTGGATCAAGTATTGGGATAAATTTTGCGGATTTTTCAGGTGAGGAGAAATTTTCGACCACTTTCCGACTCACTAGAGTGCTTAAATTTCTACAGGAGTTCTGTGTCTAATCACACTAATCAATCATTTTCTTAATAACTCAAGCTAAATTTATGAACAAACGAAGACTTTTTTTTTTTAATATTTTCTGGCTTTATCTAAAAGGCACATCGTATTAGATATATTTTTATATATCAGAGTATCGCCCAGCGAATTAATTGAAATATATTTCTTTTTCTTCTAAGTCTTTTACGTAACCTAGACTTATAATTTATGAATTTTATTGTAACAGTGATGTATTTTTGTTTCGTGTTCCTGGCAACTTCGATGCATGATAAGTTTGTTTATGTTCACCATGGCTTCATAGTTGCCCTTGTGTTAAATTTCTGTGTAAATATATAGTGATAGAATTGAAATTTTTAAAAAAGAATCTTTGTGAAAGAATTTAGAATGTGCCACTTAACAGAATTGATAATTGACGGGCTTAGCATACTCGAAATAGAATGGAAAAAACAGTTTCTAATGAAAACAAATGCCACGTTTCAACAACCAATAAGGATCGAGATACTAACACTACGTCACTTGCAGGTATCCCATTTTAAATTATATAGTTTGGCTAAAACACGTTTCAAAATGAACAAGATAAATAAGCCCGTGGTTTCACTTAACCCCGGAAATACTTATTTTGCTACTTAGTTTAGTGTTTCCCAAACTTTGACTTTTGTGTACCCTTTCTTAATTTTTCGTAACGCCGTGTACCACTTATAAAAAATGAATGTATTTTTTACTATAAAAAAATTCCACAAAAGTTAAAAATCACAGCTGGCTGTTGACACCATTCATTATTGACTGTTAACTCTACAAAATATAGCCAATAGGAAAGTACGTAATCGTAAATTCTCATGACTAGCTTTGTTTCTAAATAAAATTTTTTGAAATGTTCGTTTGTTGCAAGATAGTTCGCATAAGAACGCGTACCCCCGCTAAACTATTCCCGTTCCCCTGGGGTGTACGCGTACCACACTTTGCGAAACACTGACATAGTCCAAAAATGCTACCGCGTTCACGGTATTCATTGTTGAGTGTATAACGAATAAAAAATAATTAAATATTTAAAAAAAATTTGCAATAAATTTAATTTTTTGTATTAAGTGGAGCTGTAAGCTATCAAAAATCATAAGTATTTAATAAATAAATCGTTTATATTTAAAAAAAAAATAACCATGGCATTCAGAAATAATATAAGAATACACACATGCATAAATTCTTCCTTTCATAATATAGAATTATGGTACGGTCTCTGTTTTGAATTTTTATTATCCATTGTAATGTAAAAACGCAAAATGAATGGAATTTATTTTCTGACGTAGGTCAACTGAGAGATGAAACAAACTGAGAAATAAGTTTGGCGGAAATAAAAAGTTGAAAAAGAACAGTTCGTGTAAAGATACTGTTCTGTATTGTTTTTTAATTTTGCTCATTCAATTAAAAGAAACATAATAATTTAGAGCTATATTTTAGTTTCAACACTGCTGTAAAATTAACACAAGTGTCAAGGGTTTTAGGAAAGAAATTCATTGTATTCATCACACATTTTTTAATTCTGGTCGAACGTAATTACCAAATAGCTTTAAAATACCTAGTAAATCAAACAGCAATGTAATAAAAAACGGACTGCCCTGAATTACTTTTCATCTAATGATCGTATCTTCACGTTTCAAGACTCAATAATCATGCGTCGTGAGCATGACTTTCAATTTGTTGTGGCTCCGGATAGAGAGCTCGAGGTTCGAATCCCAGTGATGACTAGAGTTCGAATTCTGCACCCAGCTTGCACCGACCACAGGGCAAACGCAAAAATATCCTCACCATTAGACGAATCATGGGTTAGAGTCCAATTGTCATAAAACACACGGTGGGAGGTTTTCGTGGTCTTTGTCTAGATGCAACGCAAATGCTGGTAAGTTTTTATCAAAAAGTCCTCCACAAAGGCAAATTTCTCCCGATACTAGAGCCAGGAGTTCCCTTGTCTTGGGTTCAAAATGACAAGACTACGTAGTTGAACATTAGTAGTCGTAAACCTCGAAATTGTGTTCAACACCGGTTATAAAATAAAAAATAGAACTGCCTTATTAAAAATTTCCTATAGTCTGATGAATTTTAACTTTATTCTGAATATATTCGACAACATTCAGAATAAAGATCAAGCGTTGGGAGAAATAAGGCTTCGCAGGCGACTTTTTTATGGAACTAACACGCATTTGCGTTGCATGGAGAGGAAAACAACGAAAACTTCCCTCGGTTAGCCTGGCAGAAAGGGAACTCTAACCCGTGATCCGTCTACCACTGGGGATATTTTACATCAGCACTGTGGTCGGTTGCAAGCCGGATACGGAATTCGACGATATTTTACACATAAATACTTATCTTTCAGTTTCGTAAGATTTTTTTTTCCCCTTCTGGTTTTAAAACGAAGCAGACAATGCGTGTGTCTACGAGAGAAACATTTTTGATTCATTTGAAATAAGTTTATTCTTTTTTATTCGACGTGTTCACACCTTTTCCTATGCCAAAGATAGTCCCCCTACTTTGGTTTTCAAATACCTTTTCTCTTGCATATCGTCTGCCAGGCTCCTGAAAGAATAAACCATCCGGTATTAAGGGTCGAGAGAATTCAAAGGAAATTCCAAGATTTCTCGTTTGCACAAAGCCTAAAAGTAATGCCACTTCCTGAGAATCGTCTGCGGAAAGAAAAAAAAAAGTAGCAAGCGATAGTGAAGCAAAGGTTTTGATATAGAAAGCTTTTGAAACGCTTAAGAGTGGCAACATTTCCCTTTGGAGCCCAGAATTCAAATTCGATAACCCTTACTTATGCTCGGTCCTTTAGAATCTTTTCAGAAACAACTTCTTCTTTTAAATGCAGACGAAAATAAAAGAAGGAAGGATTTAGGTTTGTTGCCATCCAGCTTTTTTTAAATGGTACGAAAATGTTCTTGTCGCCGGAGTGCCCTCTGTACCTGTGGGGGGTTAAGTGGTTCCGGGGCAGGAGTAAATTTGCAAATTGTGGCAGGAACGTGTCGAGGAGAGAATGTTGGTGTTGGCAGGGGCGAAAATTGGATGCTTGCAGACTTATTTGTGAAAAAGAACTGTTGCTACAAAAGCCCATCGTGATTTGGTGTTTAACTGCATCGGAATTTGGACATTTAAATAAAAGAAAAATGTTTAAGGTTTTTTTTTGTTGTCGATAATGTGATTTTATTGAAAAGTGAATGAAGTTATTGTATTAAACGAGAGTTTATAAAATTGTGAGTCACAATTAGTAGATTCACTAGCGTGTCTTAGAAGGTAATTTCTGATACACAAACCCAAACATTTTGCATATTTTTTTCAGGGTGCGTAGCCAGATTTTTCAACAAAAAATAAGTACCTTTTAAATACTTTTTAAGCAGTCAACTATTAAGGACCATATACATTAACGAAAAAAATTAGATATTTTTCTGATCATTTTCCAAAAAAACATAATTAAGAACTGTACAGTAATAAAAAAAAATTTTCTATTGCTTAAAGTTCTTAATTTATAAACATAAAATCAATAAAATTCAAAAAAATACATAATTATGATTAAAATTACAAGATTCTGTTAAACATTGCAGAAAAAATTATGAAAATCATACATTTTTCGCAATTTAACACAACAATCGACACGGCAAAGGAAAAAAGAATTAATTTTAAATCATACAAAATTAAGCGCTTTTTACAAATCCATAAATCACCTTCAAGGGCTTTTTAAAAACGTAAATCAAAAATAAACACCTATTAAGCACTTTTCAAACACGCTACGATTTGAAACGATTTTTTCACAATTTTTTTAAAAGTTCCGTAAAAAAGAATGTGAAAGGCTTTTTTTTTTTCGCAATGAAAAGAAGCGGAAGCTTCCGAACAAAATGGCTGTTGCTCAACACAATATATACCAACTAGGACTGAGCTATAAATCGATGTATCGCGACATATCGATTTAACGCCTGTATCGGCAGTCCGATACAGCGACTTTCGTTCCAGGCGATGCATCAGAAATCTGATTTAAGCCGTCGAGTAATGAAGACGAACGATATAGCGATACAAGACACGCAAGGATCTCTTACGTTCCGATGCCAATTCGCGCTGGGGAAGACGATGTTCGTATCGTTATTTTGAAACGGCCTTTATTGGTGAGCGGTAGAATCAGAATCAGTTTTGAGAACATATATCGTGATCTCTCATGTTCGTTTCCGCACCTCTTAGTTTATTTTTCTGCTTTGTCGCGACTTGATATCGTTTCTTGTAGATTATCTTCAGTGGGACTGACTTTGTGATCGCCGTCGTTACCTTGTTCTGAACGTAGTCTATTATTGAAAAGAATATATAAATAAGTGTTTCTTAATTAATTAGGTAATTTTTTTTTTCGAAACAGAACTTTCTTTTTTATTTTTAAATGTGAAAATTAATTTTGATATTATATGTTTAAGTATTATTTTACATTATTGAATTTATTACAAACGGAAATCTAATTTAAGGTGCCCATAAAGAATTAAATTAAAAAGTAATTAAATTTGTTAGGCTATTTTTTACTTTATTTTAATTTATTAAAAGTTTTTTGGATAAAATAATAATTTAATGGGTTTTTATTACTGATTTTAAATTTATAAATCTTTAGTTGTTTTCATTTTTATAAATAAAATTATAACAAAACTTATTTTTCCTCTTTTGGATTTGGACATAAGTCAATCAACTCTGTTTATTCAAAAAAATTAGTAATGTTTGCGATTGCGACTTCTTTTTTTAAAATCATTTAGCACTTCGTTTTATTAAAGAGTATAATC